>NC_056729.1:1882636948-1882972782 GCF_019279795.1 Protopterus annectens
GGGGATTGTACTGGTGCACCATGGGATTCCTACTTAGCCATGAGCCAACCAGAAGTCTTCCAGCTTGTAAACAGGCCGAGTCAGAGCCGAGGATTGGCTCCGATCCCATATGTAAAGAATGAAGGTGAGATAGGACTACAGAACATAAGGTTTGGTACTATAAGAAAAACAAACCTTACAATCTAAAGATTTAACGAAGAAAATTTCAACTACAAAAAACACACTTGATGGCTCTAGAAGCATGGGCCAACTAAAAAGGGCTGAGTCGCTCTCTAATTCAACTGAGCGGAACTCTATTAAACAACACATATCTACAATATTAATCTATGAATAATTCTAACAATAACAACAATAATAAAGTAAAATGTAAAACAACACAGAGAGGAACTGGGATAGGGGGTGACTGTAGGCCTTAAAACAAAAATGATGGCTCCAGAGATCAGCAGCAAGCAGTGGACATATTCTAGACTGTGATTAACTTAGCTAAAGTAATATTAAAGCAATCGCACACAAGTTTAAGGAAAAAAGCTAAACAGTTATAATAGTGAAGAAAAAGGATCAAACTTAGCCAGAGCCAGCTGAGGAATACCCAATCTGTTTAGCTGCAAACGAGATCTGGGGAATTCCACAGAGCATCATGGGATAGGGAGCAAGCCATGAGCTAGTTAGGAGACCTCGAGCTTTTGAAAGCGGCTGGAACCGGATCAATTCCGAACCCATCAGTAAAGAATGAAGGATAGCGGCATGTTCTTTACCACATTTTGCAATAATGCATATGCAATGCACATTTTTCACCGAATGCCTGCACTTAATGAAGCTTATCCCACAGAGTTATCAAAATAACTAACTACACTATTATGTTTTTGCCCTTGTACAAAAATTAGAAATAGCTTTTGAAAAAAGTCACTAGAACGCATATGCAAAGCAAGATCATTTAATCCCTGATGTTAAATTCAGCCGCAGTGCCAGTTCTAGTTTACCATCTGCTGTGTCAATGAACCAATAATCTGTGCAGCATTAAGTAACAAACATATTCCTTTTCCAGGAAGTGCTACTGTTTTCAGCTGTACAGCTGCTATATACTGCAATTAAAATAAACAATTAAATCAGTGCTATAATTCTGTGTTGCAAAAGTATCATTTATCTTACCAGTTTTCAGTCACTCTTCTGCAAGTACATCCAGCTTTACTTCTTTATCTTTATGCAGTCTATTCAAAGCCAGCCTACAAATGGCACATGCTAGCAGACCCTTTCATAGGTTCAGAGATTTTTACCACGCTTATGGCCAAAGGAAACCATCGTGAAGTTCAGCCCCATCACCCAATATTGTGAGAGACTGACAATGTTCACCATTAAATAGATTTTCTCCACAAATCCCCATTAAGAATTTGTGATCACCCATATACTCATCCAAACTGGTTTTAAAGATTACTAGGAAAGTACTCTGCTTGATAGGTAAGGGCAGCCTAATCCACAAACTGGGTATACCATGGGTTATGTATCCGTCACACCATTTGATTTTGTTGATGCCAGTACAGGTTTATGTCTCTAGAATAGGTATCTACTTTACCTCTGGTTCTACTTAGGTGAAGGAGTTCAAAGACCGCTGAGTTACTCATGGCATGGAATGCTAAGCACGGATAACCCTACAGCAGTCTGTATGACACTGAGAACAGGGGAAGGGTTTGTAGTCTATCACAGTAGATAAAGGCACCAGGACCTGAAACAGTTTTAGTGAGGAAACATTAAGTTGCCTCAGGCTGGCCCAGGTGCTTACCAAAATATTTAATGAAGGTTACATTATATACAATGAACGGACTACTAAGGGATGAAAAAAGTGATACTATAACATCTTTGGACCTTGATGATGTACTAAAAGAAATTAGCTAGGCAAAGTAGAAGGATTTTCTAACTACTACAGAGATGCAGTAGTCAATTATCAGCATACATATCAAAGTCCTCGATGATTGCGTCAGATTTAAGTGGAATGTTATCCATATGATGAGCAGTAGTGATGTTAGACATAGCAAAGGAAACTATGCTGCTTTTCTTGGTGTTAACAGCAAAGCCATGATTAATATAACAGACGTTTGTTCTGTCCAGTCCTTGATGGAGAATTTGAGTATCAAAATATGATTATAACAACCACCCTAGTTTGCAAACATCAGCAAACTTGGTTAGCCACAGTCCCTTGATATCAGTTCTTATGTCACAGAAATATATACTAAATGGGAGACAGGACAGAGCCCTGTGGCACAACACTGGTGACATTTTTATGTCTAGAGAAAATATACACACTCTTAATAGTATTAGCAAATTACCAATCCAGTAAACTATGTATGGGTTAATGCCGAATGGCCCTGTCACCATGTACTACATCCAATAATGAATAGTGCTGCCACCACATACTACACCCAGTGATGAAAGGCCCTGCCACCACATACTACACTCAACAATGAATAGCCCTGCCACCACATACTACACCCAGTGATGAACGGACCTGCCAGCACATATTACACACAACGATGACTAGCCCTGCCAATACATACTACAGCCAACGCTGATTAGCCCTGTCACCACATACTACACCCATCCAACTCCATCTATTAGCGGTTTAAGCATCATAACCTTCACCAAACCTGAGATGCAAGCGAGGAAACTGTGTACATTTCAGAGGGAATGGCAGTTAACTGCATTTGTAAGGCAATTTAACAAATCAGTATGGAATGAGCATTTTATATCACTTTGACTAAAAATTTTAACATGCTTAATTATTGTGACAGGGTTCACATGGCACTGTCTGAATGTAACTTGTAGAATACAAAGACGTGCATCTGGAGCATTTCTCCCTGGGCGTCTGCTGAAAAGTGGCTCATTCCAAGCTGAACTTTCCAGGTAAACAAATGTTAAATAAATACATAAATAAAAATAAAAATATCAGAGGCAAAAATGAGAAGTTATGTACCTACCATAACGTTCCATGTTAGTTGTCTTCTCTCGCCTTCTTTCTTGCTTGATGGGTTCGGAGCCGATCCTCGGCTCCGACTCGGCACTTTGCTAAGCTCGAGAGTCACTTTTACCAGCTCGAGGCAGCCCCATATCCCATGATGCAAGGCGGTAAGTACCCAGATCTCGTTTAGTACCTAAAGGCAACAACACCTAGCACAAAAAACCTTCCTAGAAGGAAGGAAATGCAAAAAGCCTAAAGGATGGACATAAAAAAGGCCAGAGCTAGCTGGTCTTAAGAAGCAATCTTCCAGATAGGGAGAAAAAAAGGTCTGTCCAGGCCAGGGGGCAGGAGGGAGGGTCACAAGAAAGAAGGCGAGAGAAGACAACTAACATGGAAAGTTATGGTAGGTACATAACTTCTCAATGTTAAGTTGTCAATCTCGCCTTCATTCTTGCTTGATGGGACCGCGTCCCTAGCACCTCTATCCTGGGTGGCTCAATGGAACAGACTCTTGAGAACTGTAGAGCCAAAACTGGCTCTAACCCTGGAGGCCAAATCCAATTTGTAATGAGAAACAAAGGTATGAGGAGTGGCCCAAGTGGCTGCTGCACAAATAGTGTCTAATGGAAGTCTAGCCTGAAAAGCTGTGGAAGTGGCTAAGCTTCTGGTTGAATGCACTTTTGGTTTTGAGCACAGCTGTTTTCCCCTGAGCTGATAGATTTCGGAGATGGTGGAAGAAAGCCATCTAGATAAGGTCACTTTGGAGACAGGAAGGCCTTTCTTATTTTCAGCATAAGAAAGAAAGAGCTGATCGGATTTCCTGAATTGTTTTGTTCTGTCCAAATAATATCTGAGTTGGCGATGACCATCAAGATAATGTAATTTTTGTTCCGATCTGTTTGAGTAATTAGGGAAAAATACAGGGAGGTCAATAGATTGGTTCAAATTATTTTTCGAAGCCACCTTAGGCAAAAAGGTTGGATTAGTTCTCAAGGATACCCTGTCTTTGTGGAAGACCAAATAAGGGGGACGAACAGAGAGAGCATGAAGTTCTGACACTCTCCTGGCCGAGGTAATAGCAACAAGGAAGAGTGTTTTCCATGAAAGAAATTTCAGGGAACATGAAACAGCTGGCTGGAAGGGAGGAAGAATTAAGGATGCCAGCACTAGATTTAAGTCCCATTGAGGAGGAGGACTCCTAACAGGAGGTTTAAGGAGAAAAATTCCTTTTAGAAAGGCTCTACAAAGCCTGTGGGACATAATATTGTGATCTGCAAACCCAACATGAAAGTTCGAGATAGCAGCCAACTGAACTTTGACCGTGGAAGATGAAGAGCCCGAGTCAAAGATTTCCGCTAAGAAATCCAAAACTGCATGAACAGGGGCAGTAAAGGGATCTATATTTTTAGCTTTTGCCCAACAAGAGAAGCGTTTCCACTTGCTGGTATAAATCCTTCTAGTAGAGGATTTAAGGGAAGCCACTATGATATCCCTAACAGGATTAGAGATCATAGGAAGCCTGGCTAAGGAAGGAAGTGGAGCAACCAAGCTGTGAGGTTGAGAGAAGGAATAGACCGATGCAGCTGACCCGATTGGTGAATCAGAAGGTCTGGCACTGGGTCCAGATGCCACGGCTGCACCAATAGGTGACGATGGAGGAACGGAAACCAAATTTGTCGAGGCCAATAGGGAGCAATGAGAATCATTTTGGCTCTCAAAACGGTGGCTTTCTGGATTACTTGTGGAATCAACGGAAAGGGAGGAAAGGCATAAAGAAGTCCCTGGGGCCAATCCTCCGTTAGGGCGTCTCTGGGGGGATGGCCTGGCAGTGGGAAGAATGAAAAGAAGTCTGGGCATTTGCTGTTTTGGGGAGTAGCAAAAAGATCGCAACATGGGCGGCCCCATTCTAGAAAAATCTCCTCCACTATAGATTGTTTGAGAGACCACTCGTGAGGCATGAGAATAGCTCTGCTCAATCTGTCCGCTAGAATGTTGGTTTTCCCAGGGATATGCGTTGCTACCAGAAACCGATGAGAGGAGATCGCCCATTGCCAAAGTCTGAGAGCTTCTCGACACAAGGGGTAGGACTCGGTTCCGCCCTGTTTGTTGATATACCATACTACAGACATGCTGTCTGTGTGAACTGCAATTGTTCCCAAGGGAAGAAAGTCGTTGAGGGCTTGCAACGTTAAAAGCACTGCTCTCATCTCTAGGACATTTATGTGCAGGTGGTATTCGAACGGTTGCCACATCCCATGAACCATCCTGCCCTGATAATGACCCCCCCACCCGATCAGGGAGGCGTCCGTAGTGACTGTGGCTACCGGGGCTGGGGATACAAAGGGTCTGCCTTGATGAATCTGAGGAGAAGAAATTCACCATGATAGATGATTCTTGCAAATTTGTGTCACCAGGATTTGGTGACGCATGGGAAGTTGTTGGTAAGACCACTGGGTGAACAACATCCATTGAAGAAGACGCATGTAGAAGCGGGCCAAGGGAAGAAGGGTAATGGCCGCAGCCATGAGGCCTAACACCTTCAGAACCATTCTGGCTTGCACCTTTTTGCTGGCAAGGATGATCCGCACATGACTTTGGATATCTGAGATTCTTTGGTCTGTGAGGGTTGCTGACATCCGAACAGTGTTTAAGTTTGCGCCTATGAAAGTAATAGACTGGCAGGGCAATAAGGAGGATTTTTCGTAGTTGATCGAAATTCCTAACTGAGTGCAGAGATTTAGGGTGTAATCCCTGGCTTGGAGAAGTTGATGCCTGGTGGTGGCTGAAAGGAGCCACTCGTCGAGATACGGAAACATCTGGAATCCTTGACGTCTCAGGTGAGCCGTGACCACTGCCATACATTTGGTGAACACTCTGGGGGCTGTAGTGAGACCAAAGGGCAGGGCTCTGAATTGAAAATGACTGGACCCCAGCCGAAAGCGGAGAAACCTTCTGGAGCATCTGTGAATTTTTATGTGATAGTACGCATCCTGAAGGTCTATTGAGCACATCCAGTTGTCCTTGTCTAGGAAGGGCAAAATTGATTGAAGTGTGACCATTCGAAATCTTGTCTTTCTCACAGACTTGTTGAGTCTGCTGAGATCCAATATTGGTCTCCAGTCTCCCGTCTTTTTGGGGACCAAAAAGAATCTTGAGTAGATTCCGGGCTCTGAATGGTCTGTTGTAACTGGCTGAATGGCCCTTTTTTGTAGAAGCTTTGATACTTCTAACTTTGCAATTTCCCTTAGACCGGGTGGCACATCTGGAAGGGAATTTTTTGAGTGAAAGGACTTTCCTCGAAAGGAATTTTGTAACCCTTGGATATGATCGACTGTACCCATCTGTCTTGAGAGAGAGAATGCCAGGCTTCTGGGTACAGCGATAGTCTTCCCCGACTGCCTCCAAGGATGGACAGCCGGGCAACATCTCAGGGATGCTGGAAGGGCTTGTCAGAGAGAGGCTCTCTGCTTCCCTGGTTTTGTGGACCCCCTCTGCCTCTAGAGCGGCGTCTGTTATTATTATCCCCTCTGCCTCTAGAGGTAAACTGACCACGTGCGTCTGGCGTGACTCCCTGGGATTTATGGAACCACATTTTCCCGCCCTTCTGACCTTTGGGGTAAGGTCTAGAGGAGGTGGAAAAACGGACCCCTACGGCAGAAAGAGTCTTGCCGTCCTGCTCACACCTGGTCAATGTATCCTTCACTTGAGGGCCAAACAATGCTGACCCATCAAAGGGAGAATTTGTGAAGGACGCCTTAAAGGGATCTGCAAAATTACAGAGCCGCATCCAGGATTGACGTCTAAGAGCCACTCCTGTACCCGCGGCTCTACTCGCTCCATCAGCTGCATACGAGATCAGTCGCATGGAGGAGTTAGCTATAGAATTAAGGATTCCTAGCTGAGAAGCAATCTTTTCTTGAGCCCCTGCAGCCGTAGGATCCTGCACTACTTCACCTAGTTCTTTAAGGATGTCCCTTTGGAGTCTGGTGAAGTGACATAAATAGTTCAGCGAACGCATGGCAAAGTCGCTGAGGAGAGCATCCGCTTACCATACCTATCCATGGTCCTAGAATACTTATTAGGAGGATGGACTGGTATGGAAGGATCTGCAAGTTCCTTCTTAGTGGCGGCCGCCACCACCATGGCATCAACAGGGACACCTTTAGTAAGGAATTACTTTTCAGAAGGGGCTGTAATAAATTTAGACGGCCTCCTAGGAACTGGCTCTACAGAATCAGGAGCAGCCCAAGCCTTTCGAGCAATAACCTCCATAAGGGGGTCGAAAGGTGGAGACACCCAAGAGGTGGAGGGTCGAGATCCAAATGCCTCTAGGTATACCGACTCATCCTCGGAGGGATTTATGGAGGGCCAGTTTCCCCTCTGTTTTAGGAGTTCTAGGATGTCTGAAAAGGAGACATCCTCAGAGGGGGATCTTGGGGATCCCTCCGACTCATCTAAGTCGGTATCTGAAGTGGTAGACTCAGGGGAGTCCAGGTGTTTCCTCTTACAAGTCCTCTTGCGCGGAGGATCTCCTGACTGGTCAGGAGAATCCTTGGAAGAGGGGGTTCTTCCCAGTGGGGAAACCTGAGGCGGTGGATCTCTGGGTCCGGGAGCAAGAGAGATGGAAGAGATATCGACAGGCACTGTAGAGGGAGGAGCTAAGGGAATAGACTGCTGACTGAGCCCAGTGGCCAGCACACTCTTCATCACCTCAAGGCCCCTCCCAGGGAGATCCGAGAGAACCCGTTCAAGAAACTGGGACTCCCAGGCCCACCGAAGGGAAGGCTCGAGGCAGATGTCGGAGCCGAGCTCACAAGGCCAAGCTCCAAGGGGAAGAGCGGGGTCGGACAAGGGTCCGATGCCACTCACCCCTCGGAGGAGACCAGGAAGCCCGACCACCGAATCCCTCCAAGGAAGGTCTCGAGGAGGAGATAAGAGTAGATGCTGAAGGTGCAGAAGGAGGGGGTATCTGCCCCTCAGCCATAGCCGTAACTATTCCCGTAGACTCCAGCTCCAAACTCTGTTGTAGAGTCAAAGGAGGAACTTGTAGGGGGTGTGGACTAATAGTCGTCTGTTGAGACGGACTATGAAGCATCTGGGCCAGTGCCTGTGATTTTAATAATCTGCTTACCACCCTCTCTAAATCATGGCCAGATAACCTGGACGACCTAGATGATCGGCTCCGATGTCTCCGTTCCAAAAGAAGAGGTGAGGCCGGAGCCGACAGAATCGGTTCCAAAGAGGGGGACCTGGACCTCTTCCTCGAAGGAACCATCGGAGCCGACAAACCCACTGATCCAGTCGGAGCCGATAACTTTTCGGCTCCGAGAGAAGATCTAGATGCATCGGCTCCAGCCGGAGCCGATGCAGGCATCGAAATAGCGGTGTCAGAGCCGGTCGGTGCCGACACCGAAGCCTGGGCCACATGGTGGTCAGAGCCAGTCGGAACTGACACCAAAGTGACCATAGAAGTATCGGCACCGATAGCCATCGGTGTCGAAGATTTAGCCAAGGTTGGATCGGCTCCAGCCGGAGCCGATCTCGACTCCGACAAAGTCGGAGCCAAGGCCGAAGGCTTTGGTACAGAAGCCTGGGCCTTAGTCTTGGAAGGCTTTCCCAGAGCCGATTTGGCCGGGGAGCCCTCCGGTTTAAGGAGTCCCCTTAAAATGAGCTTGTTTCTCCTTTCCTGCAGGACTCTCTGGCTAAAAGAGTGACATATGGCACAGGAGTCCTGCAGGTGGAGAGGTCCCAGGCAGTATAAACAAGAAGTGTGACCGTCTGTCAGAGACATCTTCTGACAGCACGAGTCACACTTCTTAAAGCCTGAGACCCTCTGCTCTTTGGACATAGTGGATACAGAAAACAGTACACACACAGTCCCAATCAAACAATTAAAATTAAAGTATAACCAGTAAAAACCTCACACACACACACACACACACACACACACCCTGACAGGGGGGGGGGATGGGAGGGAAAGAAGGCCTGACTAAAAAAATTAAGGAGGAAGAATAAATTTAGTCAAAAAGGGGCTTACAATTAACTAAAAATGAAAGATTTCTAAGAAAAAATACTTTTTATCTGAAAAGGGGCTAATAGCAGTTTAAATTTAAACACTTACCAGGAGCTGGTAAAAGGAGGACCTCATCAGTGAAGCGGCAAACGAGATCTGGGTACTTACCGCCTTGCATCATGGGATATGGGGCTGCCTCGAGCTGGTAAAAGTGACTCTTGAGCTTAGCAAAGTGCCGAGTCGGAGCCGAGGATCGGCTCCGAACCCATCAAGCAAGAATGAAGGCGAGATTGACAACTTAACATTATTTAGTTAACAAAGTTACAAACTACAAATAAGCAAGCTAATTCAGTCACGTAACCTTAGAAACTGTTTACATATTCCAGGCATGGAATACAGTCCCTTCTTTTAGGGCACTAAGCCGCCAAAGAGCTGTCATTTTCTTTTCAGAAAAGCCCGGTAGTGTTATCAGTCTCAGGGGAAAATGCTGCATATAATGTGCAAAACGTACAGTTGTGTACACTTACCATAAATGTAGATGTTCGAGTGTATTCACTGTTGCAGTCATTACATTTGGGTAATCTGCTGGCAGGTTGCCCTCAGTCGGCCTGAATAACAAAGTCTTGGGTCCTGCGTCGGTTGCTGTCGCCTCTTCCATGACGTCAGGTCATCATGGGTATAAAACATGCAACCAATGCCATTTTATTCAGTTTTTCTTGCCCCAGATGTCAGGTGCCCCCAAAATGGGGAGCAAAAAAAAAAAATATATATATATATATATATATATATATATATATATATATATATATATAAACAGAAATATATAACAAAATGCATTTTTAGCAACATAAACTTTACCTTCATCTAAAAGCAAATACACCCCAAAGGCTTTAGAATATAGTGAAGGAAAGAGAAGTTATAGAAAAGGGGGATGGTGGGTGGGTAACCTGGACTGCAACAGTGAATACACTCGAACATCTACATTTACGGTAAGTATACACAACTGTACTATGTTCTTCATGTTTCACTGTTGCAGTCATTACATTTGGGTAGAATCCCAAAGCTATGGATGGGAGGATGGAACTAGACAGCATTAGGTGCGGTTATAAGACCCTGCAGAACTGCAGTGGTAAAGCCTGCCCTGGATTTGGAGAAGAGAGGCAAATGACAATGCTTTGTGAAGGTATGAATCTAACTCCAAGTAGCAGCTTCCAGAATGTCTTTGGTTGGAACTCCTCTGCGAAAAGCTGCTGAGGTAGAGGCAGCCCTGGTGGAATGTGACCTGATCCCCCTGGGCATAGGTTTACCATAATGCAAGTAGCAGAAATGAATGCAGTGGCTTATCCGCTTAGAAATAGTCTGCTTTGATATAGCCTTCCCCTCTGATCCTGCAGCAAACGCCACCAGTAGTTTCTCAGACTTTCTTAGAGATTTGGTCATGTTTAAGTAGAATCTTAGTTGTCTGTGTACATCCAATGAATGCAGAATCCGCTCCTCCTTGTTCTGTGGATTTGGGTAAAAAGTTGGCAGGTGAATTGTTTGGTTAAGGGCCACACTGGATAGCACCTTAGGCATAAAAGAAGGATTGGTCCTGAAGAACACCCTGTCCGGGTAAAAAGTAATAAAAGGCTCCACAGCCATGAGAGCCTGTAGTTCTGAAACCCTTCTTGCTGAAGTGATTGCCAATACGAAAGCTTTTTTCCAAGATAAACATTTTATACTTGCAGTCGCTGCTGGTTCAAAAGGGGGCAGGGTGAGTTTTTCCAGCACAAAATTGAGGTCCCATGCAAGAGTTGGTGATCTTCTGGGAGGCCTTAAAATTTTGGCCCCTCTAAGCTACTGTTAAAACAGAGGATTAGAAAAGAGGGGAGGCTCCATGTTGTAATGGGCCGAGATGGCAGAGGCATGGATTTTTATTGAAGAAAAAGATAGGCCCTTGTCAAGCATCTCAGTCAAATATTGTAAAATCTGAGGGATATTTGGTTTTGCTGTGTCCGTTCCTTGTGCTTGGTTCCAAGCACAGAATCTCTTCTATTTACCAGCATAAGATTTTATAGTACTAGGCCTTCTGGCCTCCAAAATGACATCCATCACAGATTTACTGAGAGGTGTTGTTTGAATAATTAAATGATCAGCCATGCTGCAAGGTTCAGAGTTTGGAGCTGAGTGTGCAGAATTTGACTGTTCTGCTGAAACATTAGAGGAGGTATCTGAGGCAAGTACCAAGGAGGGAGTTGAGACATATTCCTTAGAATTGGGTACCAGTGTTGGCGAGGCCAGTCCGGAGCAATTAGATTCATTTTTGTTTTTTCCTGTCTGACCTTTAGTAGGACCTTGGAGAGAAGAGGCAGGGGGGGGAAGGCATAGAGTGATAGGTTTTTCCAACTGAAGGATAGGGCATCCACTTTCCATGCTTGTCTGCGATAAATCCTTGTGCAGAATTTGTCCAGTTGATAATTTTGGGGGGAGGCAAATAGATCTATGTCTGGGCTCCCCCATTTCTGTGTTACCATGCTGAAGATTTGTGGATCCAGTTTACACTCGTGCGGGTACATAAGATTTCTGCTTAGGTTGTCTGCCAGAGTATTTTGCTTTCCTGGCAGGAATTGAGCTTGAAGATGTATTTAGTAAGTCAAAGCTGTGTTCCACAATGCCATGGCTAGTCTGCAAAGGGGGTAGGAATGTGTACCCCCCTGCTTATGTACCACATAACCGTGGTGTTGTCCGTCTTTATCAGTAGTTGTCCTGGATGAAGTAAGTCCTTGAAGGCTGTCAGAGCATTCTGAACAGCTAGCATCTCTTTCTGGTTGATATGCAGATACATTTGTTTTAGGCTCCATTTGCCCTGAATGCATCTCCCCGCCAGGTGGGCCCCCCCAAGCATAGTCTGATGCGCCTGTAGTTAGGGTTTGGGTGGCAGAGGGTAGAGTGAATGACAGTCCCTTGTTTTGGTGACATCTCTCTGCCCACCAAAGACATTCCTGCTATAGGAAGGGAATGAGAGGAATCATTGTTTCCAGACTGTGACAATGTTGACTCCATAAACTTTTTAGGTACCAGTGAAGTTTCCTCATATGCAGTCTTGCATATGGAATTAGTAGAATGCAGGATGCCATGAACCCCAAAGCCTGCAGAATTTGTCTTGCAGATAACTGGGTTTTTGCTGGCATCTGTTTGAAGTATGTTGTCAGTTGCCTTTGTTTGTCTGGCGTAAGGTAAGCCATCTGGGCAGTTGTATTCAAGCTTGCACCCAGGAATGTAATTATTTGAGAGGGTACCAGTTGGGATTTCTTTTCATTTATTGTGTACCCTAGGCATGTTAGAAGCCTTTTTACAAATGCCAGATGTTGAAGAAGAGTGTCCTTCTTCTCTGCTTGAATGAGACAGTCGTCCAGATAAGGATACATTTGTATGCTTCTTTGTCTGCAGAATGCAATTACTGGTGCCAGGCACTATGTAAAGACCATGGGTGCAATAGACAAGCCAAAAGGCAGTGCAGAGAATTGGTAATGCAAAAAACCTGCCTTGAAGCAGAGGTATCGTCTGCACGATTCCCTTATTGGGATATGCTGGTATGCCTCTTTTAAGTCTAGAGTCACTAACCAAGCTTTCCAGCCCAGCATAGGCAGTAGCTGTTGTAAAGTCAGCATTTTGAATTTTGGAATGTCCAGAAATGCATTCAACATCGATAAATCCAGTATTGGACACCAGGCATTGTCTTTTCTGGGTACCAGGAAAAGTCTTGATTAAAAACCTTGTCCTTTTTCTTTTTATTGTACTGGTTGAATAGCCCCCATATCCATGAGGGACATAACTTGTTTCTGAGCCTCTGCCCATTGATTTTGTGGCAGATCTGGCCAGCCGTTTGGAATTGGCAAAGTATGGAAATTAAATCTGTACCCCTGGGATACTTTGTTTAATACCCACTTGTCCTAGGTAATTAACTGACAATTTTGAGCATGAAGTGTTAATTTTCCCCCCAAGGGGGCTGCCAAAAGATAAGTGCTTGGTGAAGGTAGATGGAAGTCATTGAGACTGCTTACTGTAGGGTTATGCTTTGTTTCCTCCAGATTTGGAGGTGGAGGCACCCCATTGCTTTGACCTGTAAGAACCCTGTGATTGGTATCTGGAGCCTTTTGAATGCCTGGATTTGCCTTGAGAAGCTCTCTTGGACACAGGAAAGGACCAATTTTTAGTAGGCCAGTGCCTACTGAACCTGGGTGGTTGCACTTATAAGAAATCTTTTACAGTTTGCATAGATTTAGCTTCTTCTTCCATTTTCTTTAAAACCACTTCTGCCTTTTTACCAAACAGAGCATCATGCTGCAAAGGGGCATCCAACAATTTAGCTTTAACATGATGAGGCAGATTTTGCTCCTTGAGGCAGGCATGCCTTATAATCACAGATCCAGTAACTGCGGCCCTGCAAAAGGCCTCCAAGGAATCAAAACCACATTGCAAAGTATGCTTTCCAACCTGTTCTGCTGAATGCAATAATTCCTGTAAATCTTTATTTTCCACACAACCAGAAATCAACATAATTTTTTGTTTCAATAAGCCCATAACATGCTGTTGATATTTAAGCATATGAAACTGGCAGTTTAAGGCCCTAATTGCCAAGGTTGCAGATGTATAAACCTTCTTTCCCGATCTATCCAGCACCCAGGAATCTCTGTCAGAGGGGGTAGGATTTTTGGCTGTAGAGGCCTTTACACCTTTGGGACCCTGTGAGATAGTCTCAGGATAAGCAGCAGGATTTTTGAATAGAAATTTGTGGGAGTCAGGAACCCTGTGATATCTGTCTGGCTTACTAGGAGCCGGAGGTAGGGAATCAGGAGCCATGCTTGATTCCGAAAACACGTCATCAACAATGTCTAATACAGGAGGTATTGCCAAAGGCCTATGCTGAGGAAGAAGAAGGAAATCCCTAAGCCTCTTTTTTGATTCAGAGAAATCCTGACTCTCCCAATGAAAATGTTCCCTTAAAGTATGCAAGGAAATTCCTAATCAGAAGAGGAATCAAAAGAAATGGAAACCTGATCTGAAGATTCATAATCAGTGACTGTTGGGAACCCCTGATCAAGGTAATTAAGTCTTCAGCCATTTTGGTCATCTGTTTTTAGGCATAGAGACCTGAACAAGTGGCTCATGCGTCAGTTTTTTAGACAAAGAAGGTGTTTTAGATCTTGTTTTTGAGGCTGGCATTGGTTTTATATAAAAATGTTGAGGCCTGAAAACACCCTCAGAAGCCGGTGCCTGCTCAGCGGCTCCAGACCCATCCAAGGAGAAACATCCACGGGTTCAATACTTTGAGAATCTCGCGGCATACCGGACTCCGCATGCGTCTCAATAGAGGTCTGCGACTCAAAAGTAGCGGGTATCAGGGGCTGCGAAAGCGCCTCACTGAGTACCAGCGAACAGGTGACTGGCTTAGGAGAAGTTTTGTCGTCGGTTTTGGACCTCGACGGTCTGTCTCTGTCTTTTTTTTTGCGTTTTTTGTGAACTTCTGTAGTCGGATTGCTAACTGACAACATTTCAGGGTAATTTAATCTGGATCCAAAATATTTAGAAGCAAAAATATACAGACGCTTAATTGTGCATTGGTTAAATCTGGCACAAAACCAACAGCAAGGCACGTTATGATCTGGGCCTATGCAAGGAATACAGTACAAATGAAAATCTTTATGAGGTATTTGCTTTCCATAAGTAATGCAGTTATTAACTTTTACTGACATCGGTAAGGAGCAAAAAAATGTTTCCCCAACGGGGTACTTAACTTTAGTTGAAGACTTCGGTTCTGAAACTCGAAAACGAAAATTTCAGGAGTCGGCCGACTGGCACTTGTGAACTGCTTCTGCGTCAGGCACCGCACGACAAGAAAGACTGATGTAATGGCGTTGGCTGCATGTTTTATACCCCTGATGACCTGACGTCATGGAAGAAGGGACAGCAACCAACGCAGGAACCAAGACTTTGTTAATCAGGCCGACTGAGGGCTACCTGAAAGCAGATAACCCAAATGTAATGACTGCAACAGTGAAACACAAAGAACATCTCCATGAACATGCATCCAGTCGGACTATCCCGGTCAACAAATGTAAAATAAATAAAATAAAATCTCCATGTCCAGAGGAAGGAGTAGGTGTCTGTCTTTCAGGCCTGAGGAGATGGGGTTCTGGTGCAGAACAGAGGGAGCTGATGCCCTGAAGATGCAAAGAGATCTATCTGAGGAATACCCCAAGCAGCATAAGATTGCTTTGAAGACTTTTCTGTTTACAGACCATTCGTGGGGTCCATGAGGTCTTTGCTTAAAAAGTTCACCCACACAATCTCCATTGAGGGAACATATGCTGCTGTGAGGGTCATGTTCAATTGAGGTACGACTTTGTGCCTTCTTGTTTATGTACCAAATCACCGTGGTATTCTCTGTGTAGACCAGGAAGTGCCTGGTTTCCAGAGGTGTGAGAAGATTTGCAGAGCCTGCATGAGGGCCCTCATTTTTTTCAGGATGATGCGTTCCCTCTGGAGATGGAGTGGCTATTTCCCTGTACCTTAGGGGAGACCAGGCCCTTCACAATCAAATTCTTCACACCGATTTCTCAGACAGGGTTTGGGATTTGACTACCTCACAGAGTATATCTGACTCAGAGATATTGGACTGGGAATCGTCTCTGAGTCTTTTTGAATTTTTTCTTAGGTGGAAGGGTGACATTGGGGTTCTGAGAGCCTACCATCTTAGACTGGGTTAGGCATTTCAATCCCTGGATTTCAAGAAAGGCATTGACCAAGGAAAGTCTTGATCTGAGGATTTTGGGTATGAATACCTAACAAATGGAACATGATCATGGCCCAGACAAAAAAGGCACTTAATGTGCAAGTTTGTTCACGGAATCTGCCTAACACACTCGTGCTTACCTCTTCTAGCTGACAGCTAACAATTTTAAACCACAGCTCTAAAAATTAAGAAAAAGCAGGTTCCCCAATGGGACACTTATCTGACAATGATTGACAAAGTCAACAGTACCAATGATCAAACATGAATCAGTCCGACGGGTGAATGACCTCCATTCAGGCTGATGGTGAGATAGTCTGAGGATCTCGAGTGCATGTCCTCCCTTCATAACCTAGTACACATGAGATGAGGTCATACATTGGATATATACCTTCTGGAAGGTAAAGTTTTGGTAACCCTAACTAGAAGTCAGCGACAAAAACCCATAGATGATGAATACTACAACAGTGATTTTAGTTAGAACATCTTTACTCTTACCCTGAAGGGTCTTAATTCAGGAGCAGTAGTGCCAAAGAGATTTGGGCTTGTCTAAGGGGAGGTCTGATAATTTGGCTCAGATGTCTTCAGGCACATCCTGGAGGTGTAATGAAGAATACTTATTCAATACAGATCCAGATGCAGCTGCCCTAGATGAGAAATCAGCAGCATCGAAACTGCATTTAACAGAATGACAAGCCACCTGAGAAGCTGAGCTCAAAAGGAAAATGGCAGAAGTCTTACTCTCCAAATCAGGCATATCAGCCAGAATGCCCCCAAGCTATGAGACAGACGAGCGAGGACATACCTAGTCATATGGATCTGGTAATTAACAGCCTTGCAAGCTAAGGTAGTAATAGGTATATATGTTTTCATCATACCTGCTCATGGCACAGCTGTCCTGATCAAAAGGTAAAAGCTTAAAAGAGGACAATAACTTGGATGGTTTATAGCTACAGAAATAACAGCAGGGAAGAGGAAGGGTTTTTATACAACAACGTTTGAGCATCAGGAACTTATAGAAACAGTCAGGTTTCTTACAGGTAGGAGGTTGAGAAAAAGGGAACTGGGGAGCTGCAGTGAAAGCGTACAAAAGGGCATCCAGCACAAGGAGGACTGAGTAAGGCTGAAAAGAAGCTATGTGCAAGAGTTCAGAGTACTTTTTTAATGTCAGAAACCTGGGAAGAGTCCCACTTAAAGCATTCCAAAATGTGAACCATCATATCCTCAAAGGACAATTCTTTCAAAAGGCAATCAGGAGGAAGTGAATCCTCTTTTTCAGACCCTAGAACAAGAGGCGAGTGGATCTGAGAAGGGTAAGGCCAATCACTCCTCACCAGAATCTAACTCTTCATCAGAGGAATTAAAGAGTCCCCAGGGTGATTGGAAGCAGTGGAACACCAAGGAACAGCTAATCCTTGAGGGGGCTTAAAAGCAGTGTAAGCTCCTGAGTAAAATCCTGTCATTCTTTGTGAGAATCCTTGGCTACAGGAGCTACACACCTAGTCTTTCACTTCTTTTTCAAAGGAACATCAGCTTTAACAAATCTAGGATGTTCAGACCCTTTCTTAGATTCAAACCCCTCACATCTGTGCCAGACCCAGGCACAGCCTCAGCAGACCTATTGGTAATCAGCTCCACATCGGCCTCCGACGAGTTTGCAGCAGAGAGCACTGCTGTGGGGCACAGGATGGTCCCAGAGTTCTTCATCCAACCCAATGGGACGTCCAGTAGAGCCTGATCAGCAGTTGGATCAGTACACCTCTTTTTATCTGTCTTCTTAAGTGGCAGATAAATGTTGGGGTGGGCAGATTAGACCATGGTACCCTCAGCCAAAAGCTTTAACCAAATAAATAGAAATGACAGATGACCGAGAAGTGTCTTACTGACAAATGCCTGTTAAATTCCACACTGTGTATGTTCATGAGTAGCATACAAACATAAAAGGCACTTTCTGTATCTATCTTTATGGGGAATTTGCCTCCCACACGCACATTTTCCCTTCCTGGATGACATGCCAATGAAACTAAACAGAAGAAAAAAGAGAGGAAGGAAGAGAACCCAGTGAGGTACTTATATTTAGCAGGCTTGGTAGTTGAACCAACTCAGTGAATGGCTTGCAGATTGAATACAAAGGTTGCATTTGAATTGGTGGCAAAAAAAGTCTTGAGGATCAGGTGCTCACACATCACACATGTACCTTACACCTTGCACGCAGGACAGATGTCTGATGTATGGAGTCTTGAAGGTATAAAGGCTTTGATATGCTGGCCAGACATTTGGCTATCCTCTGCAGGATATTTCAAGAGTGAATAATACTGCAACAGTAATAAGGAAGGGCATCCATGAAGTACTAACTCCTTTCTAATAGTGAACAGATGAGTTTCTGGTCACTCCAGAGCTAAAATGTATATGGTCTCTTGTTAACTTGAGGTCCAGAAGTAGCAGTGCTTCTCCTCTGAATCTGCAAGCACATCTAATCCCACTTATACATGTCATAGGACATATGGAATGTCAGGAAAGGTCCAAGGTTAAAATAAAAAAAACTCAGAAATGGAGTTTTGAACAACTGTCAAAGTGTTGTCCAGTGACGAAATCCCATTTGTAAGACAGTCACAGGAACTGCAAAAGTAGTAACTACCATCAGCTCTAGCAGAAGAAAAGACTCCTACCTAAACTCTACAATGCTTTTTGAGAAGGGGAGGGGAGGGATGCCTTCCTTTACCCAAGCGTTAGTCTTCTCTAGTATCTGACTTGCTTTTTCGGTTTTCCTCATCCTGCTTGGGTAAAATTCCTCTTTGACATAAGAATTTGCCCCATCAAAGCCTTCTTTTCTAGTTAGCAGTGAAGTAATACAATAAACCTCTGAGTTGGCTTGGGATTTTTTTATTTGTCCTACTCCATCTTCTCAGGTGACCAGCACATGCAGTACCAAGGTAAAGCCTGCAATACTAAGTCCATGGGTGCATGGTTCCATACATATTCTGCTGCCACAAGGTTCACTCTTTTTGTACTGTTCCAAAATAGTTCCCACTTTACACCAGGACACATTTCAGCAAAGTGTCTTAGCCACCAACCCCTAAGAGGGATGGGTGATCATGTGTTTGCCACTCATTCCTATCTCTCCCAGCAGGCTGCTGTGGTACTCAGGCTGACTAATCAAACCTCAGACACGGGGGTTGCACTCAGGACTCTACACAGCTCTGTGGAGCTACTTACATCTTTGTAGTTTTGGGAAACAACGAATGTCAGGTCTCTGAGTTCCTACAATTCATCCAACAAGAGAGGGTCTTAATACTGGATTAAGACTACGTCAGATTCAAAGAAGGTAGCAAAGTCCATCATGAAGCAAGGGGTGCCTTTCTGCAGTTAATGAAGATGTTGAATAACTGGGACCATGTCAAGACACGAGAAAGGTTAACAAGAAATCAGTCTGCCAAGAATGGAAGCTTTTGCAGTACACAGTCACAGCCAGCTGGTTGAAATAAACTGAGTGTCAGAGGGACCTGAGGGAAACACTGTAATGAAGTACTGATTCACTGTTAGTCACCTACATTAAAAAAATAAAACTCAGCCTGTGCACTTTGCACCTTATGATGCACCAAAAGCAGCTGTCATGCGTAATGGTACGATCCAATGTCTCGGACAATAAAGGCACAGAGTTATTATTCATAATGTAAAACATTTTATGCAATAGTTGAAATCATCAAAACCTAAAAGTGAGTGGGATCTAATGGACATCCTGAGACCAAGAAGAAATCGACTCACATTCATTGTTTTCCCTGGTGATCAGCTCTACAGTGCCCTTGAGTGGCAGGGGTACAAGAAGTATCATGAGTGACAACTCACACGCTACAGGAGAGTAGAATACGATGCATGGGCAATGACAGTTCCAGTATGTGACCCTTCAGAATCAAGTCCATTACCCATCTGTCTTACTTAACTGTACTCCTGGTTGTAACATTTTTAAGTATCTGGGAGGTGTGGCTGAGAAGGGGGACGTGAATCAGGACGTGTAACCTAGATACAGATTTACATGCTACATTCAAAAGTGCTGCAGCCAGCAGGCACAAAAATGGCAGGGGCAGTGTGTGTGACAGAAAAACACCAAAGGATCTAAAAAGGAAGGTGAACTAAAACAAAAACATAGGTGCGACCAGTGCTTCTGTATGACATGGAAACCAGGAGTGTGAAGGCAGAGTGGCTGAAGAAGCTTGAAGTGATCGAGATAATTACTGAGACTCAATTGGATGAAATTATGGGGCAGATGAAATGAAGACATTAGAGTCGAAGACAAAGTAGCCCCAATTTAAAAAGGTCAAAGAAAAGATAATGGTGTTCTGGTCACTTAAAAGAAAGCAGGAATTGATTTGGTAAAGTAAACTTTGGAGGGAAAGGAAGAAGGCAAAAGGAGCGAAGGATGTTGAGCCAAGAAGTAGAAGGACTGTGTGAAAAAAGTCCTATGAGAGCTGGGATTGACTGATGGAGGAGGGAGTAGAGTGCCACTGAACGGACACAAGTAGCAACAGTGGACACAACATCCTGACCACATGTTAAATAAGAAAAAGGAAGTTGGTGATTAGTCAAGAAATCTTCATGCTCAGTACAGGACAAAGTGCATAGGTACAGTCCTACAAAATTATAATCAATATGATTATTAATCAAATGTATTCGTAATTTCAAGTACTGAACTCTTTTCTTAACTTCTGTCTTCTCCCTGTTCTTTTAGAAATCTTGAGATGCCACCACTGATCCTGTCAGACATGCAGCAATGGAAGGTCATATACACTGTAATTTCTGATATGTATTTTTGATCTTCAAACCATACTCTCCAAAGGTACAGATATCAATACCCTCCACAGTTTCATTGAGTCACATGTTGTTATTAGGCTACTGGCTTAAGAGACATTTTAAGCCTAGCCAAGCTTACCCCAAATTTACAAAAATATAGCTGAAAAGGAAACCTACAGTTATAAAACAGGCTTTTATACATCCTGCGATCACAGGCTGCTACTGTCCCTTAGGGATATAGGAGCCAAACCAGGAGTACATTTGCGATTTACCTTCTTATGATTCACACTACATTTACAAAAGGGCTATGGATGCTGAAAGCTTCAAAATCTCTTATTTTATTGTTAAGACTTCATGCATTTACAAAGTCAGCTTCATTAACATTTTTCTTACACTGTCCATTTCTTACTTCCTTCTGTTCTGGAATATGAAGCACTCTGAAGAAAAAGCTACAGAAACACATACATTCCTGTTCAGTAGTTAAACTTCCCAGGGAGAGAGGTGGTGCTTTTTTTTATATTTTATCCTCATTGACAGGTGCAGGTTTGCACCTTAGATATAATTTGGTCTGGAAGTGAAACCAGTGCAATTCCTTGCTGCTGCCTGGCCATCTCTCACACAATATCAAAATACTCCTTGGCAAAAGTTTTACAATACAAAGCAGGAATAGGAGTTATAGGATGTCTGGTCCTGTTTGAAAGCTCTGTACTACACCTCAGGTTTCTCTTGATGTTGTAGTTATTGACTTATCCATTCCCATCTTTTTACTTCTAATGTAATTTACAATTGTCCTGACACAGGTACCAAAAAAAACTGCTGGTTTACTTCTAAAGGTCTGTTGCACTAGGAATGGTGGTTGCTCACCAGATACTTTTGTGAAAGACTTTTGATCCGTGGTTTGGGATTCAATCACAGAACATGTGTGCATGTGGGTATTCTGCAAAATTTCCACAAAAGCTGGATTACTTGTCCAAACTTATTCTTTTTTTTTTTTGCATTCTATGCTATGTACTTCCTCTGTTGTTTCTATCAATGCCTCTTTTCTCTTTGCTTGATTTATGATTTTCAGAGTTCTTAATGTTAAAATTCGCTTTTTTTGCAACCTTTCTTTGAAGGATTTAAACTATTTCTCAAAGGTAAAATATAAGGTAAAATATAAGGTCTTTTAAATTCCTCAATCAGCTAGTCTTGCTATATTTCAGAGAAAATGAACATCTCAAGTTTATATTCGGGATATAAAAAGAACACTCACACTAGGCATCGTAATGTTTAGCTGCCTGCTAAGATATTTAGATAAGAAAGGCATACTATCTCTGATATCCATCAGAAGACATTTCTGATGACAATTAGGGCAAAAATGAGAAATCACTGAAAGAAATTGTAAACATTTACTACCATCAACAAAAAGTACAGTTGTGTACACTTACCATAAATGTAGATGTTCCAGTGTATTCACTGTTGCAGTCATTACACTTGGGTTATCTGCCTGCAGGTAGCCCTCAGTCGGACCCAAATACCACAGTCTTGGGATTTCTGAGTCAGATGCCATCTTCTCTTCCATGACGTCAGGGGTATAAAACATGCAGCCGACACCATTACATCAGTTTTTCTTGCCCCAGATGTCAGGAGCCCCCAAAATGGGAAGCAATTACATGGTGTGGAACACCTCCAGTAAAAAGTAAATACCATAGCCATAAGATATGGCCAAAAAGAGGATAGGCAGAAAGTCAAGAAAAGTCAGGGGGCTTGAGGGAGGGTAACCAGGACTGCAACAGTGAATACACTCAAACATCTACATTTATGGTAAGTGTACACAACTGTACTATGTTCTTTGTGTTTCACTGTTGCAGTCATCACACTTGGGTTGATTCCCAAAGCTGAGTAAGGGTGGAGGCAGTCAAGAAGTATTAGGGCTGACTATCAGGCCTTGTAAGACTGCTGTGGCAAATCCAGTTCTGGATTTAGAAAGGACAGGTGAGTGGCAATGCTTGGTGAAGGTGTGTACATAACTCCAGGTTGCAGCTTCCAGGATGTCCCTGGTAGGGACTCCCCTGAGAAATGCTGTAGAAGTTGAGGTAGCCCTAGTGGAATGAGTTCTGATCCACTGCGGGGTAGATTTTTCCAGGGTGTTAGTAGCAGAAATGGATGCAATGTGCTATCCATTTGGAAATGGTTTGCTTTGAAATGGCCTTGCTCTCTGCCCCTGTAGGAAAGCTGACTAGCAGCTGGTCAGATTTTCTGAAAGGCTTAGTCCTTTCAAGGTAGAACCTGAGCTGTCTGTACACGTCCAAGGAGTGCAGGATCCTCCTCCCTTTACTCTGAGGGTCAGGGAAAAAGGTTGGTAAATGGATGGATTGGTTGAAGGCCACACTTGATGCCACCTTGAGCATAAATGATGGGTTAGTCCTGATGGAGACCCTGTCAGCCTGGAAAATAATGAAGGGTTCGACAGCCATTAGTGCCTGTAGCTCAGACACTTTTCTTGCTGAAGTGATGGCTAGAAGTAAGGCTGTTTTCCAAAAGAGGAATTTTAACTCTGCTTTAACAGCAGGTTCAAAAGGGAGAAGCGTGAGCTTTTCTAGTACAAAGAAAGGTCCCAGGCAGAGGTGGGAACTCTCCTCGGGGGTCTTAAATTGTTACCTCCTCTCAGGAACTGTTTGATCAGAGGGTGAGAAAAGAGAGGTGTCTCGATAATATAATTAGCTGAGATGGCCGAGGGATGAATCTTAATTGATGTGAAGGAAAGCCCTTTGGGGAGCAGCTCTGCTAGGTAATCTAGAATTTGAGGTAAGGAGGGCACGGCTGTGCCCTTTCCTAGAGACTGGTTCCAAGAACATATCTTTTCCACTTTTATGAATAGGATTTCCTAGTACTAGGCCTTCTAGCCTCAATGATGACATCCAGCACCTGTTAGCTGAGGGTTGCTGGTGTTGCGTTCACGGAAGAAGCCAGGCTGCAAGGTTCAGTGTTTGCAACTGAGGATGCAAAATCTGTCTGTCCTGCTGAGACAGCAGGAAGGGGGTCTGATATAGGCACCAGGGTGGCACTGCTCTCAGACTGCGTAAGAGAGGGTACTAGTGCTGGCATGGCCAGTCTGGTCTGATAAGGATTGTCCTTGGTCTGTCCTGCTTGATCCTGAGTAGTACTTTTGAGAGGAGGGGCAGAGGGGGAAAGGCATAAATTGATAGATTTTCCCATGTAAAGGATAGGGCATCCACTCGCCATGCTTGACTGTGGGGATTTCTGGTGCAAAGTTTGCTCAATTGATGGTTTTGAGGGGAGGCAAAGAGGTCCACCTCTGGTGTCCCCAGCCTGCTAATTAGAAGTTTGAATGAGTTTGGTTCCAGTTTCCCCTCATGTGGGTCCAGTAGCTTTCTGCTTAAGTTGTCTGCCGGTGTATTTTGTTTGCCTGGCAGGAATTGAGCTTGCAGGTGCACTTGGTTGCTCAAGGCTGTGTTCCACAGGGCCATGGCTAACCTGCAGAGTGGGTAGGAATGAGTTTCCCCCTGCTTGTTTATGTATCACATAACTGTGGTGTTGTCTGTCTTTATCAGGAGTTGTCCTGGAAGGAAAAGGTATTTGAAGGCTGTCAGAGCATTCTGTACAGCTAACATTTCTTTTTTGATTGATATGCAGATGGATTTGTCCTGGGCTCCATTTGGGTTGAATGCATTTGCCTGCCATGTGAGCACCCCTATGCATAGTCTGATGCGCCTGTTGACAGGGTATGGGAGGTGAAGGGTTGAGGGAAAGGAAGTCCCTTGTTGTGGTTGCAAGCCTCTGCCCACCAAAGGAACTCTGCCCTTAGACAAAGAATGATAGGAATCAGTGTTTCCAAGTCCTGAGAGAGTTGACACCAGAGACTTTTTAAGTACCATTGAAGTTTCCTCATATGCAGTCTTGCGTATGGAATTAGTAGAAAGCATGAGGCCATGAACCCTAGGGTCTGCAGTATTTTTCTTGCAGATAGCTGGGTCTTGGAGGCCATTAGTTTGAAGTAGTTTGTCAAATGAACCTGTTTTTCTAGAGTGAGGAATGCCATCTGGGAAGTTGTGTTCAAGCTTGCTCCCAGGAATACAATCTTTTGGCTGGGCACCAGATGTGGTTTCCTTTCATTGATGGTGTATCCCAGAGAAGTTAAAAGTCTCTTTACGAATGCCAGTTGCTGAAGTAGCAATTCCTGACTATTCGTTTGAATCAGGCAATTGTCCAAGTATGGGTAAATTTGAATATTTCTTTGCCTGCAGTATGCAATGGCTGGAGCCAGGCACTTTGTGAATACCTTGGGTGCAGTAGATAAGCCAAAGGGAAGTGCAGAGAACTGATAGCGCATAGAGCCTGCCCTGAAACATAGATATTTCCTGCAAGATTCCCTTGTGGGGATCTGCAGATAAGCTTCCTTTAAGTCTAGGGTGACTAGCCAGCAGTCCTTGGCTAGCATAAGAAGCAGCTGTTGTAGTGTAATGTAAGCCTTTTGTATTTTGGGGCTACCAGGGAGGTGTTGAGAATGGACAGATCCAAGATAGGGCGCCATGAGCTCTCTTTTCTGGGCACCAGGAACAGTCTGGAATAGAAACCTTGTCCCCTTTGCTCTATTGTAACAGGCTGAATAACCCTGATACTGAGAAGAGAAGCTACTTGCTTTTGAGCCTCTGCACACTCGTTTGGAGGAAGGTCTGGCACCCCACTTTGGGTTGACAGTGAGTGGAAGTAGAATCTGTATCAGTGGGATACAATTCTTAGGACCCATTGGTTCTGGGTAATGGACATCCCATTTTTTGTATGCAGGGCAAGTTTTCCTCCTAGGGGTGCAAGTACTTGGGCATGGCTGGGAAGAATGACAGACAAGTCATTGTGAACTTTTTCCATAAGGGGGTGACTTACCACTCCCGGTTTTAGAGGTGGGAGCACTGCATTGCTTAGATCTCTGCATACCCTGAGATTGTAGCCTTGGTGGTCTGTTGCTCCTGGGTTTGGACTGAGAAGGGCTGGGATGCACTGGAAAGGGCCAGTTTTTAGAAGGCCAATGCCTACTGAATCTAGGTGGCTGTACCTGTAAGAAATCTGTAACAGTTTGCATAGATTTAGCTTTTTCCTCCATCTTTTTAAGAACTTCTTCTGCTTTTGTGCCAAACAAGCATTCCTGGTTCAGTGGAGCATCTAGCAATTTTGCTCTGACATGGTCTGGCAGGATTTGTTCCTTCAGCTAAGCATGCCTTCTCAGTACAGACCAAGTGACAGCAGCCCTGCAAGATGCTTCTAAGGCTTCAAAACCACCCTGCAAAGTATGTTTACTAACTTGGTTTGCAGAATGCATTAACTCTTGTAACTCTTTATTCTCTGCACAATCTGGAAGCAACAACATTTTCTGTTTACTTACTTCCATGGTATGCTGCTGATGTGAAACTGGCAATTTAAAGCCCTTATGGCAAGAGTTGCAGAGATGTATACCTTCTTATCTCATCTGTCTAAAGCTCTAGAATCCCTGTCCGAAGGGGTAGGGATTTTGGCTGTAGTAGCCTTAATACCTTTAGCTCCCTGGGAAAGGGTCACTGGATCCGCAGTGGGATTCGTAAAGAGAAATTTGTGAGAGTCATGTATGCTGTAGTACCTGTCAGGCTTTCTAGAAGCTGGTGGTAAAGAATCAGGAGTAAGACTGGACTCCATGAAGGCATCATCTACAATATCCAGGACAGGGGGTATAGCTAGAGGCCTGTACTGAGGCAAGTCTAAAAATTCTCTTGAGTCTCTTTTTGGACTGTGGGTAGTGCTGGTATTCCCAGCGGAAATGCTCCCTTAAGGTATGCAAGGTTTCACCAAACGAAAAGTCCTCTGGAGGGTAGGCAGAGGGAATGGAATCCTCTGCATCTGAATCCTCATAGGTAGATAAGAGAATGCCTTGGTAATCAGAGGGATCAGAGTCATCGGACTCATGGTCTGTAGAATCAGAAGGAATATCAATCCTTTGTCTTATAGAGGGGAAGGCTGGCTTCCCCTAATTAAAGTTATAAGGTCTTCAGCCATTCTAAGCATTTGTTTCTGTGGCATGGGAGCTTAAGCATGCACTTTGGTCATCAGTTTTCTAGGCATAGTGCAAACTCTGGGCCTGAGAAAGTCAGAAGTTTTAGTCAAAAACGAAGATGTCGGTTTAATACAAACATCGGAAGGTTGGAATACACCCTCAGAAGCCGGTGCCTGGACAGCGGCTCCGGACCCATCCAAGGTAGAGACATCCGCAGGTTCCAAAGTCGAAGAAGCAACTTGCGGCATAGCAGACTCTGAATGGGTCTCAGCAGAGACCTGCAAATCTGTAAAAGTGGGTAACAGGGGCTGCGAAGGCACCTCACTGAGTACCAGCCTATGCAGTCTGTCCCTGTCTTTATCCTTATGTTTTTTCGGAAGATCGGTAGTTTGGCTTATTGTAAGTGGCTTATTGAAGCAATTTCGGAATACGGAGAATGAGAGCAAAAGAATTTAGTGACAAAATTAGCCCGACGACGAATAGTTCGGGCGTTGAACAAGGCACAAAACCGACAGCGAGGAACGCCGTGGTCTGAGCCTAAACAGGTGACGCAGTAAGAATAAAAATCTCTGTGAGGTATTTGCTTTCCACAGGCATGACAAAGTACAGTCGTGTACACTTACCATAAAAGTAGATGTTCGAGTGTATTCACTGTTGCAGTCATTACATTTGGGTAATCTGCTGGCAGGTTGCCCTCAGTCGGCCTGATTAACAAAGTCTTAGGTCCTGCGTTGGTTGCTGTTCCTCCTTCCATGACATCAGGTCATCAGGGTATAAAACATGCAGCCAACGCCATTACATCAGTTTTTCTTGCCCCAGATGTCAGGTGCCCCCCAAATGGAAAGCAAATAAAATTAAAAACACAAAAAATATACCTCCAATCCGAAAAGCAAATACACCAAAAGGGCTTTTAAGCTTAGTGAAAGAAAGTAGAGGTATAGCAAGAGAAAAGTAGGGGGCTGGAGGAAGGGTAACCAGGACTGCAACAGTGAATACACGCGAACATCTACATTTATGGTAAGTGTACACAACTGTACTATGTTCTTTGTGTTTCAATGTTGCAGTCATTACATTTGGGTAGATTCCCAAAGCTATGGTTGGGTGGAGGGAATTATATAGCATTAGGACCCAGCTATAAGGCCCTGCAGGACAGCAGTGGCAAAGCCAGCTCTGGATTTAGAGAAAAAAGGTAAATGGTAATGTTTGTTGAACATACGAACTGAGCTCCAGGTAGCAGCTTCTAGAATGTCCCTGGTAGGAACACCTCTGAGAAAGGCTGTAGAAGTAGATGCAGCTCTGGTGGAATGGGATCTGATCCCCTGGGGGATAGATTTTCCATGGTACATATAGCAGAAACTAATACAATGGCTTATCCATTTGGAAATAGTTTGCTTTGAAATAGCCATTCCCTCTGGCCCTGCAGCAAATGCTACCAGTAGTTGTTCAGATTTTCTTTGAGATTTTGTCCTGTTTAAGTAAAATCTAAGTTGTCTGCGCACATCCAATGAATGCAGAATCCACTCCCCCTTGTCCTGTGGATTGGGAAAGAAAGTTGGCAAATGAATGGTCTGATTAAGAGCCACACTGGATACCACCTTATGCATGAAGGATGGATTGATCCTGAGAAATACCCTGTCCGCATGAAAAATGATGAAAGGCTCCACTGCCATAAGAGCCTGTAATTCAGAAATCTTTCTAGCTAAAGTGACTGCTAAAAGGAAAGCTGTTTTCCAGGAGAGAAATTTTAAGTCTGCAGTAGCAGCTGGCTCGAAAGGAGGGAGAGTGAGTTTTTCCAAAACAAAATTGAGGTCCCAGGCAGGGGTTGGAGATCTCCTGGGTGGTCTTAAGTTTTTGGCCCCTCTGAGATACTGTTTTAGCAGAGGATGAGAGAAGAGGGGAGGTTCTGTGTTGTAATGAGCTGAAATGGCTGAGGCATGGATTTTTATGGAAAAAAAGGACAGGCCCTTGTGAATCATCTCAGTTAAGTATTGTAAAATCTGAATAATATTGGGCACTGCTGTACTTATCCCTTGAGATTGATTCCAGGCACAGAATATTTTCCATTTGTCAGCATAAGATTTTCTAGTACTAGGCCTTCTTGCCTTCAAAATGACATCCATCACATGTTTGCTGAAGGATGCTAAGGGTGAATTTAGGTGATTAGCCATGCTGTAAGATTCAAAGTTTGGAGCTGAGTGTGCAGAATTTGGTTGTTCTGCTGAGACAGTAAGGTGAATGAGGCAGATGCCACGGTGGAAAGTGCGACACATTGCGCAGGAGTGGGTACCAGTGTTGGCGAGGCCAGTCTGGAGCAATCCAAATCATTCTTGGTAACTTTTAGTAGAAATTTGGAGAGCAAAGGCAGAGGGGGAAAGGCATAGACTGATAGGTTTTTCCAGCTGAAGGACAGAGCATCTACTTTCCAGGCTTTTTTGTGATGAGTTCTTGTGCAGAATTTGTCCAACTGAAAGTTTTGGGATGAGGCAAAAAGATCTATGTCTGGACTCCCCCATTTGAATGTCAACATGTTGAAAATCTGTGGTTCCAGTTTCCATTCGTGTGAGTCCATGAGATTTCTGCTTAGTTCGTCTGCCAGAGTATTCAGCTTTCCTGGCAGGAATTGAGCGTGTAGCTGAATTTGATAGGTCAAGGCCATGTTCCACAATGCCATGGCTAGTCTGCAAAGGAGGTAGGAGTGTGTACCCCCCTGCTTATTTATATACCACATAACTGTGGTGTTGTCTGTCTTTATCATTAATTGTCCTGGATGAAGATAGTTCTTGAAGGCTGTCAGTGCATTCTGTACAGCTAGCATTTCTTTTTGATTGATATGAAAGTGCATTTGATTTGGGCTGCATTTGTCCTGAATGCACTTCCCTGCCAGATGTGCCCCCCAAGCATAGTCTGATGCATCTGTAGTTAGGGTTTGGGTGGCAGGGGGTGGTGTGAATGGCAGTCCCTTGTTTTGGTGGCAGGCCTCTGCCCACCATAGGAACTCTAGTTGCAGGCAAGGTATGATAGGAATCATTGTTTCCAGGCTGTGACAATGCTGACTCCATAGACTTTTTAAGTACCACTGAAGTTTCCACATATGCAGTCTTACATATGGAATTAGAAGAATGCAGGAGGCCATGAACCCCAAGGCTTGCAGTATTTGCCTTGCAGAAAGCTGGGTTTTTGTGGCCACCTGTTTGCAGTAAGTCTCCAAATGAATTTGTTTCTCTGGCGTAAGGAAAGCCATCTGGGCAGTTGTATTCAAGCTTGAACCCAGGAATGTAATTTTTTGAGAGGGTACCAGTTGTGATTTCTTTTCGTTCATAGTGTACCTTAGACAAGTTAGAACCCATTTTACAAATGCCAAATGGTACACCAAATGGTTTAGAAGAGTGTCCTTAATTTCTGCCTGAATTAGGCAATGGTCCAGGCATGGATATATTTGAATATTTCTTTGCCTGCAAAATGCAACTACTGCAGCCAGGCACTTTGTAAAGACCCTGAGCGCAGTAGATAAGCCAAAGGTCAGTGCAGAGAAATGGTAATGCAAGTAGCCTGCTTTGAAGCGTAGGTATCTTCTGCAAGATTCCCTGATTGGGATATGCAGGTAAGCCTCTTTTAAAGCTAGAGTTGCCAACCAGGCATCTTTGCCTAGCATAGGAAGTAACTGGTGAAGAGTCAGCATCTTGAATTTTGGAATGTCCAGAAAGGTGTTTAGAGTAGATAAGTCCTGAATTGGACGCCATGATTTGTCTTTTCTGGGTACCATAAAAAGTCTTGAATAGAAATCTTGCCCCTTTTCCTCTTCTCGTACTAGTTGAATAGCCCCCATGTTCCTGAGGGAAAGTACTTGTTTCTGGGCTTCTGCCCACTGATTTGGGGGCATGTCTGGCCATCTGTATGGAATTGGCAATGTGTGGAAATGAAATCTGTATCCCTGGGATACTATATTTAAAACCCATTTGTCCTGGGTTATAAGTTGCCAGTTTCTTGCATGAAGAGCCAGTTTTCCTCCCCATAGGGGTGGCTAAAAGGTAAGTACTTGGTAAGTGTAAAGGAAAATCATTGAGACTGCTTACCATAGGGAGGTGTCTTGTTGTTTCTAGATTTGGAGGAGGAGGCACCCCATTGCTTTGTTCTAAAAGTCCCTTGTGACTGAAACCTGGATCCTTTGGAATCTCTGGGTTTGACTTGAGTGGCTCTCGAAGGAACTGGAAAGGACCAGTTCTTAGTAGGCCAGTACCTACTAAATCTTGCAGATTGCACCTGTAAGAAATCTTTCATAGTTTGCATAGATTTAGCTTTATCTTCCATCTTTTTTAAAACTTCTTCAGCCTTATTACCAAAGAGACGGTCCTGTTGTAAAGGAGCATCCAACAATTTTGCTTTAACATGACCAGGCAGATTTTGCTCTTTGAGCCAAGCATGCCTTCTTAGCACAGACCCAGTTACAGCAGCCCTGCAAGAGGCCTCCAAAGAATCAAAACCACATTGCAAAGTATGTTTGCCAACTTGTTCAGCTGAATGCAATAAATCCTGTAAATCTTTATTTTCCACACAGTCAGAAATTAACATCATTTTCTGTTTAAGCAGTCCCATGATATGCTGTTGATATTTTAGCATATGAAATTGACAGTTTAAAGCCCTGATTGCCACGGTTGCAGAAGTGTAAACCCCATCTATCCAGCACCCTGGAATCTCTATCAGAAGGAGTAGGCTTTTTAGCAGTAGAAGCCTTAATATCCTTGGGACCCTGAGAAATGGTTTCAGGATCTGCAATAGGATTTTTGAAAAGGAATTTGTGGGAGCCAGAAACCCTGTAGTATCTGTCTGGCTTACAAGGAGCCGGAGGCAGAGAATCAGGAGCCATACTAGATTCTGAAAAAACATTATTAACAATGTCTAAAACAGGAGGTATAGCCAAAGGTCTATGTTGAGGAAAAAGAAGAAAATCCCTAAGATTAAGAGAAATCCTGACTTTCCCAGTGGAAATGTTCCCTTAAGGTATGTAAAGTTTCCCCAAAAGAAAAATCCTCAGGGGGAAAAGCAGAAGGAATGGAATCTTCTGCATCAGAGTCCTCATAAGTAGGTATAGACAATTCCTGTTCATTAGAAGAGTCAGAAGAAATAGAATCCTGTTTAGAAGATTCATAATTACGTCTTGCCTAGGCCTCTTAGCAGGGGGGTTGGCTACCCCTGATCAGAGTAATTAAATCTTCAGCCATTTTAATCATTTGTTTTTTAGGCATAGGGGCCTGCAAATGTGGCCCAGGCGTCGGTTTTTTAGGCATAGGTCTAGATTTGGCCTTAGTTTTGAAGAAGGTGTCAGTCTAATATACAAATCTGTAGGCCTGAACACATCCTCAGAAGCCGGTGCCTGCACAGTGGCTCCAGACCCATCAAAGGCAGAGACATCCGCGGGTTCCATAACGGAAGCATACCAGACTCCGAATGGGTCTCAGTAGAGGCCTGCAAATCAGAAGTAGTGGGTATCAGGGGCTGCAAAAGCATCTCACTGAGTACCGGCGAACTGGCGACTGGCTTAGGAGAAGCGTCGTCGGCAGTTTTGGACCTCAACGGCCTGTCTCTGTCTTTTTCTTTGCATTTTTTAGGTATTCCGGTACTCGGATTGCTAACCAACGAAATTTCTGGATAATTAAAGCATGAGCCAAAATATTTAGAAGCAAAAATGTACCAACGTTTGATAGTGCGTTGATTAAATTTAGCACAAAACCGACAGCAAGGTACATTGTGGTCAGGGCCTAGGCAAGGAATACAGTACAAATGAAAATCCTTATGAGGTATTTGCTTCCCACAAGTAATGCAATTATTAACTTTTACTGACATCGGTATGGAGCAAGAAAAAGTTTCCCCAACGGGGTACTTAGCTTTTTAGTTGAAGACTTCGGTTCTGAAACTCGAAAACGAAAATTTCAGGAGTCGGCCAAAGAGCACTTGCGAACTGCTTCTGCTTCAAGCACCGCACGGCAAGAAAGACTAATGTAATGGCGTCGGCTGCATATTTTATACCCCTGACGACCTGACGTCACGGAAGAAGAGGCAGCTAAAGATGCAGGATCCAAGACTTTGTTAATCATGCCGACTGAGGGCTACCTGCAAGAAGATAACCCAAATGTAATGACTGCAACAGTGAAACACGAAAAACATCTGACTAGCAGCTGGTCAGATTCCTGAAAGGCTTATTCCTGACCAGATAGAACCTAAGCTGCCTGTGCACATCCAGGGGGTGCAGGATCCTTTCCCCTTTATTCTGAGGATTTGGGAAAAAAGTTTGCAAATGAATAGATTGATTTAAAGCCACACTAGATACCACCCTGGGCATAAATGATGGGTTAGTTCTGAGGGAAACCTTGCCCGCATGGAAGATAATGAAAGGTTCCAAGGCCATAAGGTCCTGCAATTCAGACACTCTTCTTGCTGAAGTGATGGCTAGAAGTAAAGCTGTTTTCCATGAGAGGAATTTTAACTCTGCTGTAGCAGCAGGTTCAAAGGGCAGAAGCGTGAGCTTTTCCAATACAAAGTTAAGGTCCCAGGCTGGAGTGAGAGCTCTCTGGGGGGGGGGGGGGGTCTTAAACTTGTGGCTTCTCTCAGGAAATGTCTGACCAGAGGATGAGAGAAGAGGGGTGTCTCAGTACTATAATGAGCTGAGATGGCAGAGGCATGAATCTTACCTGAAGAGAAGGATAGGCCTTTGTGGAGCATTTCTGTTAAGTAATCTAGTGTATATGAGGTAAGCTGGACACAGTTGTGTCCATTCCCTTGAGACTGGCTCCAGGAAAAGTGTCCTCACCACTTATTCGAATAGGATTTTCTAGTACTAGGACTCCTTGCCTCAAGGATGACATCCAGCACCTGCTTACTCAGGGTTGCTGGTGATGAGTTCAGGGAATGAGCCAGACTGCCAGGTTCAGGGTCTGTAGCTGAGGGTGCAGAATCTGGCCCTCCTGCTGGGACAGCAGGGAAGGGGTCTGAGGCAGGTGCCATGGTGGCACTACTGTCAGACTGCACAAATGAGGGTACCAGTGCTAGCGTGGCCAGTCTGGTGCAATCAGGATTGTCCTTGGTTTGTCCTGTTTGATCTTTAGTAGAACCTTCGAGAGGAGGGGAAGAGGGGGAAAGGTCAGGGCATCCACTTTCCAAGCTTGGCTGTGGGGAGTTCTGGTGAAATATTTGCTCAATTGATAGTTCTGAGGGTAGACATAGAGGTCCACCTCTGGTGCCCCCCACCTGTGCCTCAAAAGTTAGAATATTTTGGGTTCCAGTTTCCACTCGTGTGGGTCCATGAGATTTCTGCTTAAGTCGTCTGCCAGTGAATTTAGTTTGCCTGGCAGGAATTGAGCTTGCAGGTGCACTTGGTTGTTCAAGGGTGTGTTCCACAGAGCCGTGGCTAATCTGCAGAGTGGGTAGGAATGGGTTCCCCCTGCTTGTTTATGTACCACATAACTATGGTGTTGCCTGTCTTTACCAATAGCTGTCCTGGACGAATAAGGCCTTTGAGGACTGTCAGAGCATTCTGTACAGCTAACATTTCTTTTTGATTGATACGCAGGTGCATTTGCTTTGGGCTCCACTTGACCTGAATGCATTGTCCTGCCATGTGAGCCCCCCCATGCATAGTCTGATGCGTCTGTTGTTAGGGTTTGGGCGGCAGGGGATTGAGTGAAAGGGAGTCCCTTGTTGTGGTAGCAGGCCTCTGCCCACCAATGGAATTCTGTCCTTAGGCAAGGAATGATAGGAATCGTTGTTTCCAGGTCCTGAGAATGTTAACACCAGAGACTTTTTAAGTACCATTGAAGTTTCCTCGCATGCAGTCTTGCATATGGCATTAGTAGAATGCAAGAGGCCATGAACCCTAGGGCCTGCAGTATTTTTTTTGCAGATAGCTGCGTTTTGGTGGCCAGTAGATTGAAGTAGTTTGTCAAATAAATTTGTGTTTCTGGTGTGAGGAATGCCATCTGGGAAGTTGTGTTCAAGCTTGCTCCCAGGAATACAATATTTTGGCTAGTTACCAGATGTGATTTATTTTCGTTGATTGTGTACACCAGAGAAGTTAGAAGTCTCTTTACAAATGTCAGGTGCTGTAGTAGCAGTTCCTGACTGTCCGCCTGAATCAGGCAATTGTCCAAGTATGGGTAAATTTGAATTCTTCTCTGCCTACAAAATGCAATGGCTGGAGCTAGGCATTTTGTGAATACCCTGGGCGCAGTAGATAGGCCAAAGGGGGGAAGTGCAGAGAACTGATAATGCATACAGCCTGCTCTGAAACGTAGGTATATCCTGCAAGATTCCCTTATGGGGATGTGCAGATAAGCTTCTTTTAAGTCTAGGGTTGCTAGCCAGGAGTCCTTGGCTAGCATAGGAAGCAGCTGTTGGAGAGTTAGCATTTTGAATTTTGGAACCACCAGAAAGCTGTTGAGAACAGACAGATCCAGGATAGGACACCAAGAGTTTTCTTTTCTGGGTACCAGAAACAGTCTGGAATAAAAGCCATGTCCCCTTTGTTCTGCTGGGACAGGTTGAATAGCCTTGATACTGAGAAGAGAAAGTACTTGCGTTTGGGCCTCTGCCCACTGGTTTGGGGTGAAGTCTGGCCATCCGCTTGGGGTTGGGGGTTTGAAGAAGTGGAATCTGTATCCCTGGGAAACAATGTTTAAGACCCATCTATCCTGGGTAATATACTCCCAGGTTTTGGCATGCAGGGCAAGTTTCCCTCCTAAAGGTGCAAGTACCTGGGCAAGGCTTGGAAGAGTAAATAATAAGTCATTGTGAGATTTTACCATAGGATGGCAGCTTACTACTCCCTGTTTTGGAGGTGGGAGTACTCCATTGCTTAGATCTGTGCATACCCTGAGACTGTAGTCTTGGTGGTCCTGCTGCCCCTGGGTTTGGACTGAGAAGGTCTGGAATGGACTGGAAAAGACCAGTTTTTAGATGGCCAATGCCTACTGAATCTAGGTGGCTGTACCTGTAGAAAATCTTTAACATTTTGCAAAGATTTAGCTTTTTCCTCCATCCTTTTGAGGACTTGTTTTGCTTTACTGCTAAATAGACACTCTTGGTTTAATGGTGCATCTAGTAATTTTGCTTTAACATGGTCTGGCAAGGCTTGTTCCTTAAGCCAAGCATGCCTTCTCAAAACAGACCCAGTGACAGCAGCCCTGCAAGATGCTTCTAAGGCATCAAAACCACATTGCAAAGTATGTTTACCAACTTGGTTAGCAGAATGCATTAACTCTTGTAAATCTTTATGTTCTGCACAATCAGGAATCAACATCATTTTCTGTTTAATTAGTTCCATAATATGCTGCTGCTACTTTAACATATGAAACTGGCAATTTAAAGCCCTGATGGCAAGAGTTGCAGAGGTGTATACCTTCTTACCCCATCTGTCTAAACTCCTAAAATCCCTGTTTGAAGGGGTGGGGGTTTTGGCCTTAAAACCTTTAGGCCCATTGGGAAATGGTCTCTGGATCTGCAGCAGGATTCTTAAAGAGGAATTTGTGGGTGTCAGGTACTATGTAGTACCTGTCAGGCTTTCTAGGAGCTGGAGGCAAAGTATCAGGGGTAAGGCTGGATTCCATGAAGACATTATCTACAACATCCAGGACAGGGGGTATAGCTAGAAGCCTGTGCTGAGGCAAGTTTAAAAATTCCAAGTCTCTTTTTGGACTGAGGGTAGTCCTGGCATTCCCAGCGAAAATGCTCTCTTAGGGTATGCAAGGTTTCACTGAAAGAAAAGTCCTCTGGAAGGAAGGCAGAGAGAATGGAATCCTCTGCATCTGAATCCTCATAGATGGATAAGGGTATATCCTGGTAATCAGAGGGGTCAGAGTCATCGGACTCATGGTCTGTAGAATCAGAAGGAAAATCAATTCTTTGTCTTTTAGAGGTGAAAGGCTGGCTTCCCCTAATTAAAGTAATAAGGCCTTCAGCCATTCTGAACATTTGTTTCTGAGACATGGGAGCTGGAGAATGCACTTTAGTCGTCGGTTTCCTAGGCGTAGTGCGAACTCTGGGCCTGAGAAATTCAGTAGTTTTAGTCAAAAACGAAGTAGTTGGTTTAATACGAACATTGGAAGGTCTGAATACACCCTCAGAAGCTGGTGCCTGCACAGAGGCTCCGGACCCATCCAAGGAAGATACATCCGCAGGTTCCATAGTCTAAGAAACACCTTGCGACATTCCGGACTCCGAATGAGTCTCAGGAGAGGCCTGCGAATCTGTAGAAGTGGGTTTCAGGGGCTGCAAAAGCGCCTCACTGAGTACTGGCGGACTGGCAACTAGTTTAACGGAAGCATTGTCGCAGTTCTGGAGCTATGCGGTCTGTCTCTGTCTTTATCCTTACTTTTTTGGAAGATCGGTAGTCAAATGGCTTAACGAAGCCATTTCGGAATACGGAGAATGAGAGCGAAAGAATTTAGGGACAAAGATAGCCCGACGATGAATAGTTCGGGAGTTGAACAAGGCACAAAACCGACAGAGAGGAACGTCGTGGTCTGGGCCTACACACGTGACACAGTAAGAATTAAAATCTCTATAAGGTATTTGCTTTCCACAGGCAAGACAATTGTTAACTTTTTCTGACCTCAGTTAGGGCAAGAAAAAAGGATCCCCAACTGGGTACTTAGGTTTAGAAGACTTCAGGTTTGAAACTCGAAAAAAGAAAATTTCAGGAAGCAGCCAACCAGCACTTGCGAACTGCTTCTGCTTTGGGCTCCCGCACGGCAAGAAAAGCTAATGTAATGGTACCGGCTGCATGTTTTATACCCCTGACTACCTGACGTCATGGAAGAGGCGACAGCATCTGACGCAGAAATCCCAAGACTGTGGTATTCGGGCAGAATGAGGGCTACCTGCAGGCAGATAACCCAAATGTGATGATTGCAACAATGAAACACGAAGACCATCTATGGCAATGATAAGATTTTACACAACTATTCTGTCCTTATATTCATATGCTGCAGTATCCACAACATGAGGGAGAATGCCAAAGCTCATGTATAAGAGAGATTGGGAGGAGGAGCAGCCAAATTTTCCATAAATCCGCGCAGAATAGCCCTGGAAAATCCTGCTCTGGATCTGGAGTCAATACCTAATCTGTAGTGTTTGGTGACAGTGTCAACAGATGACCATGTAGTTTCCTCCAAAATGGAAGCAGTATCCAAACCTTTAAAGAAGGCCCCAGAAGACGACACAGCTCTAGTGGAATGTGCCTTAACTGGAGAAGGAAGATGCTTCTGATTTGTGGTATAACAGAAGGAAATGGCTTTTGAAATCCAGCAGGAAACAGTTTGCTTAGAAAAAGGATGTACCAGGGCCCTTGGGCGATAGGAAATAGAAAGCCTATCAGACTTACAGATGGACTTGGTCTTAGCCAAGTAATATCTGAGCTGTCTGTGTACATCCAAAGTGTGAAGGAACCTTTCACTAGGGTATTATGGAGATGGGAAGAAGGTAGGGAGACTGATGGCCTGATTCAGTGAAAGCTCATTCACTACCTTGGGCATGAAGAATGGGTTGGTATGCAAGGGATACCCTGTCCTGATGAAAAACTGTGAAAGGAGATGATGCCATGAGGACTTGCAGTTCAGAAACCTGTTGAAGAGAAGAAGAGGCCTTAGCTGGCTCGAAAAGAGCTAAGGTAAGCTTTTCCGATACAAAGTTGAGATCCCATGGGGGAGGAATTGGTTTCCTTGGTGGTCTGTTGTGTATAACTCCTTTCAGAAACAACTTGACTTCCAACTTGGAAGCCAAAGGAGCAGTCAAAGGCAAACATGCTGAGATGGCAGATAATTGTGCCTTAATAGAAGAATATGACAAGCCACTTTTCATTACTTCACACAGATAAGACAGGATCACTGGTGGTTCCGTAGACAGCGGTTCTAAGTCATTTTTTTAGACACCAGACAGAAATCCTCTTCCATTTGGATAGATAAGATTTCCTGGTAGAGGGTTTTTTTGGCTTCCTGCAGAACCTGTAGCATGTCCTCAATATAAAGGTGTCTAAAGTGAATCAAAGCCCTATAACCCACAGAGTTAGGTTTAGAGTGGACATTTGAGGGTGTATTAGAGTTACCTTGTCCTGTGTGAGTAGGTCCATCCTGAAGGGTAACTTGTATTTATTGCCCTTGGTTAGGTGATGAAGAAGGGGGAACCAATGTTATCTTGGCCAAAAGAGGGTCACCAACAAGATTTGTGGTTGTCCTTTCTGAATTTTCAGCAGAACTTTCTAAATAAGAGGGAAGCGGGAGACTGCATACACAAATATCCCCTTCCAGGGAAATGAAAGTGTGTTCACCTTCCATGTTCCAGGGGAATGAATCCTGGTACAATATTTGGGAAGCTGTCTGTTCATGGGGGAAGCAAACAGATCTACCTGTGGAGTTCCCCATTGATGGACCAGGTCCAGGAACACATCCCTGTTTTAACATCCACTCGTGGGATTGAGCCATGGACCTGCTTAGTGAATCTGCCATCACATTCTGAATTGATGGGATGTAAACAGCTTGTAGAGAAATGCAAATCTGTTGAGCAGTCTCCCAAGCATACAGTGCCAATCTGCAAAGGATGTAGGACTTTGTCCCTCCCTACTTGTTGATGTACCAGAGGACTGTGGTGTTGTCCGTGAACCATCTCAGCATTCCTGGTAGGATTCTGGGCTTGAAAATTTTTAGAGCAAAGATCAAAGCCCTCACTATATCTATTTATTTATTTGTCTATATATTTATATGCTCCCTTGACTGAGGTGAGGTTCAGACATCTCTCACTCGCCAGTTTCCCAAGGTTGCACCCCAGACAGTGTCCGACGTAACTGTGTACACATCCTGATTGGGGGGAAGAGGTTGGAGAGGAAGGCGTTGATTTTCTGTAACCTGTGAAATCCACTACTTCATTTCTTTTGTTAAGCAGGGCAACAGTGGAACCACAAACTCCAGAGGGTGAAGGTGTTGTTTCCAGACTGTCCCTCAGGAACCACTGAAATTTTCTCATGTGTAGACTTGCCAACGGTACTATGGGGATAGTGGAAGGCAAGAACCCAGGAGTTGTAGGAACTCTCTGGCAGTCAGAGATTGTAGTGGAATTAGTTCCTGAAAATAAGTGGTGAGAGACAGGATTTTTTCTTGAGGTAGGCAGGCCATCATTTGGACCGGGAGAATTCTGCAGCCCAGGAAGACATGGTCCTGGGAAGGGGTCAGAGTAGACTGAAGGTTTATGGTAAACTCCAGACCCCTCAGAAGGATCATGGTGTAGTCCAAGTGCTCCTGCACCAACTTTGGGGATGAAGCCTGGATGAGGTGGTAGTACAGGTAAGGGAATATTTGAATACCCTACAATCCCCAAAAGGCTATGACTGGGGAGAAACATTTTGTGAACACTCTGGGGGCCAAAGAAAGACAAAATGGCAAAGCGCAGAACTGAAAGTGAGAAGAATCCACAGAGAACTATAGCAATTTCCTGAAATGTGGATGGATAGGAATGTGAAGATAGGCATCTTTTATGTCCAATGACACCATGTATGCCTGAGAGATATCCGGGGAAGGAGAGTAGGAAGAGTCAGCATGTGAATGGTAGGGACCTTGAGAAAGGTGTTTAGATGAGACAAATCTTAAGATATGCCTCCAGGAGTCTTCTTTCCTGGGGACTAGAAACATCCTGCAGTAGAACCCCTTTCCTTTGTGATTTGGTGGTACCTCTTGAATGGTACCCTGGGCTAGCAAGGAATGCAGGACTTCGGGAAAGAAAGCCATCAGTGCACTGTACGAGCATGTACAGAAATGCATGGACCTTGCCATACCAAACAGAACTAAGATGCGCTCCTCCAAAAAAAGGAAGCCAATCTGGTGGTCCCCAGCTATCAATAAAGTGTACAACAGAAGGAAGAAACTGTTGCAGAAAAAAATGAAGTCACAAGACCGGAAAACCTCCTTTATCAGTCTTAACAAAAAGCTGATATCCCTTATCAAATCCTCTAAAGCCAGCTATGAAGGCAGAATTGCGACTGACACCAAAAACAATCACAAAGCCTTCTATAGCTATATCAAAAACCTCAAAGACAATACCCAGATTTGCTCTGGGTTATTGTAAAATGGCACCTCCTATACTGAGCCAACATACTGGCTGACAGATTTAGTCAGCAACTTTACCCCTCACCCCCCAAGGACCCTATCACAATACCAGAAGAAAGCCTGGTACCCACCATTTCTGTGGCACAGGTAAAAGTTACATTCTTCAAAGCCAAGAATACAGCATCCATGGGAATTGATAATATCCCTGGCTGCATCCTACATGAGCTACAAAACGAACTGGCACCACATCTGTGTGCCCTGTTCAATCACGGCCTTACCTCAGGCTATGTCCATAATGAATGGCACACTGCTACAGTCATCCCGCTCCATTAATGGGGAGCAATTACAGACCCTGGGAACTATTGCCCCATTAGCTTGACGAGTCTGGTATGCAAAGCTGTGGAGCACATCATCATGGACCTGCTTAACAAAGATGTAGGCAATCTCCAAACTCTTGACCCCACACTGTTTGGCTTTGTCAAGGGGAGATCCTGCCTGCTAAACCTGGTTGACTTCTTCGAGGCAGTCACCAAAGCTGTGGATGAGGGTAAGGCAGTGCATACAGCCTACCTCGACCTGGCCAATGCCTTTGATACCATTCCTCACTCAGGAATCAATGATAAACTCACCAAACTACGCATCAATCCTTACATCACTAGGTAAGCTGCAAATTGGCTCACAGACAGGACCCACAGAATGAAAGTTGCAGATTCCAAGTCAGACTGTCGACCAGTCATGAGTGGAGTCCCACAGGGTTCTGTCCTGGGCCTTATCCTGTTTGGCATCTACTTCTCAGAAGTCCAGGCCAACACAGAAGGACTCTGGCTGACCAAGTTAGCTGCTGACTGCAAGCTAGGAGTCATTATCAACTCCCCAAATGATGCAGACATCCTACAAAACGGCCTATCTCAGACCGATGACTGGTGTCAGAACCACAGCCTGAAGCTTAACACCAAAAAATGCATTATTATCCCATTTGGAAAAAACTCAGTTCCCACGAATTACCATGTTGATGGGAGCTCAATGAACACTGAAGGGGCCAGAAGAGATTTGGGCACCCAGGTCTACAGCCACCTCACTTTCGACCACCACACTGCCACTGTGGTCAGAAAGTCCTTCTACATGGCACATCTTATAACCAAACGTTACGCTTCCAGGAATAAAGTGGTCATCATCCCTCACTGACATGTACCTGACCAGACACCTAGAACAGCTGGAGAGGCCACAAAAGTACCTCACAAAAAGGATCCTAGGCCTTAAACACGTGTCCTACATGGACAGACTCAAGAAACTTCAGCTATTCTCAGTCTCATCGTCTACTTAGAGGTGATCTCTGCTTGACTTAGGCCATGTCCAAACCAGCCCTACTTGAAATGCTACACCTAGAGAGATCCCAACCCCCGCCACATGCTCCAGAGATCATAGCCTCATTAGCACAATTAACAGAACATGCTGGAGGGACAGGTTCATCTCCCAAATACTGACCATATGCAAAAACTTGACCAGTGGATGGGTAACAGAAAGTTCACTCCAGGGATCCCTTCAGTTGCCCTACTGGATAGGGGCACTGCGAACTAACATCAGATGGCATAGTGCCTGGGCAATTTTTTTTTTTGGGCTAGGCTTGTAAAGGCTCCAGGGCCATTAGCCTAGTAAACACCTATGAACCTACTTGGTCCCGAGGGGGATGTGGGATACCTCTGAAGGTTGGCATGGATTCCCACACCATGAAATAGCCTTGTTCGATAATGGTAAGGACCCAAGAGTCCTGAGTTATCTGTTTCCAAGCTGGGAGGAACAGGGATAGGCAAAGAGAGAGAGGGACAGAGGGGTTTAGGGCCTGGTAGTCACAGGCTACCAGGATTTGCCTGAAAGGGCTGCTTTTGCGAATGTGCAGAAAGGGAGGATCTTGTGGGTGCCTGGCTCCTAGTATCCTTTTTCCCCTTTGGAGTGTGATACTTAGAGGCCTTTCTTACAAAGGAAGTCTTAGCTGGATGATTCCTCTGGAAGCAGGGAACAGGAGAAATAAAAATGTGCCTAAGATCTTGTAGCTCCTTCCCCTTTTACTGAAGGGCTTTAAATCCCTTTAAAACAAATCCTTGTTGTCTAAAGGTGCGTCCATGAGCTTGGCTTTAATATCATCTGGCAAAGACTGCAACCTAAGCCATGAGTACCTCCTTAAGACAGAACCTGATGCTGCTGCTCTGGCTAAGACTTCAACAGCATCGTAACTACATTTTTTGGAGTGCCTAGTAATCTGGTTGCGATTTCAGAATGCTAGACATTCTGACCTTGTTAGGGGTATCTAGTAGTTCTTAAATGAGTTTTATAGCATCTGCCATAAGAGCCAGGGAATATTTAGCCATATGGGTTTGGTAATTCATGGCTCTGAAAGCCAGAGTGGCAAACGTATAAACTTTTTTACTCAACCTCTCCACAATTTTACTCTCCTTATCAGAGGGAAGCAAGGAGGTGGAGGGCAACAGTTTGGAAGCTTTATCTGCAGCTACAGAAATGGTAGCTGGGTCATCTGATGGAGCCTTAAAAGTAACTCAGCATCCTCGGGCACTTTGTAAAATCTATCAGGGTGTTTAGGGGCTGGAGGTTGGGATTCTGGGGACTTGAAAGCAGCACAGAAGGCATCCAAAAATGCAGGCAGGACAGGGGAAATGACAGAGGGATTAAGGGACTCCATTTGCAAGAGGTCATAATACCTCTTCTGAATCTCGGAGACCTGACAGCAGTCCCAGATGAAATAAATCCTTCATCTGCACAATGGTCTCCTCAAATGTAATGTCCTCCCCAGGAGAATCTGTGCCATTAGACTCCTCCTCTGCGGAAGAAAACCCCACAGGAGAAGCAATCTGTGAGGAGTAAGTTAAAGACTCATCTCCGGAGGAGTCTTCCTCCTCAGAGGAAACTTCTTTCACAGGCCCTTTCCCAGGAGTGGAGGGGGTAGGGAGGTTGGCGTATGGCCGTAAAGGCATTAAACAGGCCTTGAGTAAAGGCCTGTCAGTCAGGGGTTTGGTTGGAGGGCACAGGCTGCTGACCAGAAGAAATAAGTTTTGTTTTTTTTTCTTAGGGGCCTCAGACATACGATGAAGAGTAGGACTGCCAGACGTCAGATGACATTCCACGACATCCGGAAGAATGTCTTCTTGAACCACTATCTGAGCAACCCAATGTGGGCCTTCAGAAATAATAAGCCATGGTTCCTTCCCAGCAACCAGTCTGGACACCTGCAAGTTCCTCTGGGATGTGCTAACAGACTCCTTGATGGCATCCCCCATGGTACCGGTCAAAGAAGATTCTGTTTCCAATGTGGCCTCCGGGCTTTCACTGGCCTCGGGAGGAATGCCCAGAATAGAGGGAGCAGCCATAGGGTCAAGCCAAGGCTTCTTGGCCTTCATTGGTTGCGGCTCTTCCGAAGGTCCTGACGTTGGATCCATATCCTGCGCTGGGCCCTTAAGTCATTAGTTTTCTAAGTACAGCCTAAGGGAAGAGAGATGGCTCGCAAGGGTTTTAGGGATGAAGGCCTTGCAAATATCACAAGACGTATGTCTGTGTTTGGGGGCTAAACAGAATAAATAGAGCTCATGGGCGTCTTTATGTGAAATCTGCCTTCCACACTGACACTTGGCCTTTCTAGCTGACTTTAACTCACAAGAACCAACACAGTAACAATTTAGATAACAAAAAACCCCAATGGGGTACTTATCTGAAACACTAGCAAAGCACAAAGGCAACTTTCCAAAGCAAGCGATGACTGGAGCTGGCAGTCAAACAGGTGGCAGAAAAGTTCTGAGGTAGGTGCCTGCTGACGTCTGCTTTATACCCGATGTACGCTGTGTGATGGCTGGGTGTCATACATACCTTGACAGAAGCCTTTTAACTTTGGTGTAACAGCTGGAGTCAACTGGAGGTGGTTATGGATACTGCAGCATATGAATAGAAGGACATTAGAAATTCCTCCAACTTTGCCTAATTTGTATGTACAGTAACACTTATAAATGGACTCTTATAATGGTGTAAAAGCAGTTCCTATAAACCACGCATTCACTTATTCATGAAACCCTTAGTACCACACTGCACTGATTATTAGGGTCCCTCTGTATATGGGAATCTCACCACATATAACAGTGCCTTCCAACGTATGATATCAGCAGTGCTCCTCGCTGAGAAGTTAGCCAACACTGACAGAAAGTACAGTTTTGTACCTACCATAAATGTAGATGTTCGAGTGCTAATACAGCTGCAGTCATAACAGATGGGTTCTCCTGCCGTCAGGCGGGTCCTCGGTCGGCCGAATTCCAAAGTCTAGGTCCGGCGTCGGTTGTCGTCGCTTTCTTTCCTGACGTCAGTGCGACAGGGGTACATAAGACACAGCCGACGCCATTTTCTTCCATCTTTCTTGCCCCAGATGTCAGGTGCCCCCAGAAGGAAGGCAATATACATATATATATATATATATATATATATATATATATATATATATATATATATATATATATATATATATATACACACATATATATATATATATATATATATATATATATATATATACACATATATATATATATATATATATATATATATTATGTATAATCATGCAATGCAATATAATCAAAAATCAGTAGTTGCAAGCAAATACACCATAGAAGGATAACCCAATCAGGTTGTAAGATGAGGAGTTAGCCACTAGGTCTGTACCCAGAGGGGAAGGAGGGAGGGAAACCTGGACTGCAGCTGTATTAGCACTCAAACATCTACATTTATGGTAGGTACAAAACTGTACTATGTTCATCATGCATACAGCTGCAGTCATAACAGATGGGTAGAATCCCAAAGCTACGCACAGGGTGGTAGGCACTAGGTGGAACTGGGAGGAGCCAGAATGCCCTGCAACACAGCAGTGGCAAAGCCTGCTCTAGTTTTGGAGTATAAAGGTAGGTGGTAGTGTTTAGTGAAGGTATGCACAGAACTCCAAGTGGCTACCTCCAAAATATCTTTGGTAGGGACTCCTCTGAGGAAGGCTGCAGAGGTAGCTGTGGCCCTTGTGGAGTGGGATCTGATGCCTGTAGGTACAGATTTACCATGAAAGGAGTAACAAAACCGTATGCAGTGGCCTATCCATTTTGAAATTGTCTGTTTGGAAATTGGCTTCCCTTGAGCTCCTACAGCATAGGACACAAAGAGTTGTTCTGATTTCCTGAAAGGCTTTGTTCTGTCCAAATAGTAACGTAGCTGTCTATGGATGTCTAAGGAATGTAGCAGCCTTTCCCCTTTGTTTTGAGGATTGGGGTAAAAGGTAGGTAAGTGTATGGCCTGATTTAAAGCTACCCTGGATACTACCTTAGGCATAAATGACGGGTTGGTTCATAGGAAACCCTGTCCTGATGGAAGATGAGAAAGGGCTGCACAGCCATGAGGGCTTGTAGTTCCGAGACCCTACGAACTGAGGTAATAGCCAGAAGGAAAGCTGTTTTCCAGGACAAATATTGCAAATCTGTTGAGGCAGCTGGTTCAAAGGGAGGCAATGTTAATTTTTCTAGAATGTAATTAAGATCCCAGGCTGGTATTGGTTGTTTCCTTGGAGGTCTTATATTCTTAGCCCCTCTGAGGAACTGCCTTAAGAGTGGGTGAGAGAATAAGGGTGGATCAGTGTTGTATTCTGCAGAAATGGCTGAGGCATGGATTTTGATGGAGGAAAATGAAAGTCCACTGTTCAACAGCTCAGCTAGATACTGTAATATCTGAGGCAAATCAGTTTTCTAGGATCCTGGCCCTTTTTCTCATTCCAAGCGCAAAACCGTTTCCATTTTTTGGAGTAAGCTTTTCTAGTAGATGGCCTTCTGGCCTCCAAAATGACATCCTGCACCTCCTTGGAGAGTAGGGTCTGTTGTGGTGTTAAGGAATTTTCCATGCAGCCAGATTGAGTGTTTTCAGCTGACTGTGAAGAGTTTTGTAGCTGTGCTGAGTCAGGAGAAGAGGCATTAGAGGTAGGGTCCAGGGAGGAGAATGTGTTAGGCTCCTCAGGAGTGGGTACCAGTGTTGTCTTGGCCAGTCTGGAGCAATCAGTATCATCTTTGGTCTGTCTGCTCTTGCTTTCAAGAGCACCTTGGGCAGTAGAGGCAAAGGTGGGAAGGCGTAAACTGTCCGTGCTGCCCAACTGAAAGTAAGAGCGTCCACTCTCCAGGCCTTTGGATGAAATGTCCTTGTGCAGAATTTTGTCAATTGATGATTCCTGTGGGAGGCAAAGAGATCTATGTCTGGCCTTCCCCATGCTTGGATTATCTTTGTAAACACTTGAGGATGCAACTTCCATTCGTGCGGGTCTGTCATATTTCTGCTTAGATTGTCTGCCAGCATGTTTTCCAAACCTGGCAGGTACTGTGCTTGAAGCTCGATTTGTCATTCCAGAGCCATGTTCCAAAGTGACATGGCCAGCCTGCACAGGGGGTATGAATGTGTTCCTCCTTGTTTGTTTATGTACCACATTACTGTGGTGTTGTCTGTTCTTATCAATAATTGCCCTGGATGCAGGAGGTCCTTGAAAGCTGTAATTGCATTTATCACTGCTAGCATTTCCTTTTGATTGATGTGAAGGTGCTTTTCCTTTTGAGACCATTTGCCCTGAATGCACCTGTCTGTCATGTGTGCTCCCCAGGCGTAGTCTGAGGTGTCTGTTGTGATGACTTGATTTGCTGGAGGCTTGCAGAATGGTAGACCTGTGTTTGTTTGGCATGCTTGGGCCCACCATAGAAATTCCTTTTGCAAGCATGGAATTAGTGGTATTATTGTTTCCAAACTGTGGCTGTGTTGAGACCATAGGTTTTTTAGGTACCATTGAAGTTTCCTCATATGCAACTTTGCACATGGGATTAGAAGAATGCAAGATGCCATGAAGCCCAGAGCCTGCAGGATTTTCCTTGCAGTTAGCCTGGTACAATTTGCTAGCATCTTGAAGTACTGAGTTAGTTGCCCCTGTTTTTTCTGGCATAAGATAGGCCATCTGGGTGTTTGTATCCAAGTTGGCACCCAGGAAAATTATTTTCTGAGATGGTGTTAGCCTGGATTTCTCTTTGTTGACTGTGTATCCCAGAGAATACAATAACCGTGTTACATAAGCCAGATGTTCCAGAAGTATGTGTTTGCTGTCCGCTTGGATCACGCAATCGTCCAAATAAGGGTAAATTTGTATCCCTTGAAGTCTGCAGTAGGCAATTACTGATGCCAGGCATTTCATGAATACTCTGGGCGCAGTAGATAAGCCAAAGGCAATGCAGAGAATTGATAGTGGATTGAACCTGCAAGAAATCTGAGGTATCTTCTGCAGCTTTGTCTGATTGGGACATGCAGGTATGCCTCCTTGAGGTCCAATGTTACCAGCCAAGACTCCTTGCCCAGCATGGGAAGAAGCTGCTGTAAGGTGAGCATCTTGAATTATGGTACGAGTAGAAATGTGTTTAGGATGGATAAGTCCAAAAATGGGTCTCCAATCGGTTCCCTTCCTTGGTACCAGGAATAGTCTGGAATAAAAACCTTGACCTTGTTCATGAGTAGGTACCTCTTGAATAGCTTTCATGTCCATGAGCTTTGAAATTTGTGTTTGAGCCTCTGCCCTTTGATTGTGTGGCAGGTTCGGCATGCCTCTCATTTTTGGAAGAGTGTGAAAATGAAATCTGTAGCCTCTGTTTATAATATCCAGGATCCATTTGTCTTTTGTGACAATATGCCAATTTTTTGAAAATAATGCCAGCTTTCCTCCCAAGGGTGCTGCCACCTAAGCCTTGCTTGGCATGCAAAGGGGAAAGTCATTCGGTTTGTTTCCTGTATTGTTGTGCACTGTCTTCGCCACCTCTTGGTGCTGGAGACTGCCATTGTCTGCCTCTATATGATCCTTGAGATTGTCCTCTGCCCCTTGTGCGCCTGTATCTACCTTTTTGGGGCTTGTCCGTGGCTGTAAAGGACCAGTTTTTTGAAGGCCAATTTCTGCTAAAACGTGGTGGTTGTACCTGTAGAAAAGCTTTGACAGTTTGCATAGATTTAGCTTTTTCTTCCATTTTCCGTAGTATCTCCTCAGCATTAGTACCAAATAATACATCCTTTTGTAAAGGAGCATCTAGAAGTTTAGCTTTAACATGATCAGGCAAGGTTTGTTCCCTAAGCCAGGCATGTCTACAAATGACTGATCCTGTAACAGCAGCTCTACTTGAGGCCTCTAGAGCATCATAGCCACATTGTAAGGTGTGTTTACCCACTTGTTCTGCACTATGCATCATTGTTCTGCACTATGCATCATATCCAGCAACTCCTTCAAATCTGGTTGTTCAGGTTGTGACATTTTATTCCTTAATTGTGATAACAGAAACTGCTGACATTTAAGCATATGGAACTGACAATTTAAGGCCCTCATGGCTAGGGTGGCCGAGGTATATACCTTTTTTCCCCACCTTTCTAAGGATCTAGACTCTCTCTCGGAAGGTAACGGATTCTTAGCAGTAGAGGCCTTCATTCCCTTGGGGCCTTGAGAAATGGTTTCAGGGTCAGCATTATGGCTTTTGTAAAGAAATTGGTGTGAATTAGGAACTCTGTAGTACCTATCAGGCTTGACTGGGGCAGGAGGCAGGGAATCCGGATTAAGGCAAGCCTCCGAGTAAACATCATCAAGTATGTCCAAGACAGGAGGTATCGCCAGAGGTCTGTGCTGAGGTAGCAAAAGAAATTCCCTAAGCCTTTTCTTGGAATCTGAAAAATCTTGACCTTCCCAATGGAAGTGTTCCTTCAAGGTATGCAAGGTTTCCCCGAAAGAAAAATCCTCTGGGGGGGATACAGAAGGAATGGACTGCTCTGCATCAGAATCTTCAAAAGGGGAGTACGAGTGTTCCTCTTCATCAGAATGTTCTGAAATAATGGAGCCCTGGTCAGAAGGGGGAGAATCTTCCTCCACTCTGGGTCTCTTGTCCGGTGGGGGTTGGGAACCCCTGATAAGAGTAATTAAATCCTCAGCCATTTTGAGCATCTGCTTTTTAGGCATGGGGCCTGGAGATGGGCCCTGTGCAACAGGCCTCTTGGAATGCATGGCTGATTTAGACTTAGTAAAGGCCTTTATGGAAAAGGAAGATGAAGGTCTGAAGACACCATGGGTGGAAGTGGACCTGTCCACATTAAAAGGTTCAACACTCACAGTGGGTTCGGTAGCTGTAGTCAGAGTATGGGCCGAGGAACCTGCGGTCTCGGTTACAGAAGGCACCGCCACAGAAGTGTCGTCGGTAGTCAGGGGCTGCGTAGGCGCCTCACTGAGAACCGGACCACGTGTAGCCGGTTTTGGCGTGGTGTCAGTGGAGACCACGGACCTCGTGTGTCTGTCTTTGTCCTTGCGTTTTTTGGACAAAACAGTAGTCGGAGTCTCCGACATTTTATAATTAAAAGCTTTACCAAAAAAATGCTGGGCGAACTCCGCCCGACGCTTAATAGTGCGTTTATTGAAAGTAGCACAAAAGCGACAGCCCGACACGTCGTGGTTTGGGCCTAAACAAGGTATACAGAGGGAATGGAAATCCTTATGCAGTATTTGCTTCCCACAAGAAATACAATTGTTAACTTTGTCTGATATCGGTCTGAGGCAAGAAAAGTTTCCCCAACGGCGTACTTAGCTTTAAAGAAGACTTTGTTTCCAAATTTTCGTAATTTCAGGAGCTGGCCGACCGGCACTTGCGAACTGTTTCTGCTTCGGGCACCGCGCAGCAAAAAAGACTGAAGAAAATGGCGTCGGCTGTGTCTTATGTACCCCTGTCGCACTGACGTCAGGAAAGAAAGCGGCGATAACCGACGCCAGACCTAGACTTTGGAATTCGGCCGACCGAGGACCCGCCTGATGGCAGGAGAACCCATCTGTTATGACTGCAGCTGTATGCACGATGAACATCTTGTCCAGATATCTGGAAACAGAAGGTGGTTAAACCCAAATGTTAGGAGTCACAGTCAATGGCCGTCCACAAACAAGACCAGTAATAACATAGCTCTGGAAGGCAGAAACAGTGAACACAGATATTGTACTGATTCTTACAATGTTTATTTCAGTGGTGCTGGTTTTCAAACATGTATGCTGAAATCATGTTGCAAAATTCATGTCATTCGTAAAACATGAAAATCAGACAATTATACAGACAAGTATAATATACACCATCATGTATAATTACACATTTCGTATATGTGTCAAAGCTATACAGACCACTGTAATACACACACACACACTTTTATGTGCACACATATACATACCCACAGACAGATATAACAAAACAGATAAAATACATATACACGTGTGAAACATCGGGTTTGTTACAGACTCGACTTGTCAAGATGCAGCCCCATTCCACCACATGGGTGTGACCTTCGAGGGGGATGTGAAAAAAATTAATATCCCCTTTATTGGGGGTAACGGAAGTGAAACTATCAAAAGAAAAACACAAAATGATACACATATTGCAGGGGATGAAAAACAAGTGCCAATTCAATTAGATGAATTATGACAACTCATTCCACAGACATCCAAAATGTTAAGCAGTTATGCTAAAGGGAATCATGTAAAGTATGGAATACAAATTGCACATATGCACTGGCATTTAAATATTTTTACCTATTAATAATGTTGTTTCTTCCATTGTGACTAAATATATTAAATTGTGCTTGTTTAGGCTCTCCAAAAAGTTATTAGTTTGCTCTGATCATGTGATGTAGAGTTTGGGGTATGAAACAGGAAATAATTTTGTATGCATGTATATTTGGGGTAGTTTTCTGTTTTTTTAACACACTGACATAAAAATGCTGACTGAGTGTGTGTGTGTGTGTGTGTGTGTGTGTGTGTGTGTGTATGTGTGTGTGTCATTTTGCATAGTTATTAAGATGTTCAAATTATTTGTTAGCTACTCACTTTTATTCATGATTCATCCGAATAGGACGATGGTACGTTTCCAAAGGAGACTAATTGGGTTGTTTGCCATTACTACCTTTAACTTGTGACATGAAGGAAAGTTTACTAGGTCTGAATTAAAAGAACACTTTAAACCCAAACTGCTTTCCAAAATGTTGAAAACTGGTTCAAGCAACACCGCCTTCTCCTCAATCCTAAAAAAACAAAACTACTGCTTTTTACTCCAACTCATAAGTCACCCACTCCAATCTTCACTATAACCTCTAACAATGCTACTAACATTGCACCAGAAACTACCACCCACCTACTAGGTGTCACAAATGATAATCATCTTAACTATGACAACCATATTAACTCCACCATAAAGTCTGTCAACAAAAAACTTGGTACACTCTATAGAATTAAACCCTTCCTTACCCCCCTCAGCCAGAAAAACTATTGCCCAAACCCACCTGATTTCCACCCTTTTCTATGCCTCTGCTATATTTACTAACCTATATAAAAATAACATCTCCAAACTTTCTACCTGCTATAATAGCATAGCTAGATTCGTCACATCCTCTCCTTTTAAAACTCACCACTGCCTTAACCTTAAACAACTAGGATGGCTAGAAATACAGAACCATTTACTCTATCAACAGTTACTGATCTCCCAAAAGATCCTATACCACCCCAATGACACCCCCATCCTCACTAATCTGATTTCTCCATATAAAAATCTGGCTACACTACGTTCAGCAAATAAACTCCTTGTTGCGTCAATTAAATCTAACAACAAAGCTGGTGAATCACTTTTCTCAAATACTATAGGAAAAAACTGGAATCAGCTCCCTCCTGAACTATCTACCCTAGCATCCACCTCTCAATTCAAAAAACACATTAAAGAACATCTGAAAACTCAGTGGCTCTGTCCTTGTGCTAACCCTGACTGAAACTTTTATTTCCCTCCAGCTCATACCCTTCCCCTCTCCCCCATCTTTTCCCTCCAAATCTAGTTACTTCTCCTTTGCTTTCCTCTTAGTAATACAATTTAATTTAAGGACTTTATTATTTCTACCCCATACCCTTTTTGTTTCTTATATACTTGCTTATTTATATTTAGTTTAAATTTTAGCATAATGACTATAGTCTTCATTTTTATAACTATATTTCCTTTTTTTTTAGTTTATTTGACTTAGTTATACATTTTCTAAATGGTGTTATTGTTTTTGCTTGGAGCTTTTCTCCCCGGGCCTCTACTATAAATGGACATATATCCAGCTAGACTAGCCCGGTCAACAAATGTAAAATAAATAAATAAAAATAAATAAAATCTCTTATCCTGAAATGCAATCTCAGCCTCACTTTTTGACTATTTCATCTTTGCAGGACAAACTACTTAAGGAATAAACAACCACACAATATCAAAGGCTCAATATATAGCACATTTCACCTGTGATGTTGGAAGATCAGAAGGTTATGGACTCCGTTCCTACACAGGGTGCTTTGACTAATTTTCTATAAGGGGAGTACTGCACTCCTGAATGGGCCATTCTTCAAATGACACATTAAAACCATGGTGGCATTTGCCTGTGATAATTCAGGTGTAAAAGATCCCAAGTAACTTAATGAAGAAAAAAGTAGAAGAATTTCCACTTTGCTCTGGCCAAATTTCTAATAGTATGAATACCACTTTGGGTGTCCTCTGAAAAGAGACCACTCTCCTAGCAGGAACAGACTACCTCTACATCAAGAGTATATCCCTGACATCATTTAAAGCAAACGTGGATGACTACATGCTAACTGTAAATTCATGCCTGGCATTAATGCTAATTATCTCTTATCCAGGGGAAACTTGTCTAAGCTTATCATTACACAGTTGATGGGTTAAGCTTCTTAATGGGTCTCTACCCTAAATTTAGTAAACACCTATGAATTACAGTTCAGGTTATAAGGGATCATGTTTCAGGTTTGCAGCGCAATGTTTCTAAAGGCACACTTAGCTCTCCTGAGTTATGATGTAGGTCTATACACTGATGTTGCATATAGCCTCCAGCAGCTAGGAATTTAGACCCAGAATATGTTACTTTTTCCTTTAAAAACTGTCAGGAAGACTGTAACACTTTCCAGGGATACAGTACCAGCATAAAGGTCAGGCTTGTACAATTTTCAATAAAGATTTTTTTTTTTGCCAGCCTACCAAAGGAAGACACTCCATATGCTAGAAAAGTGTGTGTGTGTGTGTGTGTGTGTGTGTGTGTGTGTGTGTGTGTGTGTGTGTGTGTGTGTGTGTGTGTGCGCGCGTCCGTGCGTGTGTGTGGTTTTGCATAGTTATTAAGACGTTCGAATTGTGCACCAGACCATCAAATGAATTCTGGGAAGGCCAAAGCCAGGAAGACAAAGGAATTAAAATGCTTTATTTCCACCAGCCTAGGGTCAAAGATAAAATAGTATGGAAATATCCTGAAGTGACCAATAAAAGCAGCAGGACTGTAGCTGACACAAGGTTCTTGGGGTTGGAAGGGTGGCCTAATGGTTAATGTGTTTGCCTTACAAACACAAGGTGCAGGGTTTGAGTCTCACAAAGGATAATTGGCTAAGCTTAAAATGGCTCGCAAGGGCAGTTAGCTTAGTACTAATCTATGAACCTATGAACCTAAGGGAGTGCAGGATTATTCTTTTCGTATGATGCTCTCTTTTTACATAAAAACATATTTCCCACCATGCGCAGGGTCCAGACTCAATGTACAAATAATGTAAGCCAGGTTTAGGAACAACCTTAATAATTTTTATACAGTTCATTAAAATAAAGCGAGACCTAGATACTTTACATAACAGTACATGAAAACTCTAAAAGCCCATTTCAATATTTGAAACATCTACCCAAAGTAATGACTACCTGAAGAGCTCAGGGATCATGAAAGTCGAGCACTTTTTTGGAAAATACTAGCTGGACTGAGTCCAACACTGTTGAACAACTCTAACAAGATCATAAAATTATAAATTTTACATACACATTGAAGTCCATACCACAGCTACCTTGCCAGTGATTCAGATTCATTTCAGTGCACAAAGACTGAATGTGTTCTAGGTTCATAGGTTATGAATATGTTAAGCTAGCTTACCCACAAAAATCACTGTTAGATTACAGGAAAGTATCACAAAAATGTTACCTGTAACTCAGTGCTGCTGTGGACCGACACTAGAGTATTCATATTAACACCTACCTGAGAGGAGCAAAGTTAAGGTCTGTTTGCTGCAAAGCAGTCTCATCAGAAAACGTGCGACAAGAATGTAACTGTGCCAGCAGAGGGAAGCACGGTGACAACTGATTCTCACTCTCCTGGTGGTCTGTGGAAGAAAATACGAATCATTCCAGTAACTTTTAAGATTTTTTGAAATAAATTCTCAAGTTTCAGAAGGTAGAAAATTACTAGACTGCTCCAGTGACAATGGCCAGTATGTAAAACCCAGAGATATAACCTGGAAGCAAGACCCCCATCATCCAATGCAAGTAACTCCACAGACACCAAAATGCAAGTAACATGTAACCTAGTTACAGAATCCAGCACATGCTCAGAATATCATTCTAATTATGGGACACAACATAGCCTCAGTGTACACTGAAAACTATGGGGGAAGTTATCCTCTGGTTACAGAATCCAGCAGATGCTCAGAATGGCATTATCATTATGGGACAGAACACAGCCTCAGTGTACAGTGAAAATGATGAAGGAAGTCATCCGCTGGCCTCTCTGAGGACTGGAGATTGAACAGGGTGTCATCTTGTAATTATGAACCCAGTGCAGCTTCAATGAAGAAAAGAAACAGTACAGGAGTACTATTTATTTATTTTATTTTACATTTGTTAACCGGGAAAGTCCGACTGGATACAGGTCCATTTTCAGAGGAGGCCCAGGGAGAAAAGCTCCAAATGTACAAAAACAAGTGTAAATACAGTGAAATTATTACAGTGAGTTATCACAAAACTGAGATGATATGTACACACAGGTGCATGTTTTTCTCACATACACACAGCAAAGGTTGGAAGCAAGTAGCTGAGAAAGAAATAGCTAAAGATTTCATCTGAAAAAGGAAAACACATATATTAAGGTGGTTATCATACATGGTGTAGTGTTAACTTTAAATCTTTCCAGTAGGTGGGTGATGCACAGAATTTTAAACAGTTAGAGAGCCAGAGTTTTATTCTTGTAATGAGGTTCTCATTTATGAATTATTGACTACTGACATATCTATATTCTGTATATCATTAACAGCATTAATGTACCTATATTTGCTCTCATCACATAATTTGTGTATCATGCAGGGCATGCATATCTGATCTCATCACATATTGATATTCTGTATATCATGCACAGTATTAATGTATCTGTACCTGCTTTCATAATATACCAATATTACGCATACCATGCACGGCTTTAATGTATCTATATCTGCTCTTATCACATAATGCTCTTATCACCCAATCCCTCAGAGCTACACGCTCCAGGGATCTTAACCTTGTCATCACAATAAACAAAACATGCTGGAGGGATAGGTTCCTGACCCAGAGACTCCCCAGACTCTGGAATAGATTGCCCATATATGTCAAGCAGAGTGCCTCTTTGGACCTCTTCAAGAGGAACCTTGACGATTGGATGGGAGAAAGGAAATTCACCCCAGGGATCACGTCAGTCGCCCTGCTAGACAGGGGTCCAGGAAAGTAAATAATGTGGGAAGAAATAGCCAGGGAATTGTTATGGCTAGGCTTGTATAGGCCCTAGGGCTGATAGCCTAGTACCAACCTATGATATTCTGTATAGCATGCACAATATTAATACATCTATATCTGCTCTTATAACGTACTAATACTCTTATATTGTGCATAGCATTAATGTATCCATATATGCTCTGGTCACACAGGAACATAGCAAAATACTAGGCAACTGATCACAGAAATGATGAGATGTATATTCCAAATGCACTTTCAGCAGACACACACAAAAGTTCTTGCCACCCATTACAAGCACTTAATAGTGCACACCTCCCAAACTGAGAAGGGTCATACATAATAACGGTGGTGTAAATCTGTATCCATATATGCGCTGGTCACACAGGAACATAGCAAAATACTAGGCAACTGATCACAGAAATGATGAGATGTATATTCCATATGCACTTTCAGCAGACACACACAAAAGTTCTTGCCACCCATTACAAGCACTTAATAGTGCACACCTCCCAAACTGAGAAGGGTCATACATAATAATAAATCTGTATCCATATATGCGCTGGTCACACAGGAACATAGCAAAATACTAGGCAACTGATCACAGAAATTATGAGATGTATATTCCATATGCACTTTCAGCAGACACACACAAAAGTTCTTGCCACCCATTACAAGCACTTAATAGTGCACACCTCCCAAACTGAGAAGGGTCATACATAATAACCGTGGGGTAAATCTGAGTCTTCCCAGCCATCTTTAAAGGCAGCCAAAGTAGTACTTTTTGTTTGACTTACAAAGTTTAATTATCCTTTAAGCTGGGAATACCTGGAGTTAAGAACCTACACCTTCAGTGTGACTTGTTTATTTGTTGATATACATTTAGGTCACTAGTGTAGATTCATAGGTTCCTAAGAGGTTACTAGGCTAACGGCTCAAGAGTCCTTACAAGACTAGCCAGTTTTAGTCAGATTTTACAAAATTTTCTATCCCTAAGGGAAACATAACAAGGGTAAGCAAGCATGGTTTTGACAATTCTACAAACTATCTCTGCTCATAAGGGATATGGGGACTACCCAGAAATGAATTTGCAATTTCTCATCCACTGGTCCAGACTGCAATTGAAGACAGCCAAGGGAGAGCTCTGTTTCACATGAATGGGAAGCCTATTCCAGAGGACAGGCGATCTCCGAGTGTTTGTATAGCTACTAGTTTTGCAAACAAATAGGTTATCAAATAGACTGGGTCTTTCCTGGGTCAAAAAGTGAGACACAGGTCACCTCAGAGTAGCCAGTAGCCTACCGAGTATAAGGGAGTCATGCTAATCCATCCAGTACTAGCTGAGTGACATGCCTGTATTTGTTCATGTGAAACTGAGTTAAAAGTTATGTACTTAGCATAACTAGGTATCTGTGTTGTCCATTTTCAATCTTCCTCACTGCTGGGTCTCAGATCTGATATTGGATCCAACTCGGCCGCTTTCCAAGACTTTAGGATCCGAGTCTTGAGCTCCTCCCTCTACCCATAAATGCACCATACCTTCCTCAACTCCCTACATCCAGTTTGCTGCCCAACAACTGAAAAATGCTACCAAAACTACAGAGAAAGTATCTGAGGCTCAAACCTGGAACCCATGGGTACCAAATTCTTTCAAGCACTTCACAAAGGCACCAGGCCGGGGGCATAGATGGGAGGGACATGAGGAGGAATGAAAATGAACAACACAGGTACCTAGTTATGGTAAGTACATAACTTCTCAGTCTGATGTTGCCCTTTTCATTCCTCCTCACTATTGGGTCAGAGTCCCCAGCTATGTAAACCCTGGGAGGCCCTTAAGGAAGGATGTGCCAGAGCACGGTCAAGCCAAAGGATGCCCTGCTCCTAGAAACAATATAATGTGAAACAAAGGTATGAGTCTTAGACCAAGTGGCTGCAGCACACACTTCATCAATAGAGGCTCTGGAAGAGAAGGCGGATGAAGTAGCGATAGTCCTGGTAGAATGAGCCTTGGGAGAGCGGGGCAAGTCTACACCTTTCTCAGTATAATGAAATGCAGTCTGTTATCCATTTAGCTAAAGTGATTTTTGAAAATGCCTCTCCTGACTGGCTTGCTGAGAATTAGATAAACAGCTGATCTGGCTCCATATGACTCTTTGTTCTGTGGAGGTTGAAACATAACTGTCTGTGAACATCTAAGAGATGTAAAAGGTATTCACCTTTGTTCGAAAATATGGGAAAGAAACTGGTAACTGAATGGATTGGTTAATGTTAGACTCAGTGGCCACCTTAAGCATGAAAGAAGGATTTGTTCTTAAGGATACGCTATCTTTGTGAAAAATGATATATGGACATTTGGCTGACAAAGTTTGAAGCACCAATATTCTCTAGCGGAAGTAATAGCCACTAAGAAGATCGTTTTCCAAGAAAGAAATCTTATGTCACAAGAATCTGATGGTTCAAATGGCTTCTGAGTAACACCTTGCAGTACCACTGTGAGATCCCAAGGGAGAGAAGGATCTTTTATTGGAGGTCTAAGATGAAAACTCCCTTCATGAAAACCTATCTGGAAGAGAAAAGAGAGGAGTTTCTCTTCCCAGCATGAAAGCTGGATATGATAGCCAGCTGGAATTTGATGGAGAAACTAGTACCGTCTTGAAAGAGTGCTGAGAAAAAGGAGAATTGACACCGTGGATGCTAAGAAAGGATCAATATTTTCCTTTGATGACCTAATAGAGAACCTCTTCCACTTGCTACTATAGGCCTTTTTAGTAGAAGCCCTCTGAGAGGCCAGTGTAACGTCACGGATGGAGGGGGTGAGCCTGGACTTTCTTACAATTACTGGAATTGGGGAAACCATGCAGTCAGCTTGAGGGCATGAAGATTGGGAGGCTGTCCTTCTGACAGGTGAGATATGAGATCTTGTAAGGGATTCAGAATCCAAGGTGGATACTTAAAGTGAGACCAAAGAAAGGGGAACCACATCTGACAAGGACAGAATGGGCCAATGACGATTAAGGAACTCTTTGACCTGCTGGTTTTCTGTAGAACTTTTGGGATCAACAGTATTGGGGGGTAAGTATTAAGGAGACCCGGGGTCAATTGTGGAATAGAGCATCCCTCAGTGACTCCCCTCCAGGTGGATCAGAGCAAAAAACTTGCTGCACTTGAAGTTCAGAGAAGAGGCAAAAAGGTCACAACAAGATTGGCCCTAACTGCTTAATATCTTGTTTGCTACTGACTGGTTGAGGGACCACTCATAAGGGGTCAAAATGGACCTGGTGAGTCTGCTGCTGAAGCTTTAATGAAAGTGCTCGGATTCGATGCCAATTGATCAGAGACCTTAGACATTTTCCTGCCATGATCAGATTCCCCAGAGGAAGCTGAGAGGGAGTACTTGGAGCCAGCATGTTTAAGGGGGGTTTGAGCCCCTGAAGTGGAGGACGTAGGCAACAAGCCCTTCAAAATGAGCTTGTTTCTGCTGTCAGGTAAAGCTCAGGGATTGAAAGCCACACACACAACACACTCCACATCTAAATGTAAATGTGGCCTAGACAATAGACACACTTCTTGTGGGCATCCAAGTTAGGGATCTTGTGCCCACAAGAAGTGCATCTTTTGAACCCAGTTGGTTTCTCAGACATTATCATTACAGGTCACACAAACAAACACGTTAGTAATATGAAACTCCAACTACCGTTAGCAAACGTGAATCAGAACAGCTATAAAAACTACTTAACATGTAATAATAAACAAAAAACCTTAACCAGAAAAAAATTTAAAATTTTTTTTTTTGATAGAAAAGTGCCAACAGCACAAAAGAAAAAAGAAGAAAGGGAAAATCTAAGTCCCTAACGCTTTGCCAACTCTAAGGAGGGAAGTGAAACAAAAGTAGAAAGCATTAGACACTAAAGTACAGTTTTGTACCTACCATAAATGTAGATGTTCGAGGATTCCATTGCTGCAGTCCTGACTATTGGGTATAGTCCGCGTCCAGTCGGCCCGAATACCAGAGTATAAGGCTGACGTCGGTCATGGCGCCTTAGACTGACGTCAGTACGTCAGGGTACTAATGCGCATGACCGACGTCATATCCTCAGTCTTTTCTTGCCCCAGATGTCAGAAGACCCAAAAGACAAGTCCCAAAAACCTGCACCAAAAACATGTACAATATATACAACAATATATACAAAAATATAAGCATGTAAACTCACCTACACAACCACCCCTAAATACAGAGGGAAGGAGGGAGGTAAATTGACTGCAGCAATGGAATCCTCGAACATCTACATTTATGGGAGGGACAAAAATGTAATATGTTCTTCGCCTTCCATTGCTGCAGTCCTGACTATTGGGTAGAATCCCAAAGCAGAGGTAAGGGAGGCTGGCAAATTATAAAGAAGCAGGAGCTGACAACATGCCTTGCAAAACAGCTGTGGCAAAACCAGCCCTAGACTTAGAGTAGATAGGAAGGTGATAATGCTTAGAGAAAGTATGCACTGAACTCCAAGTAGCTGCTTCCAAAATATCCTTAGTTGCCACCCCTTAGAAATGCTGTTGAAGTGGCAGTAGCCCTAGTGGAATGAGGCCTAATCCCAGCTGGAATCTCCTTGCCATGATGGGAATAACAAAATGCAATGCAAAGCCAATCCACCTAGAAATAGTTTGTTTTGACACAGGCTTGCCCTGTGAACTCAAAGCAAAAGAAACAAACAACTGCTGAGACTGCCTAAAATCCTTAGTCCTGCTTAAATAATAACGCAATTGCCTGTGTACATCTAAAGTGTGCAAAATCTTTTCCCCTTTATTTTGGGGGTCTGCATAAAAGTAGGCAAATGAATAGTTTGGTTTAAAGCCACACTAGAAACCACCTTAGGCATAAAGGAAGGATTAGTACGTAATGATACCCTATCCTTATGGAAAATCAAAAGGGCTCTACTGCCATAAGGGCCTGCAACTCAGACACCCTTCTTGCAGAAGTAATAGCCAACAGAAAAGCAGTCTTCCATGACAAGTATTTCAATTCAGCAGTAGCCGAGGCTCAAAAGGTTGTAGAGTAAGTTTTTCCAACACAAAATTGAGATCCCAAGCAGGAGTAGGAGCTCTACGGGGTCTTATATTCTTTGCCCCTCTAAGAAACTGCTTGAACAAAGGATGCGAAAACAAAGGTGGGTCACAATCATAGTGAGCTGAAATTGCTGCAGCATGAATCTTAATGGAAGAGAAGGACAAACCTTTGTCCAATAACTCAGTAAGATATTGAAGAGCCACACTCAAATTAGGCTCAGAAATCTCCAAATTCTTTGCTGTACTCCAAAATAAAAATCTCTTCCATTTTTCTGCGTACACCTTCCTTGTACTAGGTCTTCTAGCTTCCATAATCACATTTAAAACTTGTTGAGGAAGTTGAGACCTGCTGTGCTTCAACAGAGAATATGCCAGGCTGTTAGATGAAGAGAGTGGAGCTTGACATTGAGCAGATGACCGTCCTTCTGAGATAACAGATGAGGAATCAGAGGTAAAGGCCATGGAAGCTTCTTTACCAGACTCCGTAGTAGTGGATACCAGTGTTGCCGAGGCCAATCTGGAGCTATCAAAATCATCCTTGGCCTGTCTTGTCTGACCTTTAATAGTACCTTTGGAAGAAGAGGCAGAGGTGGAAAGGCATAGACATGAAGGTTTTTCCAACTGAAAGACAGAGCATCCACTTTCCAAGCTGTGTGATGAAACCCCTTTGTGCAATACTTTGGCAGCTGGTGGTTCAGTGGAGAAGCGAACAGATCTATGTCTGGAGTTCCCCATGACACTGTCAATTTCTGAAATACATGAAGATCCAGTTTCCACTCGTGGGGATCCATGATTTGTCTGCTTAACACATCTGCTAGGGAGTTCTGTGCTCCTGGCAGAAACCTTGCCTGAAGAGTTAGTTGCAAGCTTAACGCAGTCTCCCATAAAATCATTGCTTGCCTGCATAGAGGATAAGAATGTGTTCCCCCTTGCTTGTTGATGTACCACATGACAGTTGTGTTGTCTGTTAGAATCAACACCTGCCCTGGAAGAAGTAACTCCTTGAAAGCCATCAACGCAAACTGGACTGCTAACATCTCCTTCATGTTGATATGTAGATGCTGTAGTCTGGCAGGCCACTTGTCCTGTATCCATTTTCCATTTAGATGAGCTCCCCAAGCAATGTCCGAGGCATCTGTCGTTAAAATCTGACTCGCCTCTGGCCGGGTCACAGAGAGTCCCTTGTTTAGGTGACATTCCTGAGCCCACCACAAGAATTCCTTTTGAAGGCAAGGTATTATTTGAATGACAGTGTCCAAATCCTGGCAGTGCTGTGTCCATACATTTTTGAGATACCATTGCAGCTTCCTCATATGCAGTTTGGCATTGGGAAGCACCAGAATACAAGATGCCATGAACCCTAATGCTTGAAGGACTGTCCTTGCAGTCAGCACGGACTGATGAGATAGTTGATGGAAGTAAAGTGACAGACTCTTTTGTTTGTCCGGGGTTAAAAGGCCATCTGGGCTGCTGTATTCAGTCTCACACCCAGAAAGCACATGTCTTGAGAGGGTACTAGACTGGACTTTATTTCGCTCACAGAATACCCTAGGCATCTTAGCACTGCTATGACATATTCCAGATGCTGTAGAAGGTCTTCCTTTTCTTGAGCCAGAATCAGGCAGTCGTCCAAGTAAGGATAGATTTGAATCCCTTGAAGCCTGAAGTAAGCTATCACTGGAGCCAGAACCTTTGTGAATACTCTGGGCAGTAGATAAGCCAAAGGGCAATGCAGAGAACTGATAATGAAAATCTCCAGTTCGAAACCGCAGATACTTCCTGCAACCTAACCTTATAGGCACATGAAGGTAAGCTTCCTTGAGATCTAAAGTTACCATCCAGTGATCTTTGCCCAGTAGAGGTAAAAGCTGTTGTAACGTCAACATCTTGAACTTGGGAATGTCCAGATAAGTGTTGAGGATAGATAAATCCAAAATTGGTCTCCACGTGTTCCCCTTCTTTGGTACTAGGAACAGGCGAGAATAAAATCCTAAGCCCCTTTCTGATACAGGGACTGGCTGAATGGCCCCCATCTGGAGTAACTGAGAAACTTGCTTGTGAGCCTCTTTTTCTTTGTGGAGGAGGAACGTCTGGCATGCCTTTGAAAGGGGCATTGTGTGGAAATAAAATCTGTAACCGTGATGAATGATATCCAACACCCATCTGTCTTGAGTAATTAAATCCCAATTTTCTTTGAAAAGAGACAGTCTTCCTCCCAAAGGAGCTGCCAGACGAGAATCCACTGGCAGCTGAAAAGGCAGGTCATTGGGTCTGTTTACGAAAGGACTGACCCCTGCCCTCACCAGAAGTCTGAGCAGGTGAACTCCTGATCTAGGCCTAAAAGAACCTTGAGCCCTGCCCCTACCACGTCTAGACCTACCCCTAGACTGGGAATCATAAGCAGGATATGTCCACCCCTTAGCAGGCCAATTTCTACTAAACTCGGAGGCTGCACCTGCAAAAATCTTTAACAGTCTGCATAGACTTAGCTTTGTCCTCCATTTTCTTTAAAACTGCTTCCACAGGCGGTCCAAACAACACATCAGACTGTAAAGGAGCATCCAAAATCCTTGTCTTAACATGCTCAGCTAAATTCTGATCCTTCAACCAGGCATGTCTGCGAAGAACAGAACTAGTAGCAGCCACCCTCGAGGAGGCCTGTACAGCATCAAAACCACACTGCAAAGAATGCTTACCCACTTGTTCAGACACATGAACCAAATCCAGCAACTCTTTACACTCAATACCTTCCGCCAAAGCATCCACCTTAGATTTCAATTGTGAAAGGAGATAATTTTGATATTTTAGCATGTGAAACTGACAATTCAACGCCTCATGGCTAGAGTGGAAGAAGTATACACTTTCTTTCCCCACCTATCCAAAGCCCTTGCCTCTTTATCAGAGGGTACAGGATTTTTAACCACAGAAGCTTTAACACCTTTAGGCCCCTGAGAAACAGTTTCTGGGTCCGCCCTAGGACTCTTAAACAAATACTTATGAGCTTCGGCCACCCTATAATACCTATCAGGCTTAACAGGAGCAGGAGGTAAGGAGTCAGGGTTCAGGAAGCCTCTGCAAAACATCCTCCACCACATTCAACACAGGAGGAATAGCTAAGGGCCTATGCTGGGGTAAAACAAGAATTCCCTAAGCCTTTTCCTGAATCAGAGTAATCCTGGCCTTCCCATTTAAAGTGCTCCCTCATGGAGTGTAGAGTCTCTGAAAATGAAAAATCCTCAGGAGGAGAAGCTGTAGGAGTGGAATCATCCACATCAGAATCAGAATAAGTAGGATACTCCTGTAAGTCTTCCACAGAAGACTCTGAAGCCTGTGAACACTGTTCAAAACTATCAAACTCCTGTTCCACCCTAGGCCTCTTATCAGGCGGGGGCATAGAACCTCTAATCATAGTAATCAAATCTTCTGCCATTTTAAGCATATGTTTCTTAGGCACAGAGCCCGAAATGCTAGGAGAAGCCCCCACAGAAGCTGAACTTGGCCTACCTCTAAAAGAAGCTTTGGCAACAGAAGGAGAGGCCCTAACTACCTTGGGAAGAGAGGGAAGAACAGTTACCTGAGAAGCCCCCTCAGCTTGGCCTACCTCCTGAGAGGGCACATCCTGTAACAATAAAGTTTCTGCCTGAGACTCCATGGAAACTCCTGGCAAAACCTCTGGCTCCACTGAGCCTTCTAAAGAACCAACGTCCGGGACTGCCGGTTCATCAACCCTAGGCTTCACTGTTTTGTCCTTGCGCTTCTTGGATGAAGCGGGCGTCGGAGCATCCGACGGCATATTATAATTGCAACGCTTCCCAAACACTAACCTGGCACAATCTAGCCTCCTCTTAATAGTGCGTTTGTTAAATCTAGCACAAGAACGGCAACCAACAACGTCGTGCTCAGGCCCTAAACAAGGTATACACAATGTATGATAATCCCTATGCGGTATCTGCTTCCCACAAGAAATACAGTTATTCACTTTTTCTGACATCCGGTTAAATACTGAGGCAAGAAAAAACCAAAATGTTCCCCAACGGGGTACTTAGCCAACTCTGTTTCGGTCTGAAACTCCGGTTTCGGAAATATCTCAGAACGCCAACCTGCACTCGCAAAATTGCTTCTGCATCGGACCATGCGGCAAAAAAGACTGAGGATATGACGTCGGTCATGCGCATTAGTACCCTGACGTACTGACGCCAGTCTAAGGCGCCATGACCGACGTCAGCCTTATACTCTGGTATTCGGGCCGACTGGACGCGGACTATACCCAATAGTCAGGACTGCAGCAATGGAAGACGAAGAACATCAATTAATAATAAAGGAAATTTTCTCACTTATCTCACAAAAAACACCAACCCCATTAGCTCGAAACTGGAACCACGTCTGGATGCAATTCATGGCAAATGAGATATGCGGAGTTAAGGAAGGTATAGTGCGTTATGGGCAGAGGGAGGAGCTCAACACTCAGATCCTAAAGTCTTGGAAAGCAGCCAAGTCGAATCCGATATCAGATCTGAGATCCATTCGTGAAGAGGAATGAAAAGTACAAAATCAGATCACTGTGTTTGATTGTGGGTCTAATAAAGGAAAGAGTATAGGGGTAGGATGACTTCTCTGGATCTTGAAGATACTGTCTGTGAATTTAACACGAGCCTGACCAAAAAAAAAAAACATTCCCCAACTCTGATGGAGGCATAACAATCAAATAACAATAGCATCCTTATAAATACTCACGCCTCCTATGTCTGTGTCTGTCTGAGAGGAGTACCGTTTGTAACACGCAAAGTGGGAATAGCCTTTGTAACATACAAAGTGGGAATAGCCTTTTTTAATGAATGCTACTATACTGCACTTTTTTTTTTTTTTTTTGCATATAGGATGTGATAGCTTTCACTATGCTGGGTATGTGTTTACTGCATCCCTTCAGGGAGACGCTCAGTAGAAGAGTGGCCAACAAAATGCCAGGCTTACACTCATCAGCAAACTTGGTCAACCACACTTCTATGAACTGGCTTTGATATCTCCAAAATAAACCAAGCAGAAACTTTGCAGTGTAGAGGGTGTGAAGCTCACTCCTTGAAATACATTATGCACCTATTTCACTAACAGCATTCGAACGTATCTACAAAATAAGTGTGAAACATAAGCAGACCCCCTACTGATCCCTGTGGTATGCCACTAATCACAACTTTATGTTCAGAGAGATTACCAGTAACTTTCACAACTTGTTTGGTATCCAATCTGCAATCAAGCAGACTACTTAGGGGTTTACATTAAGTTTGTCTAATTTTTCAGTAATACCAGCATTGTGGGATAGTGTCAAAAGCCTTAACCAGCTCAAGATCAGTAGAGCGAATGGAATGCACACTGTCCATAGCCTCTGTAACCTTTTCAAAGAAATGTACTAGCTTCTGGAGACAGTACTTGCCCTCCACAAAATCGGAATGATTGGGGTCTACATCAGTTAAGTTGCCAACATCCACACATATTAGTTCACATTAGTTCTACAGCTTTGCACATATAGAGGGGCCAGCCTTGTAAGGGATAATCACAATGGTTGTTGCTATGGCATCAGGCACAAACGCTGAGAACTGGTTGAAGACTGAACAGTTTTAAGTACAGCCTCGAATACTGCACGTTAACAGGCTAAAGACTGTAGCAGTTTAAGTAGAGCCTCAAATACTGCACATTTGGCACTGATGGGAATGCAGCCTGGTATGTTGTCTGGACCCACTGAAGTAGAGCAGTAAATTTGTCTGCTAATATATTGGCTATATCTTTGTGATCTTTTTTTTTTTTTTTTTTTTTTTTTTTATGAGCTCAGTAAACTGCTGGACATTTTTGATTAATTTCCTAACATATCTAAAGAAAGAGTTGGAGTTTGCTTTGGCGTCTACAGCAACATTAAGCTTGCATTTGCTTTGCATTTTCAAATACAGCTCTTAAGTTCCTTACTGGCATGTTTCAGTCTAGATTTGAGGTATGGCGATCTCCTACAACTTTTCAAAAATTTCCGTCTTTTGTTTCGTAGTTTATTAACATGGGAGTTTCACCAGAGGGGTTCTAAAATTTACCATTTTATTTAGGACAGATGGGTACTGACTTTTCTATACAGTTGTTTAGGTCCTGATAAAAGTCAGAAGTGAATGCAGCAGAACTCTCTGTTGGCTCCACTTGCAAAGGATTGCTGACAATTTTGTACAGGTCTTCCTCAAACTCTAGTAGGTGTGCTACCCACAAACAATAAACACACTTAAGGTGTGAATCAGACGTAGGTATTTTGTGGCTACAAGCTAATTTCTTAAAACCAGTAGGTTTATCAGACATCAATAAACAAGATGGAAAATGACAATAAAAGGAAAGAAAATGAAAGGTAAGCCCTACCAGCAATGGTAAATACACGGATAAAAAGTGTACATGTAAACATGAAGTACCAGAAATAGTAACAAACAAGTGCAGCTGTGTAAAATCTTACCGTAACCTTACATGCCCTTTTCTTCTATATGCTGCAGTATCCATTACCTGAGGGAGTCCACCTCAGGTTGACTCGTACATCCAGCAATTTTACCAAAGATAAATGCTGCTGTGAAGGTACGTGCGATAGCCGGCATCACCCAGCGTACATCGACCATAAATAGACATCGGGTATAAAGCGGACATCAGCACACACCTACCTCAGAACTGAATGCAGTCAGGCACCAGCCTGAAGAGAGTGAGTACCCAGGAGTCAGACAAGCATCAGAGGGAAGGCAGAGTGGGAGACTATACTGCAGCATATAGAAGAGAAGGACATTTAAGGTTATGATAAGATTTTATACAACTTTACCATGTGCCCTTCTATTCATATGCTGCAGTATCCATAACATGAAGGAGAGTGCCAAACCTCATGCTACAGAAGTACTGGTAGGAGGAATAGAGGTATTTTTCACAATGCCATGCAAAATAGCCCTGGCAAAACCTGCTCTGGACCTGGAAATGACATCCAACTTGTAATGTTTGGTGAAAGTGTGGACAGATGATCATGTAGCTGCCTCTAAAATGGCAGCTGTATCCAAGCCTTTAAAGAAAGCCCAAAATAGGACACAGCCCTAGTGGAGTGTGCCTTCACTAGGAAAGGAAGCTTCTTACTGGCTGTGTAGCAGAAGGTAATGGCTCTAGAGATCCATAAAGAAATAGTTTGCTTGGAAACAGGGTGTCCCAGGGCTCTTGGGGGATAGAAGATAAACAGCCTACCTGTTTTTCGAATGGATTTGGTCTTAGCCAAGTAGTATCCGAGTGGTCTATGCACATCCAAGGAGGGGAGGATCCTTTCGCTAGAGGATTGTGGTGAAAGGAAGAAAGTATGCAGATTGATGGCCTGATTGAGGGAGAGTTCATTAACTACCTTGGGTGTGAAGGGTGGGTTGGTACGCAGGCAAATCCTTTCCCTATGGAAAACTGTGAAAGGGGGTGAAGGCATGAGAACTTGCCATTCAGAGACCCTTCTGGCTGAAATAACAGCCACCAAGAGAACATTTTTCCATATGCACTGTTGTAGAGTGGAGTCCTTACCTAGTTCGAAGGGAGGTAAGGTAAGTTAAGGTCCCAAGGAAGAGGGGTATGTTTCCTTGGGGGTCTAATGTGCAGGACTCCTTTTAGAAAAAGCTGGACTTTCGACCTGGAAGCCAAAGGAGGAGTCATGTGGAGATGGCAGATAGATGTGCCTTGATGAAAGAATATGACAAGCCAGCATTCATCAATTCACACAGGTAAGACAGAACCACTGCAGGTTCTACACACAGTGGTTGTAAGTCATGTTTGAGACACCAAGTCGAAAACCTTTTCCACCTGGATAGGTAGGATTTTCTGGTAGTGGGTTTTCTGGCTTCCTGCAGAACCTGAATCACGTCCTCAGTATGAAGGTGTCTACAGGAGATTAACGGCCTATCACCCAGAGTGTTAGGTTCAGGGTGGATATCTGAGGGTGTATGAGAATTCCCTTTTCCTGTGTGAGTAGGTCCATCCTGAGGGTTAATTTGTGATGATTGCCCTTGGCTAGATGATGTAGAAGGGGGAACCAGTGCTGTCTTAGCTAAAGGGGGGGATCACCAACAACATTTTTGGTTGTTCTTTCTGAATTTTCAGTAGAACTTTCTGTAGAAAAGGGAAGGGGGGAATGCATATGCGAACATCCCCATCCATGGAAAGGAAAGCGTATCCACCTTCCACGTCCCAAGAGTCTACATCCTGGTGCAGTAAGTTGGGAGTTGTCTGTTCATGGGGGAGGCAAACAAGTCTACCTGAGGTGCACCCCATCGATGGACCAGGTCCACACAACCTTGTTTAACATCCATTCATGGGATTGAGTCACGGATCTGTTTAGAGAATCTGCCATCATATTATGGGCTGAGGGGATGTAAACGGTTAGGAGAGACACCTGACTCTGTTGAGCAATATCCCATGCATACAAAGACAGTCTGCACAGGATGTAGGACTTTGTCCCCCCCCTGCTTGTTGATGTACCACAGCACCACTGTGTTGCCTGTGTGCCATCTCAGCACTCCTGGAAGGAGGTGAGCCTTGAAGATTTGTAGGGCAAAGATCAAGGCTCTTAATTCCTTGATGCTGAACATATGTTCTTTCTGCTGGTACAGGGTCCATATATCTCTCACTCTCCAGTCTCCAAGGGTTGCCCCCCAACCCACGTCTGATGCATCTGTGCACAGATCCTGGTTGGGGGAGGGAGGTTGCAGAGGAACGCCTTGATTTTTTGAAATCTGAGCAATCCACCACTCTAGCTCCTTGGATAGGCAAGGTAAGAAGGGGACCATAAACTCCAGAGGGTGTAGGTGTTGTTTCCAGACAGTCCTTAGGAATCACTGAAATTTTTTCATGTGCAGTCTTACCAAGGGTACCATGGGAATGGTGGTAACCATGAACCCCAAGAGTCTAAGGAACTCCCTGGCTGACAGAGCTTGAAAAGTAAATAGTTCTTGGAAATATGCAGTTGTTGTGTCTTTCGGCTTTTCCCGGTTAGGGGTCGCCACAGCGGAACTCCGGTCCGCTAATGATTGGCAGTAGAATTTTACGTGCCGAGTTGCCAGCCCTGACGCACACTCTTCAACAAAGGTACACCCATTCACGCATGCATGTCTCCACATAGAAGACGCTCTAGCTGAGAATCGAACGGGACAACGTCTTGCTGTGAGGCGACAACGCTACTGCAGTACCACCACCGCAGTCTTGGAAATATGCAGTGAGGTTCTGAATTTAGTCTGGAGGTAAGCAGGCTATCATTTGGTCAAGAGAATCTTGCATCCTAGAAATACATGGTCCTGGGAGGGAGGTCAGAGAGGATGTTTGAAGATTTATGGTGAATCCTAGCCGTTTCAGCAGGGATGTGGCATAGTCCAGGTGCTCTTGTATTAACTGTAGGGATGTTGCCTGGATGAGGATATCATCCAGGTAAGGGAAGAGTTGGATCCTCTGCATTCTGGCAAAGGCAATAACTGGGGCTAGGCACTTTGTGAACACTCTTGGGGCTGTGGAGAGACCAAATGGCAAAGCACAGAACTGCAAATGCAAGGAGCCCACTAAGAAAAGTGGGTGGATTGGAATGTGCAGGTAGGCATCCTTTACATCTAAGGACCCCATGTAGGCCTGAGAGAGAGAATCTGGGGAAGGACAGTAAGAAGAGTCAGCATCTGAAAGGAAGGGACCTTGAGAAAGGTATTCAGATGGGATAGATCCAAAATAGGTCCCCATGGACCCTCTTTTCTGGGGACCAGGAACATTCTGGAATAAAATAATTTCCCTCTTAAATAGTGCCTTGAGAAAGAAGGGGGTGCAAGGCCAGGGAAAAGGAAGCCATTTAGTCTCGAGGTGGTTGAGGAATTCATTTGAAGGATGGCCTAGAATCCCAGACCATGAAATAACCTTGTTTTATGATGGAAAGGACCCAAGAGTCCTGGGTAATCTGTTTCCAGACAGGAAGGGACAGAGAGAGATGCAGGGAGAGGAGGGAGGGGGTAGCTGGGCTTAGGGTCTGGTAGTCACAGACTACCAGGTTTGGCCTGAAAGGTCTGCTTTTGGGCTGGTGTGGAGGGAGAAGACATGGAAGGGGTCTGCTTTCTGGAGTCTTCTTTCCCTTTGGAAGTCAGATGTTTGGAAGATCTTCTCACAACAGTAGTTTTGGCAGGGTAGTTCCTCTGGAAATGGGGAACAAGGAACACAAAAATGTGCCTGAGGTCCTGAAGCTCTTTGCCTTTCTCCTGAAGGGCCTTAATGAGCTCTGCAGCCACAGAGCCAAACAACGCCGTGTTATCTAGGGGTGCATCCATAAGTTTTGCTTTGATATCATCTGGCAAAGGCTGCAGCCTGAGTCAGGAATATCTCCTAAGGACTGACCCTGAGGCAGTTGCCCTTGCTGAGGCCTCCACTGTATCATAACTGCATTTTATACAGTGTCTGATAACTTGACTGCAGGAATTCCAAAGTGTGGCAATTTTGGCCTTATTAGGGGAATCAGGTAGTTCACCAAAATGTTTAATGGCATCTGTCAACAGGACCAAGGAGTATTTGGCCATATGAGTCTGATAATTTATGGCTCTCACAGCTAAGATGGCAGAGGTATAAACTTTTTTACCCAAACTCTCCATAATCTTGCCTTCCCTATCCGAAGGGAGCAAGGAAGTAGAGGGGAATAGCTTAGAGGTTTTATCTGCAGCAATAGATATGGTAGAAGGATCTGTAGAAGGAGACTTATAAAGGAATTTTGCATCATCAGGTACTTTATAAAATCTGTTAGTGCATTTAGGCGCAGGGGGTTGGGAGTCTTGTGATTTTAATGCAGCCAGGAAGGCATCCAAAAATTCAGGAAGGACAGGGACAGCTGCAGACAGATTAGAGGACTCCATTTCTAAGAGGTCACAGAATCTCTTTTGAGTCTCAGAAACCTGACTGCAGTCCTGTTTAAAAAAGGCCTTCATTTGAACAATGGTCTCCCCCCAAAGATGATGTCTTCCCCAGAGGAATCACTTCTATTGGACTTCTCCTCTAAGGAAGCATACCCCAGTGGAGAAGCAATCTGACAGGTGTAGGTAAGGGACGCACCCTCTGAAGATTCCTCATCCTCAGAAGAAATATCTGCCAAAGGCCTACTCCTAGGAGTGGAGAATGAGGAGGCCTGGGCAGGAGCAGATGTCTGGTGTAAGGCCATGAAAGCATTAAAGAGGCCTTGGGTAAAGGCATGCCAGTCAGGGACTTGATCAGATGGCATAGTCTGCTGAGTAGGCATGACATGCCTGGTCTTTTGTTTTTTTCTTTTTAGAGCCCTCCGACATAGGGTTTCTAAAATATGGTGGAGTGTTGGAGAACCAGATGTTGGGCGGCATTCCATGATGTCTGAGAGGACATCTTCTCGGACTACGATTTGGGATACTCTAAGCCTTTTGAGATAATAAGATGTGGTCCTCCCTGGTGCCCAGGCCCCTGTGACTCCCTCTGGGACATGCTGGCAGTCTCCTTAACAGCTCCCCCTGGGTACCCATCAGCAGAGGGTCTGCTGGTTCCAACTTGGCCTCCGGGCCTTCATCGGCCTCAAGCGGGACGGTCGGGACAGAAGGAGTAGTTGTAAGTTCAGGCAGAGGATTCTTGGCCTTTTTCATCAGTAGCTCCTCCGAAGGTCCCGATGTTAGGTCGATATCTCTAGCCAGGCATTTTACACACTATATAGTTTAAGAGCAGCAAGTCAGCTTCTGAGGGTCTTTGGTACAAAGGCCTTACAGATGTCGTAAGATGTGTGGTTGTGGTCTGGGCCTAGACAGAATAAACAGACCTCATGTGAGCCTTTATGTGGGCTCTGCCTTCCACACCGACACTTTCTCTTTCTACCTGACAGACACTTTCCCTTTCTACCTAATATTAACCCACAACACAGTAGCAAAAAACATTAACAAAAAAACCCCTGTGGGGGTATATATCTGAGTATGGACAAAGCACGAGGTCACTTTCCAATGTGCATGATGACCACAGCTGGCAGTCAAAAAGGCGTCAGAAAAGTTCTGAGGTAGGTGCATGCTGACGTCCTCTTTATACCAGTCTCTTTATGGCGATGTACGCTGGGTGATGCTGGACATAGCACGCCCTTCGCATTAGCATTTACCATTGGTAAAATAGTCGGATGTACCAGTCAAAAGGAGGCAGACTCTGTCATGTAATACAAATGGCAGCATATGAATAGAAGGACATCTACTAGCTATTAACTAGTAAGACGATGGAAAGAAACACATGCTGAAGGTGCAAAGGAGGCCTAGAGAAAGTTTGTTTTGGTAAGTGGAGGAAAGAAACTTCAAGTTTAAAAAGTCCTACACTATCAGTACACTACCACAACGTCAAAAAAGGAGCCCAAAGAAATCTGTCAAAGAAAATAATGATGCACTTAGCTGAAACAGAGCCTGAGCCAAAGAATCATGCTATACTCTATGAATGGCAAATGAGATCTGAAATAATGTTGGGGATAAGAGAGGGTTATGGGTAATGGGAGGAGCCTGATCTACGGATCCTAAGTCTAGAAAATGCAGATGAAGTTGGATCCAAGGTCAGATCTGAGACCCATCAGTTGAGAAATGGATACAAAAGATATCAGATCCGAACATTTACAAGGAAGTAACTCCTACTTACAGAACCCAGCTCTGACATCAGACAGGAAAGCAACATGTACATGGAATCACAGTCTGCTTACAGACCTCAGCTCAGCCTGAGCATAATTGTTCAAGCACAGTAGAAGATTTAGGTTCTAGTGCAGGGGGGCACCCTTCCTTTTACAGCTGCCCATACCCACTGCATATCATTCTATATCTCCTGGGGTGGGCAACCCCTGGAACACAACCCGGCTCACCAAATGATTTGATCCAGCTATCAACAAACTTTTTTTGACTTGTTTTATTTTCACCATGGCAAACCCATGCTTTTTTTTTTCATTAAAAAAAAAAAACATTATGTGTACTGCAGAAACTACAGTCCTGGCCCAAAAGCCTTTTAATAACACTAGCAGAGTGGATCAGATTACACTTCCAAACACACACATGAATAGCAAGGGTGGGCAGTTACAATGGTGCATTACAAAGATGTCTGTACTGTGTGGAACCCTTTACGCTAGCAATTCTATAGATATGGTGTTAAACTTACTCTGAAGTACCTAAGCTGAAGCCACATGAATTTGTTAATTTAATCTACATGCCTATTTTCATGGGATAATTTTTTTTATTTTTTATTTTACATTTGTTGACCGGGCTAGTCCAGCTGGATATATATCCGTTTACAGTAGAGGCCCGGGGAGAAAAGCTCCAATATAGACAAAATAACAGAGAATAAAAACATTTTTTTTTAGTAGAATTATACAAGGTACAAGAAAGGATGACTATCACATTTTAAAAAAAAAGTACAAGTTAAAAACAAAGCAAAATCTATCCACTAAAGTTATTCAGAGATCTAGGAGTACTTAAGTATTCACCTCTCAAATTTCAGAAAGCTTCAGGTAGGGCCAGTGAGGAGACAAGAGTAAAAGAAAAATAATAAGGTGTGTTGAGCCATACTTTTAATCGGGATTGGTACAGGGACATAGCCATTGAGAAGTAAGGTGTCCTTTGATATGTCTTTGAAGAGAGAGGTGGACTGAAGAGTCACTATTTCTTGAGGGATTAGATTCCAGTGTTTACCTATGGAATTAGAAAATAGTGCATCTCCAGCTTTGTTATTTGATTTAGTAATGGATACTAGAAACTTGTTGGCAGAACGCAGTGTGTTTAGGTTCTTATATGGAGAGATAAGTTTAGCCAGACTTGGAGTATTTTCAGGGAAGTGAAGGGCTTTATGAGTTATAAGTAGTTGTTGGTAAAGTAATTGGTTATTTAGTTCTAGCCAATTTAGTTGTTTCAGGTTATAACAGTGGTGGGTTCTAAAGGAGTTGCATTAATGAATCTTGCTATACTGTTATAACATGTGGAGAGTTTATTGATGTTCTTTTAGAGAGTGTGGTATAAATGGTCGAAGCATAAAAGAGAGTAGAGAGCAGGTGAGTCTGTGCAATGGTTTTTCTGGCTGCTGGGGTAAGGAAAGGTTTAATTCTATAGAGTGTCCCAATTTTTTTATTCACAGCTTTGATGGTACTATTTATTTGTTCATCAAAATTGAGATGGTTATCAATGGTTACCCCTAATAGTCGAAAGTGGTATTATCAGGGTTAATGCAGGTTGAATTATTGGAGGTGATAGTAAAGAGAGGTGTAGGATATTTATTAGTAGGAGTAAAGAGAAGGAGCTTTGTTTTTTTGGGATTAAGGAGGAGGCAATGCTGCAAAAACCACTTTTCAACATTATGAAAGGTTGTCTGGGTGATGGACTGGAGAGAGGGAGTATTTGTGGGAGCAGATCAATGTCGAGTCATCTGCATATTGGATGCAGGTAGCTTGAGGTAAATTCAAGTATAGGTCATTAATAAATACTGAGAAAAGAAGGGGTCCAAGGATAGATCCTTGTGGAACCCCTACATTTACTGGAAGTAAAGATGAGAGGTTATTTTCCCATAGAACTGCTTGTTGTCTATTTTCCAGATAGCTTTTAAACCATTGTAGAGTCTGAGAGCTTAAAGAGAGGTTGTTAAGTTTGTCAAGGAGTATATTATGGTTAACCATATCAAAAGCTTTTGATAGATCTATAAATAGAGCTGATGAGAGAAGGTTACTGTTTCGATTTTTATTTATAGAGTCAGTAAAAGACAGAAGGGCAGTGGTAGTACTGTGATGGGGTCTAAAACCATGTTGACAGTCAGCTAGAAGGTTGTTTTGAAGAAGGTAATTCAGAAATTGTTTATGTATACACCTTTCCATTATTTTAGCTAATGGGGACAGTAAGGCAATAGGACGATAGTTGGATAATTCGGAAGAAGGGCCTCCTTTATGAAGGGGAATTATGTGAGATATCTTCCAGACTGAGGGGATTTTCTTTTCAGAGATGGTCCTATTTATTAGAATAGATATTGGGTGAGAGATAGCTTTAGCAGCAATTTGTAAGTATTCAGAAGGGAGCTGGTCAGCTGATGGCGTGCATGGTTTTAGTTTTGAGAGAAGCTTATATATGATAGTAGAAGACACAGGTTGGATTTGAAAGTGATTAGTAGAGGCTGGAGAGATATCAGGTGAGGATGGAGTAGGTGTTGGTAGAGAGTTTGCTAGTGTTAGAATGGCTTCTGTAAAGTAGTTATTAAAGGCATTTGGGATTAGTGTAGAGGTATTAGGGTTAAATCCTGAGGGGTAGGAGTAGTAGAATGACCTGGTTTAAGAAGGTTATTTATACCTGACCAAAATTTTGAGGGGTATTTTGTGTAGTTTGTTGAAGGTGGAGATAAAATTCCTTTTGTCTCTAAGAGTGTCTTTTGGTAGAATTTCTTAACTGTTTATAGAGGAGATGGTCAGATGGGGACTTGGTAGCTTTCCATTTGGACCAGGTTTTATTTCTAAGGATCATTTTTCTTTAGTTTGCTTAGTGAGCCAAGGGGCAGTTTTGGCTTTTATCCTAATAGAGTGGAATGGAGCATGATAGTCCAGGACTTGCAGAAATTTTGTGTTAAAGAAGGAAACTGCTTCATTGAGTTCGAGGTGTGATAAAGGTGACCAGTCACATGCCTGTAATTCTGTAAGGAAGTTATCAGGGTTGAAAAATTTTTGAGCGGCATCTTTTAAGTTTATGCATATTAGGAATATTCAGTTTTGTCTGATCACATATGTAAGTGTGTGATCACTAATACTGTCAGGAAGTGTACCTGCAGTATAGTAAGTGTGGGCATTATTAATTAGAATCCAGTCCAGAATTGTTTCTTTCTTATTTGGTTTATGTGTTCTAGTTGTAGTTGTTATTAATTGAGAGTAACCATGGAGATTAATATGGTTAGTAGGTTGATGGTCTGCACAGGTTTTCCAATCAATGTTGAAGTCACCAAGTATTATGGTTTCTTGGGGTAGTTGACTGTACAGGGGACTAAGTAGGCTTTCTAGTGTTTGGGTATTGTTGCCAGGGGGAAGGTACATACATATTAGATAGATTGCTTTATTGTTGTTTATCTGTAGTTTGATAGATAAGATTTCTGTTTTAGAGCTTGTTAATGGAACGTCATTAAATTGGGAAACTAGTAGGTTTGATTTATAAATAATGGCTATACCGCCTCCTTTCTTTTTTATACGGTCATTTCTAAGTATGTTATAGCCAGGATGGGTGATTTGATCTAGAGTGGAGGGTTTTAGCCATGTTTCTGTTACACATAATATATCAAATGAATGCAAGTGAAGGAGTGCATGTAAATGGTGGACTTTGTTATTCAAACTTCTGATGTTAATATGAGCTATTAGAAGGGAATTTTTAGTTCTAGTATCTGATGCAGGAAGAGGAGAAGAGTTAAGGTTTTGGTTATGATTGTTAATGGTAGAAGGACCAGGATTAGGATGAATGTCACCGTGTAAGAGGAGTTGCTGATGGTGCGTTGATAGTAGTTTAAGCAGTTTGAGACAAATACTAAGGAATCTTTTGTTAGAGTTAGGGGTAGTGTGAGAAACCCTATGATATTTTGGCAGTAAATATTTGGAAGAACAGGTAATGTTACTATGTTTAAGGGAGCTAAAGGTAGATGAAGGTAAGGTTTGCTTTATGTGAAGGTTTTGTTCATAGAAAGTTTTGAATTGCAATGAGGTGATATGGTATGATAGAGAGAGAGAGGCTAAAGTAATAATTGCAAGTAGAGCATAGATGAGAAAGGGTTTTAAAGTTAGAGACATTATAGTGAGGAGATGAGGGCCTAGGGTAGGTTGTTTAGAAAGAATAGTTAGGTAGAGATAGCACAGTAATACTGTATGATGAAGGGATACAAGGAGAATGTGTGTATAGAAATTTAGGAAGGTGATTAGTCAGTATAAGATAGGAAATGAGTAGGTATTGGATAGAAAGTAGAAAGAATGTAATATCGTTTGGTTATTAAAGTGCTTTGAGGGAGACGGATAGAAGAGATAAGGTATAGTAGATTTTAAGAAATAGTGTTGTAGTTAGGTGTCAAAAGGTGGGAGGATATGATATTATAGAGTGGAGGGGGAAGTGTGGTAAAAGATGAGGGGGAGGTCTAGTTTGTTGGAAGGAGATTGGTTGAGAGGATAGGGGGAGTGTTTAGTGAGGTATATGTTGAGGACCCCTGGGGGTGGGTGGGAATTGGGGGTAGGGAGGGGAGCGGAGCGGGGCACACACAATTAGTGAGAGAGCAGGGGAGAGGAGTGGAAAACAATCAGAAAGAAGCAATCCTAGGAGAGTAGGTCTGGATACAGGGAGATAGTCAGTTTAACTAGTAGTAGGAGGACAAAGAGTAGTTTAAGCTCAAGGGAAACAGTTCCCTGAAAAGTTACAAGGGAGGCAGGAGAGTAGCGAAGATGTTAATGCAGAGCACAGGGACAGAGAGAACTAGCAATAGCAGATTGGTAAAGATCAGAAGAACTAAAAGGAATAAGAGTCAGGCAGGAGAGATACTATAAGCATGAGGTGTGGGAACTATGAATAGAGGCTAGGGATAATAGAGACAGTACTTTAGGTAGGGAAAGGGGTAAATAGAGAGTACAAGAGGCAAAGATGGCTTTAGGTATAGTGCAGTAAATACTTTAATCAACCGAAGAGAGAAGATATAGTGAGGGAATCAAGCAGTCTAGTAATGGGGGGGGGGAGGTGGCTGCTGAGAAGACTGGCAGAAGTCTAGTTTCTATATCAGGGGAGAAAACCCAGGAAATAACATCAATGTTACTTTTAAAAAGAACAAATATCAATGTAACATACAATATAACTTTGGTGAGGGTTACTCCTGGTTATGAAAGCCAGTTAGCAGAGTGAACCCAGGGGAAACAGCCCAGGCAGGTAGTGGAGGGTGGAAGTTGCAGTTTTATGAGTCCACGCGGAGCACTTTTCTGAAGTTGAGAGGGGAATAATTAACCCTAAACCAGCTAGAAAGAGATAGAGAAAAGAAAAAAACAGTTAGGTTACAAATTACAATTAGGTAATTAGGCTAGTCCAAACAAAAGCAGTTACATTACAATACGTTTATGCATGCCAAGGTACAGACCACTAGACAGCTTAAAACAGCAAAGATAGAAATCCATAGGATACAAAATTAAGCAGCTATGAGCTGATTAAAGTCCCAATATCTCAACAGTAATCAACAACACGCTTATTACTTGAGAGTGGTTGCATTTACACTACACTGTGCAGTACTTCACGGGCGGATACCCTCATTATAAAATTATGAATACATTGGAGAAATGAGTAATATATATAAAAACAGTCTAGCAGGCAAATGAGTAATATTTATAAAAACAGTCTATCAGGCATAGGCAGGGAAATCTCTAGAGTCCTCCAGCCATGGAGTAAAAAGCGCGGGGTTTTATATGCTCAACTAGAGAATCCACAGCACGTGGAATCAGTCTTCCCAACACGATGGTCTAGGAAATAAAACACACTGTATAGCATTCAAGCCCTTCATCAGCATAAAAGCCAATATATTAGAAGCGACAGTAGTTATAGCCAAAAAATAAACAGGTGCAAGTTGAAAACTATTTAAGTAAATCCCTAAGTCTTAGCGACCAATGCTATCAACTACCAACAGCTAATACTACCAAGCAAACAATTATAAACATATCACAAAAGTTACTTCAGTCCAAAGCTTTTGCGACCATCATTACCTATTAGCGACAGTTACTGCAAGTGAGCGAACATGTAGATACCCTTAAAACAAGGTACACAAGTCCCCAGGCACTGGCAAGCAACACAATCACATGCGACAGTTACTAGCACTAGAAAACAAGTAAAAGTAGGTGAAATTCAGCTACACAAGCCCCCAAACACTAGCGACCAACACTATTAATAAGCAAAAAATGAGAGCAACCAAGAAATAAGAGTATGCTGATAAAAATTAGCTACCTAAGTTCCCAAGCACTAGCGACCAACATTACCACTATTAATAAGCAAAATGAGAACACCCAAGAAATAAGAGTATGCTGATAAAAATTAGCTACCTAAGTTCCCAAGCACTAGCGAACAACATTACCATCAATAAATCCTCAGAACCATCAGGAAAACCTGTAAAAGTGGGTGAAATTCAGCTACACAAGCCCCCAAACACTAGCGACTAACACTATTACAAAGCAGAAATGAGAACAACCAAGAAATAACAGTATGCTGATAAAAATTAGCTACCTAAGTTCCCAAGCACTAGCGACCAACATTACCATCAATAAATCCTCAAAACCATCAAGAAGCCTGTAAAAGTAGGTGAAAGTCAGCTACACAAGCCCCAAACACTAGCGACCAACACTATTAATAAGCAAAAATGAGAACAACCAAGAAATAAGAGTGTACTGATAAAATTAGCTACCTAAGTTCACAAGCACTAGCGACCAACATTACCATCAATAAATCTTCAAGTACTAGCAGCCAGCACTATCCACGGCAACATTAGGATCCTATAAAAAATATTCATAATGATCAGAGATGCTCCCTTTGTAAGATATAAACCCAAGATGTTGCACAGGAAATAATTATAACCTGCAGGTCAAATTATATAAAGTTCTTCACATATGCAGTGCTTAGCAATAAATATTTCAATTTCTGTGCAACAGTCGTGCATACAAAATGTAAAAAAAAATAATACAATAACAATAACCATATTCAATGATGTTAAAAAAACTAGGCTTGCATGTTAAAATGCTTTTTTATAATATATCCCCTACTTGTTAACTATTCCGGAAAACTTGTTGCAGGGCTAAGTATGTTGCCATTTATTTCACTTGCTTCACAAATAAACAAGCAAATACGTTAATTTAAGCCTTAGGTGTCTAGCTTTGCATGGCTTGGGTGCATTTATCTGAATTCAAGTGCAGATGCATGACTGTGGCCATTACGTTTTTCATCTTTGCTGGTGCTTATCAGTGAGACATTTTACAAGTCTGACAACAACACATAGCTGTGCCCATTATTTATGTTATTTTATTTGATTTTTTAATTATTTCAATATCAAATATCAGAGCTTTAGAGTACTTAGTAATTAGTGTAATTAGTGTGAAATGAGGCAGTCTGTGGATAAAAATGACTGCCTCATGTTGTGTTTGCTCATACTTAAATACTCACTGATCTGGGTACGCAGGGCTGGTATGCAACCCAGTTGAGATGCTTTACTGTGGCCGTTATACCTTTTTTCTTTAATGGTGCTTGTTAGAAGGACCATATATGTTATGAATGCAATGTATATCTGAAGTAATCAGTACTGTGTCATCTGCTCTTGTTCTTAGACTGATGTGGTACACTGTTTTGAATGTGGTGGGTATACAATGCAGATGAATGTTGGACATGGTAATGTGAACCCACCCAACAAACTAACCTTGCCAAGACTGACATGGCCCTGAGTCAAAAAGGTTGGATACCTTCAAAATATTTTCTCCTTCTGCATATCTGTGTTTCACACATCTAATTAGATTAGATGTTAGGCTGCCCCCCTCTTAGTCCTTTCCACCCATGATCAAACCAACCAACTGGGGAGCCATGAACTTCAAACACAAAAGAAGTGATGTGTGGCTGCAGAAGAATAAAGAGTTATGTTAGCTGGAAAAGACAAAAGCTCTCTATTTTTACTTGGCACTGACATTGTGAGTCAGGGAACACAGGACTGAATGGTCAGATAGCCACTGTTGGAGCCTGTATACATGAGACCAGTAAGGATCAGTGCAGAAGGGAATGGAAGAACATTGTGCTCAGGCTGCCGCTCACAGTACAGTGATGTCACATGTACATTTACTGGTTGCAGGCAGGCAACCAGATATTATTTGTGCACAGCTGTAACAGTATATACTGTAATTTTTTTGTAATTTTCTAAGCAATCTTGGTAGTTATGTCATCAAGCTGAAGTACATTACTGTGGCCAATCTTTCTTGCACTTTCCTCACAACCCAACATCAGAAGTCCTCACAGATGATGACCAAACAACATAGCACACCACTAGAGAACCAATTTAAAGCTGACCCAAGTCACACAAATTGTGTAAAAAATATTGGGAAGCTGGTAAAAAGTGTATTAACGCTTTAATAAGTGACAACACGTTTTTGTCCACACCACAGTAGACTTCATCAGATAAAAAAAAATCACCTTCCAACACTGTATTTAAATACAAATAAAATCTAATTATCCAATAGGAACATTGAAATTCACGTCAGCAATATTAACTGATCCGTCAATTCCAGGTTAAAATAACCACAATAATCGGTCCATATACAGTCAAGGAAACTAATCATTAAAAATGTGCAATCCACCATAGTAATTTAAAGAATAAAATACTACTGCTAAAAAAGTTTTAAACACCTATTACATAGAAAATCAACTATTAGCTGTTAATGAAAAATGTATAAGGAAAAATACCCCATTAGAAGAAGTTATTTAAAATACTTCTATAACAAAACAAAACAAAAAAAAACACTTGTCACTTTACAATTTAGCAAGCCCTGAGTTTTAGAAGTGGGGCAATACAAATATTCTCATTAAGACCTGGGGGTCTCCCCGGGTGAAGCGTGACTTGCCAAAGTAATTCTCTGTATTCAAGACGCATTTCCCAGGGACCCCCTTTAAACTCCAATGGGAACTGTTCCAGTACAAAGAATAGGAATCTAGCAAACTTGCAACCCAAAGTGTGTTTATGTAGTGCATTCTGCTGATATCATAATAATGTTCGTAAATTCTCTTCATTAATTTTTGCTCCATTTTTCCTATGTAGAATGCACCACAAAATTCACAAACAGCAAGATACACCCCCCCCCCGGGGTTGCAATTACTAAAGGTGGTGCTCACACAATCTCCCTCTCTCTACTTGGTAGGTACACCCTGTCTTTGTTCATAATGTAAGCACATTTGGAGCATGCCCCACACTTAAAGGTCCCCATTTGTTTACTTTTGTTGGAATTATGGAGAAAACCTTGGTGTTCTAAAATTTCCTTTAAATTCCTCCCTTTCCTATAAATAATCCTCACAGGGCCCTTGTTCAAGGTACCAATATCAGTTAGGCCAAAAATTCTTTCCCATTCCTTAGTAATAATATCCTTCATGGAAAAAGAATTACGTTGTATTCTATAACAAATGCCCTATTACTTAGGGTCGTGTCTTTCCATAACAAATGCCCTATTACTTAGGGTCTTCTCTTCCACCCGCTTACTATTGTACTTTTACTGCAATAGTAAGCAGGTGGAAGACACGACAAATTCTTTTCCTGTGAAGGATATTATTACTAAGGAATGGGAAAGACTTTTAGGCCTAACTGATATTGGTACCTTGAACAAGGGCCCTGTGAGGATTGTTTATAGGAAAGGGAGGAATTTAAAGGAAATTTTAGAACACCAAGGTTGTCCCCATAATTCCAACAAAAGCAAAAGAATGGGGACCTTTAAATGTGGGGCATGCTCCCAATGTGCTTACATTATGAACAAGGACAAGGTGCACCTACCAAGTAGAGAGAGGGAGATTGTGAGCACCACCTTTAGTAATTGCAACACCGGGGGGGGGGGTGTATCTTGCTGTTTGTGAATTTTGTGGTGCATTCTACATAGGAAAAATGGAGCAAAAATTAATGAAGAGAATTTACGAACATTATTATGATATCAGCAGAATGCACTACATAAACACACTTTGGGTTGCAAGTTTGCTAGATTCCTATTCTTTGTACTGGAACAGTTCCCATTGGAGTTTAAAGGGGGTCCCTGGGAAATGCGTCTTGAATACAGGGAATTACTTTGGCAAGTCACGCTTGACCCGGGGAGACCACCAGGTCTTAATGAGAATATTTGTATTGCCCCACTTCTAAAACTCAGGGCTTGTAAAGGTGCACCTACCAAGTAGAGATAGGGAGATCGTGAGCACCACCTTTAGTAAATGCAATGCCAAAGGGGTGGTGTATCTTGCTGTTTGTGAATTTTGTGGTGCGTTCTACATAGGAAAAACAGAGCGCAAATTAAAGAAGCGAATTTACGAACATTATTATGATATCAGAATCTCCAATGACAAGAACGCACTACATAAACACACTTTGCATTGCAAGTTTGCTAGATTCCTATTCTTTGTATTGGAACAGGTCCCGATGGAGGTTAGAGGGGGTCCCTGGAAAACTCATCTTGAATACAGGGAATTACTTTGGCAAGTCACGCTTGAAGTGGGGAGACCCCCCAGGTCTTAATGAGAATATTTCTATTGCCCTAAAACTCAAGGCTGCAAACTGTAAAGTGACAAGTGTTTTTTTTTAGAACTATTTTAAATAACTTCTTCTAAAGGGGTATTTTTCCTTATACCTTTTTCATTACAATTAATGGTTGATTTTCTATGTAATACGTGTTCAAAACGTTTTTTAGCAGCAGTACTTTTATTTTTTGCATTACTATGGTGGATTGCACATTTTTTAATGATTAGTTTCCTTGACCATATGTGGACCGATTATTGTGATTATTTTAACCTGGAATTGACAGATCAGTTCATATTGCTAATTTCAATGTTCCTACTGGATAATTAGATTTTGTTTGTATTTAAATACAGTGTTGGAAGGTGATGTTTTTTTATCTGATGAAGTCTACTGTGGTGAGGACGAAAACGTGTTGTCACTTATTAAAGCGTTAATACACTTTTTACCAACTTCCCATTATTTTTTAGACAATTTGTGTGACTCGGGTTGGCTTTAAATTGGTTCTCTAGTGGTGTGCTATACTGTTTGGTGTTCTTGTGGCTTTTGGCACACCTTTCCAGTTTTTATTCTTGTTGTTTCTCCACAAAGAACATGGCTAATTGGCTAATTTCTGTGGGAGGGTAGACAGGGATGCAGTGGGAAGCACAGTATAATTATATTAATACTGTATAGATATGGCTTCTTAGGGACAGTATCTGTGTCTATGAGCAATATAGTACAGTTGTGTACAGTTAACATAAATGTAGATGTTCGAATGTATTCACTGTTGCAGTCATCACACTTGGGTTATCTGCCTGCAGGTAGCCCTCAGTTGGCCCAAATACCAGAGACTTAGTATTTCTGCGTTGGTTGCTGTCACTTCAGGACTGACGTCAGGTTGTCAGGGGTATAAGAACAGGCAGCCAATGCCATTACATCAGTTTTTCTTGCCCCAAATGTCAGGAGCCCCCAAAATAGGGAGCTAAGCTATGGTGGGAAAACACCACCAGTAAAAAGTAAATACCAATAGCCCTGTAGGGGGTGAGTAATAGACACAGAGAGGAGAGAGAGAGACAAGGGGGCTGGAGGGTGGGAAACCAAGATGGCAACAGTCAATACACTCAAACATCTACATTTATGGTAAGTGTAAACAACTGTACTATGTTCTATGTGTTTCACTGTTGCAGTCATCACACTTGGGTTGATTCCCAAAGATGAAGAAAGGGTGGAGGCAGTCAAGTAGAGTTGGGGCTGGCTTGAATGCCCTGCAGGACTGCTGTTGCAAAACCCGCCCTGGATTTGGAAAAGATAGGCAGGTGGTAATGCCTGGTGAAGGTGTGTACAGAACTCCAGGTAGCAGCTTCCAGAATGTCCCTGGTAGGGACTCCCCTGAGGAATGCTGTAGAGGTAGATGTTGCCCTAGTGGAATGCGTTCTGACCCCCTGAGGGGATGGTTTCCCATGGTGTTTGTAGCAGAAATGGATACAATGTGCTATCCATTTGGAAATTGTTTGTTTTGAAATGGCCTTGCCCTCTGCCCCTGGTGCAAAATTGACTAGTAACTGGTCAGATTTCCTGAAGGGCTTAGTCCTATTTCTTTTTGCTGATAGTGTACCCAGGGAGGTTAGAAGGTTCTTTACAAATGTCAGGTGCTGCAACAGCTTTTCCTGACTGTCTGCCTGAATCAGGCAATCGTCCAAGTACAGGTAAATTTGAATCTTTCTCTGTCTGCAATAGGCAATGACTGGAGCCAGGCATTTTGTGAAAACTCTGGAAGCAGTGGATAAGCCAAAGGGAAGTGCAGAGAACTGATAATGCATAGACCCTGCCCTGAAATTTATGTATTTCCTGCATGAGTCCCTGATAGGGATGTGCAGATAGGCTTCTTTTAGGTCTAGGGTGGCTAACCAAGCATCTTTGGACAGCATAGGGAGAAGCTGCTGAAGGGTTAGCATTTTGAATTTTGGTATAACCAGGAAGGTGTTTAGAATGGAAATATCCAGGATTGGGCGCCAAGTGCCCTCTTTTCTGGGTACCAGAAAAAGTCTGGAATAAAACCCTTGACCTATCTGTTCTGCAGGAACAGGTTGAAGTGCCCTTATGGAGAGCAGGGATTGAACTTGGTTTTGTGCCTCTGCCCAGTGGTTTGGAGGAAGGCCTGGGAATCCTTTTGGGGTTGGCAGTGAGTGGAAGCAAAATTTGCACCCCTGGGATACAATATTGAGGACCCATCGGTCTTTGGTAATGGAGGTCCAGTTTCTTGCATGATGGACAAATTTTCCTCCTATGGGCATGAGCAATTGGGCAGAGGTGAGGAGTGGAGTTGAAAAGTCATTGTGAATTCTTTCCATAAGGGGATGGCTTAGCACTCCCTGTTTTAGAAGTGGTGGCACTCCATTGTTTAGATCTCTGCACACCCTGAGACTGTAATCTGGTGGGCCTGTTTCCCCTGGGTCTAGTTTGAGATGACCTTAAGGGGGCTGGGAAGGACTAATGTTTCGAGGGGCAATGCTTCCTTAATCTTGGAGGTTGCACTTGCAAAAAAATCTTTGACTGTCTACATAGACTTAGCTTTTTCTTCCATCTTTTTTAGAACATCTTCTGCTTTGGTGCCAAACACATTGCCCTTGTTCAAAGGAGCGTCCAGTAATCTTGATTTGACATAGTCTGGCAAGGTCTGCTCCTTACGCCATGCATGCCTTCTCGGTACAGAAACAGTGACTACTGCCCTGCAAGAAGCTTCAAGAGCATCAAAGCCACATTGCAAGGTATGCTTGCTGACTTGGCTTGCAGAATGCATAAGCTCTTGTAATTATTTTTCTGCACAGTCTGTAAAGGTAGCTACATTTTGCTTAATAAGATCCATAATATGTTACTGATATTTCAGCATGTGAAACTGGCAATTCAATGCCCTAATGGTGAGAGTTGCAGAGGTGTATACTTTTTTACTCCATCTGTCTAAAGCTCTGGAATCCCTGCCCAAAGGGGTGGGATCCTTAGCTGTAGTTGCTTTTATACCTTTAGCCCCCTGGGAAATGACCTCTGGGTCAGCAGTAGGATTTTTGAAAAGAAATTTGTGAGAGTCAGGGACTCTGTAGTACCTGTCTGGTTTCCTTGGAGCAGGGAGTAAAGTAACTGGAGTTTAACTGGATTCATAAAGATATAATCCACAACATCCAGAACTGCAGGGATTGCTAAAGGTCTATGTTGTGGCAAATCTAAAAATTCTCCGAGTCTCTTTTTGCACTGAGGATAATCCTGGCATTCTCCTTTTAAAACCATCACTTTAACCACTGTACCAGCAAGCCTCAAGATAAAGACATGTCTTCATATTCAGAAACCTCAGAGTTGTCAGAATCTTGGTCAGTTAAAGCTACTGGGGACAGGTCTCTTTTTCTCTTAGCAGGGAAGGCTGGCTTCCCCTAATAAGCATAATCAGGTCTTCTGCCATTTTAAGCATTTGATGTTGTGGCAAGGAAGCAGGTGCTTGAGTTTGGGTCATTAGTGTTTTAGGCGTAGGTCATACTCTTGGTCTTAGAAACGGGGAAGTTTTAGACAGAAATGAGGACGCGAAAGAAGTTGCCGGTTTGTGTTGAATATCGGTAATACAAAGAACTTCCTCGGAAGCCGGTGCCTGCACAGCAGCTCCGGACCCATCCAAGATAGAGACATCCACAGGTTCCATAGTCAAAGAAATGTCTCGTGGCATACCAGACTCCGAAAAGGTCTCAGTAGCGGCCGACGAATCCACTGAAGCAGGCATCAGGGGCTGCAAAAGCACCTCACTGAGTACCGGCGAACTGCTGACTAGCTTAACATAAGCGTCATCGGCGGTTTTGGACTTGTGCGGTCTGTGTCTGTCTTTATCCTTACATTTTTTCAGAAGATCAGAAGTCGAATGGCTTACCAAAGCTATTTCGGAATATGGAGATCGAGAGTGAAAGTATTTAGCAACAATAAGGGCCCGATGATGAATAATTCAGGTATTGAACAAAGCACAAAACCGACAGCGAGGTACGTCATGGTCTGGGCCTAAACAGGTGACACAGTAAGAATGTAAATCTCGGTATGGTATTTGCTTTCCACAGGCGAGACAATTGTTAACTTTTTCTGACATCGGTTAGAGCAAGAAAAAAGGATCCCCAACGGGGTACTTAGCTTTAGAAGACTTCAGGATGATTCAATTCAGAAATGAAAACTCAGGTAGCAGCTGACCGGCACTCGTGTGAAAGTACAGTTGTGTACATGTACCATAAATGTAAATGTTCAAGTGTATTCACTGTTGCAGTCATTACATTTGGGTAATCTGCTGGCAGGCTGCCCTCGGTCGGCCTGAATTCCAAAGTCTTGGGTCCTGCATCGGTCGCTGTCTCCTCTTCCATGACGTCAGGTCGTCAGGGGTATAAAACAAGCATCCAACGCCATTTTCTTTAGTTTTTCTTGCCCCAGATTTCATGTGCCCCCAAAAAGGTAGCAAAAAATATATACATATATATATATATATATATATATATATATAGATATAGATATAGATATATAAACTATATATACATGCAACAATACAAACTTTACCATCATCTACAAGCAAATACACCACATAGGCTGCAGAAGATAGAGAAGGAAAGATAAGCTCCAGAATGAAAGGGGGATGGCGGGTGGGTAACCTGGACTGCAACAGTGAATACACTCGAATATCTACATTTATGGTAAGTCTACACAACTGTACTATGTTCTTCGTGTTTCACTGTTGCAGTCATTACATTTGGGTAGAATCCCAAAGCTATGGAAGGGAGGCTGGAGCTAAACAGCATTAGGGGCAGCTATAAGGCCCTGCAGAACTGCAGTGGCAAAGCTTGCCCTAGACAAAGTAGAGATGCAAATGATAATGCTTTGTAAAGGTGTGAGCAGAACTCCAAGTAGCAGCCTCTAGAATGTCTTTGGTTGGTACTCCTCTGAGAAAGGCTGCTGATGTAGCTGCAGCTCTGGTGGAATGAGACCTAATGCCCTTGGGCACAGGTTTGCCATGGTGTAAGTAGTAGAAACAAATGCAGTGGCTTATCCACTTTGAAACAGTCTGCTTTGATATAGCCTTTCCTTCTGATCCTGCAGCATATATCACTAGTAATTGCTCAGTTTTTCTTAGAGCTTTAGTCCTGCTCAAGTAGAATCTTAGCTGTATGTGTACGTCCAAGGAATGCAGAATTCTCTCCCCCTTGTTCTTCAGATTTGGATAAAAGGTTGGCAGATTAATTGTTTAGTTAAGAGCCACACTGGAAACCACCTTAGGCATAAATGAAGGATTGGTCCTCAGAGACACCCTGTCTGGGTAAAATATGATAAAAGGCTCCACAGCCATGAGGGCCTGTAGCTCTGAGACTCTTCTTGCGGAAGTAATTGCTAGTAGCAGAGCTGTTTTCCATAAGAACTTTAGATCTACAGTAGCAGCTGGTTCAAATGGAGGCAGGGTGAGCTTTTCCAACACATAATTGAGGTCCCATGCAGGTACTGGTGATCTTCTGGGAGGCCTTAAATTTTTGGCTCCTCTAAGATACTGCTTTACTAAAGGATGAGAAAAGATTGGTGGCTCTGTATTGTAATGAGCCGAAATGGCAGAGGCATGGATTTTAATTTTTTTATTGATGAGAAAGATAGGCCTTTGTCAAGCATCTCAGTTAAGTATTGTAATATCTGAGGAATATTTGGTTCTGCTGTATCAGTTCCTTGTGCTTGATTCCAAGCACAGAATCTCTTCCATTTATCAGCATAAGATTTTCTAGTACTAGGCCTTCTGGCTTCCAAAATGACATCCATCACCACTTTACTGAGAGGTGTTGTTTGCATAACTACATGATCAGCCATGCTGTCAGGTTCAGTATTTGGAGCCGATTGTGCAGGATATGATTGTTTTGCTGGGACAGTAATTGAAGTCTTTGAGGTAAGGTCCAAGCTGGATATTGAGACAAGTTCCTTAGGATTGGGTACCAGTATTGGTGGGGCCAGTACAGGGCAATTAGTATCATCTTTGGTTTCTCTTGTCTGACTTTTAGTAGGACCTTGGGAAGAAGAGGCAGAGGAGGAAAGGCGTAAACTGATAGGTTTTTCCAACTGAAGGATAGGGCGTCCACTTTCCATGCTTGTCTGTGATAAGTCCTTGTGCAGAATCTTTTCAAATGATAGTTTTGAGGAGAGGCAAATAGATCTATGTCTGAGCTATCCCATTTCTTTGTTATCAAGCTGAAGAGTTGTGGATCTAGTTTCCACTTGTGAGGGTCCATAAGGTTTCTGCTTAAATCGACTGCCAGAGAATTTTGTTTTCCTGGCAGGAATTGAGCTTGAAGATGTACTTGGTAAGTCAAAGCTGCGTCCCACAGTGCCATGGCTAGTCTGCAAAGGTGGTATGAGTGCATACCCCCCTGCTTGTTTATATACCACATAACTGTGGTGTTGTCCGTCTTTATCAGTAGTTGTCCTGGATGAAGTAAGTCCTTGAAGGCTGTCAGGGTAGCTTGAACAGCTAACATCTCTTTTTGGTTGATATGCAGATGCATTTGTTTTGGGGTCCATATGCCCTGAATGTATCGTCCTGCCAGGTGGGCCTCCATGCATAATCTGAAGCGTCTGTTGTTAAGGTTTGGCTGGTAGAGTAAAGGTCCGTCCCATGTTTTGGAAAAACCAGTAACGAAACCTCCTTAAAAAACTTCTCCAAAGCCAACTTCAAGCTACTGAAGTCAGAAGTGACAAACTTCACAACACCCATGCAGACGGGATCTGGAAGTTCGACTGCAGAATCCTACACTAAGGCACTGTACGAGCACATCCACTTGTGCATGAATCGTGCCATCCCAAATAGAACCAAGATGCTCTTCTCCAAAAAAAGGAAGCCAATCTGGTGGTCCCCTGCTATAAACAAACTATACAACAGAAGAAAGAAACTGTTGCAAAAAAGAGGAAAATCCCAGGATGCAAAAAACTCCCTCACCAGCCTCAGTAAGAAGCTGAGATCCCTCATAAAATTCTCAAAAGCTAGTTACGAAAATAAAATTGCCAAAGATTCCAAAGACAACCACAAGGCATTCTACAGTTATGTCAAGAATCTAAATGGCAATGCTCAGATATGCTCTGAGTTACAACAGAATGGCATTAAATATACTGATCCCAAGGATATTGCCAATATCCTGGCAGATCGATTTAGTGCCAACTTCACCCCACTCTCACCCCTTAAAGGGCCCATCTCAATACCAAAAGATTGTCAAATTCCGATAATCACGGCCACACAGGTAGAAACCGCACTCTCCAAAGCTAAGAATACAGCATCCATGGGACCAAATGACATCCCAGGCTGTGTACTACATGAACTACAAAATGAACTGGCACCTCACCTAAGTGTCATGTTTAATCATAGCCTCACCTCAGGCTTCGTGCCCACTGAGTGGTGCACAGCTAGAGTTATCCTGCTCCACAAGGGAGGATCCACCTTGGATCCTGGGAACTACCATCCCATCAGTCTGACAAGCCTGATTTGCAAGGGCATGGAACGCATTATCTCTGGCTAACAAAGTTTGCAGATGACTGCAAACTGGGAGCCATTACTGAATCCCCAAATTATGTGGATATTCTACAAAAGGGCCTTACAGAATCAGATGCCTGGTGCCAGAGCCATGGGCTCAAGCTTAATGCCAAGAAATGTATAGTTATCCCCTTTGGAAAAAAACATGCACCCATGAATTACCACATAGGTGGCAGGACACTAAACATCAAAAGTGTGATGAGACACTTAGGGACACAGGTGGACAGTGGTCTCACTTTCGATAACCACATTGCCACAACAGTCAGGAAATCCTTCTATGTGGCACATCTCATCACTAAGGGCTTTTCATCCAGAAAAAAGGAGGTCATTGTCCCACTGTACTCATCCCTCATTAGACCCATTATAGATGCCCCGTTTTGTATGTACCTCACAAGACATCTGCAATAGCTGGAAAGGCCACAGAAATACCTCACTAAAAGAATCACAGGCCTAAAGCAGATGCCATATACTGACCGTCTAAAAAAACTCCAGCTATACTCTGTGGCATATCGTCTACTCAGAGGCGATCTCTGCTTAACATGCAAAGCCATGTCAAACCCTGAGGTTGGACATGCTCCACTTAAAGAAATCCCAATCCCTCAGAGCCACACGGTCCAGGGATCTAAACCTTGTCATCACAATGAACAAAACATGCTGGAGGGATAGGCTCCTGACCCAGAGACTCCCCATACTCTGGAATAGACTGCCCATATATATCAAGCAGAGCACCTCATTGGCCCTCTTCAAAAGGAACCTTGATGATTGGATGGGAGATAGGAAATTCACCCCGGGGATCATGTCAGTCGCCCTGCTAGACAGGGGCCTGGAGAAGTAAATATTGTGGGAAGAAATATCCAGGGAATTGTCATGGCTAGGCTTGCTTAGGCTCTAGGGCCAATAGCCTAGTACCAACCTATGAACCTATGGTGACATACCTTTGCCCACCATAGAAACTCCTGTTGTAGGCAAGGAATGAGAGGAATCATTGTTTTCAGACTGTGACAATGTTAACTCCATAAACTTTTTAGGTACCACTGAAGTTTCCTCATATGCAGTCTTGCATATGGAGTTAGTAGAATGCAGGATGCCATGAACCCCAAAGCCTGCAGAGTTTGTCTTGCAGATAACTGGGTTTTTGTTGACATCAGTTTGAAGTAAGTAGTCAGTTGCCTTTGTTTGTCTGGCATGAGGAATGCCATCTGGGCAGTTGTATTCAAGCTTGCACCCAGGAATGTTATCTTTTGAGAGGGTACCAGTTGTGATTTCTTTTCGTTTATTGTGTACCCTAGGCATCTTAGAAACCTTTTCACAAACGCCAGGTTCTGAAGAAGAATGTCCTTGTTCTCTGCTTGAATGAGACAGTGGTCCAAGTAAGGATATATTTGTATACTTCTTTGTCTGCAAAATGCAATTACTTGTGCCAGGCAATTTGTAAAAACTCTGGGTGCAGGAGATAAGCCAAAGGGCAGTGCAGAGAATTGATAATGCATTAAGCCAGCCTGAGGTATCTTTTGCATGACTGTCTTATTGGGACATACAGGAATGCCTCTTTTAGGTCTAATGTCACCAGCCAAGCATTCTTGCCCAGCATGGGCAGAAGCTACTGCAAAGTTAGCATTTTGAATTTTGGAATGTCCAGGAATGTGTTCAATATTGCTAAATCCAGTACTGGCCGCCAGGCCTTGTCCTTTCTGGGTACCAAGAACAGTCTTGAGTAAAAACCTTGTCCTTTTTCCTGTTCTGGTACTGGCTGAATAGCCCCCATATCCATGAGGGACGTAACCTGTTTCTGTACCTCTGCCCATTGATTTTTTGGCAGACCTGGCCAACCGTTTGCCATTGGCAGAGTATGGAAATGGAATCTGTATCCCTGTGATACTATGTTTAGCAACTACTTGTCCTGGGTTATTAACTGCCAATTTTGAGCAAAAAGTGCTAATTTTCCCCCTAAGGGTGCTGCCAAAATGTAAGTGCTTGGTGATGGCAGAGGGAAGTCATTGGGACTGTTTTCTGTAGGGTTGCGCTTTATCTCCTCCAGATTTGGAGGTAGAAGCACCCCATTGCTTTGACCTGTAAGAATCTTGTGCCTGGTATCTAGAAACTTTAGGGTGTCTGGATTTGCCCCTTTGAGCTCTGTCGGACCAATTCTTTGTAGGCCAGTGTCTACTGAATCTTGGTGGCTGCACTTGTAAGAAGTCTTTAACAGTTTGCATAGACTTAGCTTTGTCTTCCATTTTCTTTAAAACCTCTTCTGCCTTAATACCAACCAGAGTATCATGCTGTAAATGTGCATCCAGTAATTTAGCTTTAACATGATCAGGCAATTTTTGCTCTTTTAGCCAGGCATGCCTCCTAATCACAGATCCAGTAACTGCGGCCCTGCAGAAGCCCTCTAAGGAATCAAAACCATATTGCAAAGTATGCTTTCCAACTTGTTCAGCTGCATGCAATAATTCCTGCATTCTTTATTTTCTACACATTCAGAAATCAACATAATTTTCTGTTTCAGCAATCCCATAACATGTTGATACTTGAGCATATGAAACTGGCAGTTTAAGGCCCTAATTGCCAAGGTTGCAGATGTATAAACCTTTCTTTCCCCATCTATCCAGTGCCCTTGAATCTCTATCAGAGGGGGTAGGATTTTTTGCTGTTGAGGCCTTAACTCCCTTTGGACCCTGTGAAATAGTTTCAGGGTCAGCAGCAGGGTTTCTAAACAAAAATTTGTGAGTCAGGGACCCTGTAATATCTGTCAGGCTTGCTGGGAGCCGGAGGTAAGGAGTCAGGATTCAAGCTTGACTCCGAAAACACATCATCCAGAATGTCTAAAACAGGGGGGTATGGCTAACAGCCTGTGCTGAGGGAGAAGAAGGAAATCCCTGAGTCTCTTTTTTGATTCTGAGAAATCTTGACTCTTTCAGTGAAAATGCTCCCTCAAAGTATGCAAGGTTTCTCCAAATGAATAATCCTCAGGAGGTGATGCAGATGGGATAGATTCCTCTGCATCAGAATACTCATAGGGAGGTAGAGATAATTCCTGATCAGAAGAGGAATCAGAAGAAATAGAAACCTGATCTGAAGATTCATAATCAGTGTCTTGCCTAGGCCTCTTATCAGGAGGGGGTTGGGAACCCCTGATCAAGGTAATTAGGTCTTCAGCCATTTTGATCATGCCTGTGCACGTGGCTCATGTGTCAGTTTTTTAGCTTTAGAAGTTGCTTTTGTCTTTGGTTTTGGAGCTGTTGTCAGTTTTATATAAAAATGTTGAGGCCTGAATACACCGTCAGAAGCCAGTGCCTGCTCAGCGGCTCCAGACTCATCCGAGGGAGAGACATCTGTGGGTACAATACTTTTGAGTATCTCATGGTGTGCCGGACTCCACATGGGTCTCGGTAGGGGCCTGCGACTCAAAAGTAGTGGGTATCAGGGGCTGCGAAAGCACCTCACTGAGTACTGGTGAACCGGCGTCTGGCTTAGGAGAAGCTTCGTCGTCAGTTTTGGACCTCGACGGTCTGTCTCTGTCCTTTTCTTTGCATTTTTTGTGTACTCCGGTAGTCAGATTGATATCCAACAACATTTCAGGGTAGTTAAATCTGTTTCCAAAATACTTTGAGGCAGAAATATACCGACACTTAATAATGCATTGTTTAAATCTAGCACAAGACCAACAGCCAGGCATGTTGTGATCAGGGCCTAGGCAAGGAATACAGTATAAATGGAAATCCTTATGAGGTATTTGCTTCCCACAACTAATACAATTATTAACTTTTTCTGACATCGGTATGGAGAAAGAAAAAAAGTTTCCCCAACGGGGTACTTGGCTTTAGTAAAGACTTCGGTTCTGAAACTTGAACTCGATAATTTCAGGAGTCGGCCGACAGGCACTTGCGAACTGCTTCTGCTTCGGGCACCGAGCGGCAAGAAAGACTAAAGAAAATGTCGTCAGCTGCTTGTTTTATACCCCTGATGACTTGACGTCATGGAAGAGGAGACAGCAACCGACGCAGGACCCAAGACTTTGGAATTCAGGCCGACTGAGGACAACCTGCCAGCAGATTACCCAAATGTAATGACTGCAACAGTGAAACATGAAGAACATCTGCTTCTGCTTCGGGCTCCTCGGCAAGAAAGACCAATGTAATGGCGTCGGCTACCTGTTCTTCTACCCCTGACGATCTGACGTCAGTCCTGAAGCGTCCGCAACTGACGCAGCAATACGAAGTCTCTGGTAATCAGAGGGCTACCTGCAGGTAGATACCCAAGTGTGATGACTGCAACAGTGAAACAAGAAGAACATGTTGAAAAACTACTATGGTCTTTATTTCTCTCACCCTTCTCACAGACAGACCTCAGATGTGCATACAAAAGGTGGCTGTCTTTTTTGAGAGGAGGCAAAGTCCAGGGATTCACTGTAGAATGATGCATTATATCAGAGAAACAGCATTATGGATAAGAAAAGAGCTGAAGTTTGTATTTTATGGAAACAATGAATGTTGCATTTAAAAGCCTCCATAATATAAATGTCTAACATCAATTCACAACAGACATGCAGATTTTTCTTTTTTCTCAAAATAAGTGAATAAGTAATTCTGAAATTCATATTTTGCTTTTCTAGCATAAGAACAAAAACTTTAAGTTATGTACTTACCATAACTTTAGATGTTTGGGATCCATCTCGCCTACATTCTGTACTGATGGGTTCGGAGCCGATCCCTCGGCTCCGACTCGGCACGCTATGCTATAGAGCGAGGCCTCTTATTGGCTGAGCTATTTCTTATCCCAGGATGCACCACCACTAATCCCACAGATCTTGTTTGTCCGCATTCATGCACACATGCACAACCTGTTTATATAACATTGTTAGATGTTTCAAGATGAAACAACAGGATTCGGACCTTCTGATATCCTCTGATCTCCAAGGAAGGGGGAAGGAGGGTGGGTTATTAGGAATGTAGGCGAGATGGATCCCAAACATCTAAAGTTATGGTAAGTACATAACTAAAAGATGTTATGTGATCCTATCTCGCCTACATTCTGTACTGATGGGACAGCGTCCTAGCACCTAAATCCTGGGTGGCTCATTGGAAAACACTCCTGAGCACTGTGGAACCAAATGAAGCTCGTCCTCTAGATGCCACATCCAATTTGTAGTGGGAAATGAAAGTGTGCGGGGAAGACCATGTAGCCACAGCACAAATGTCACTAATGGCAAGCTTAGAATGAAATGCTATCGAAGTAGCCATAGCCCTTGTAGAATGAGCTTTGACAGAGGTGGTAAGCTCTTTGTTAGAATAAGAATAAGCTTGGGTAATACAGTCCCTGATCCATTTGGCAATAGTGACCTTTGTGACAGCTTTTCCCAATTTATTATCTGCAAAGGATACAAACAATTGATCTGTTTTCCTTGTTTGTTTGGTCCTGTCTAAATAAAAACGCAACTGCCTGTGGACATCTAATGTGTGGAATATGAATTCCGCTTTGTTAGAATATTTTGGAAAAAAGACTGGAAGTTCTAACGATTGCTGTAGGCAGAAACTGGAACAAACTTTAGGGACAAAGGAAGGATTTGGCCTGAGAGATACTCTGTCTTTGTGAAAAACCAAGTACGGGGGTTTTACAGACAAAGCTTGAAGCTCTGAAACTCTTCTGGCAGAAGTAATCGCCACCAGAAAAGCAGTCTTCCATGATAGAAATTTTAGATCACATGTAGCTGCCGGTTCGAAGGGGGAGGAAGTTAAGGCACGTAACACCACATTGAGATCCCATGGAGGAGCAGGATGAGAAATCGGAGGTCTTAAAAGCGCAGCACCTTTCAAGAAGGTCTTACACAATCTGTTGCTCATTAAGGGTGGGTTTATTGATTCGTGAAAATTGGAAATCGCTGCCAATTGAACCCTGATGGTAGAGACTGAAGAGCCTTGATTGAAAAGAGAAGTTAAAAATTTTAGCACTTCTGCCACGGGAATAGAGATGGGATCCAGGCCCCGGAGTTGAGCCCAAATCGCAAATCTTTTCCATTTGCTAGAATACAGTTTCTTTGTAGCAGACTTATGGGCAGAAGATAATATGTGTACAACCTCTGGATCCAATGTATGACTCCTGACTATAGTCGGAAGAGGAGGAGCCAAGCCGTCAATTTTAAGGTGTGCAGGGACTGGTGGAATAGTCCCGACTGATGAACCAAAAGGTCTGGGATCTGATCCAGGAACCATGGACCTTCCAGAGCATATTTCCGAAGATAGGGAAACCATACTTGACGAGGCCAGTAAGGAGCAATTAAGATCATTTTGCTCCCCAAGAGAGATGCCTTTTGGATCACTCTGGGAAGGAGAGGAACTGGGGGGAAGGCATAAAGCAATCCGGTGGGTCAAGGACGGGCTAGTGCGTCCATGGGGCTCTTCCCCGGAGCCGGGGTTAGGGAGAAGAATTTCTTGCACTTCGCATTTAGTGGAGTCGCGAAGAGGTCGCAACACGGAACTCCCCATCTGCTGAAAATCTGACTTGCAATTGTCATGTTCAGAGACCATTCGTGAGGAGAGAGGATGGTTCTGCTCAGTCTGTCGGCTATCACATTGGACTTGCCCGGGATATGAGTAGCCACTAGAAAGCGTTTGGTTGAGACTGCCCATTCCCAGACTCTCATGGCCTCTCTGCAAAGAGGATAGGATCTGGTCCCTCCCTGTTTGTTCAGGTACCAGACAACTGACATGTTGTCTGAGTGAATGGCAAACACGCCCTGAGGAAGGTAATCGTGAAGGGCTTGAAGGGACAGAAGCACCGCCCTCATTTCTAGGATGTTGATATGAAGTAGGGTCTCTTCTGGGTGCCATTTGCCTTGGACTGACCTGCCCAGGGAATGCCCCCCCCACCCCATCTGGGAGGCGTCCGTGGTCAAAGTGGCCGCAGGAGGAGGTGGAACAAAGGGTCGTCCCTGATCCAAATTGGAGGGCACTAGCCACCAGCGAAGGTCCTGTTTGCATGTTTCCGTGATCCATATGAGGTGACTGAGAGGGAGTTCCTGAAAAGACCACTGAGCTGAAAGAAGCCATTGGAGAATTCTCATGTGCAACCTTGCCAAGGGGACTAGAAGAACCGTGGCGGACATGGATCCCAATAGCTGCAGGACCATCCTGGCTGGGGCTTTGGACCTGGGAAGTAAGGCTCGAACTTGAGTCTGCATGGTTTGTATTCTGTCTGTAGGTAGATAGACCCGCATTTGGTTTGAGTCTATCTCTACCCCTATGAATCTTATTCGTTGAGATGGCAGCAACACAGACTTTGGCCAATTGAAGGTGATTCCAAGGGAATTGCCCAGTGAGATAGTGGCTTGTAGGCTCCGCAGTAGTAGATGCTTGGAGGTGGCAGTTAGGAGCCAGTCGTCTAGATACGGAAACACCTGGAATCCTAGACTTCTCAGGTGAGCAGTCACGACTGCCAAGCACTTGGTGAACACCCTGGGGCTGTGGTGAGACCAAAGGGCAGTGCTGAACTGAAAATGACTGCCTCCTAGGCTGAAGCGCAGATGTCTCCTGGACGCTTGATGTACCATGATATGGTAATAAGCGCCCTTGAGATCTATGGAGCACATCCAAACACCTTTCTCCAGCAATGGGAGAATGGTTTGTAGGTGACCATTCGAACTTGGACTTTCTGACTGAGCGGTTTAGGATGCTGAGGTCCAAAATGGGCCTCAAGTCCCTGGTCTTTTGGCACCAAAAGAATCTTGAGTAAGTCCCTAATCCGATCTGGTCTGCGGGGACCAGTTGGATGACTCCTTTTTGCAGCAGCTTTGAAACTTCTGAGGCTGCAGTATCCCGTTGACTGGGTGGCGGGTCCGGGATTTTTTTGGACTGAGGTGGGGAGTGAGAGAAAGGGATGGTGTAACCTCCAGCGATAATTCGAAGCACCCATCGGTCCTGAGTGATACCTTCCCAGGCTTTCAGGTGCCTCGAAAAACGACCCCCGACTGGCTCCGGAGCTGCACAGTCGGGCAATCCCTCAGGGACTGTGAAAGGCTGAAGAGCCATGAAAGGACTCGCGGTCTCCAGTGTTGCGAGGGCCTCTGCCGCCTCTGGGACGGCGTCTTCCAGAAGAATTTCCCCCTCCCCTGCCTCTGGAAGGGGATCATCCTGCTGAGAGGGTAAGGCTTCTGAGATCTACGGAACCAAATTTTCCCTCCTCTTTTAGCCTTGGGATAAGGCCGAAAGGGAGTGGAAAATCGTGCCCCTACGACAGTCAGAGTCTTACCCTCCTGTTCGCAGCGGGTCAGTGTGTCCTTTACCTTGGGTCCAAACAGGGAGGACCCATCAAAGGGGGCATCGGCAAAGGAAGACTTAAAGGCCTCCGCGAAATGACACAGGTGGAGCCAGGCTTGTCTCTGTAGAGCAATGCCTGTACCCGCCGCTCTACTCGCCCCTTCGGCCGCATAAGAAATGAGCCTCATGGACGAGTTTGAAATGGACGACAATGTAGCCAGCTGAGAGCCAACCGTCTGGGCCAGCTCCTCAGGCAGGTTACCCAAGAGGGTATCGGAAAGCTCTTTAATCAGATCCATCTGAAATCTAGTAAAGTGCGTAAGGTAGTTCAAGGACCTTAAAGTAAAGGCCGCTGAACTTAGGGTGCGCTTTCCGTACCAATCCATGCTCCTAGACTCCTTATTAGGAGGATGGACGGACGTCGAAGCCTCTGCTACATCTTGCTGGGTAGCAGATGCCACCACCAAAGCATCTACAGCCACACCTTTGGTTAGAAATTCTTTCTCAGGGGGTGCCAAGAGGAACTTATTTGGACGAGCAGGCACCGGTTCCACAGAGTCTGGGTGTTCCCACGCCCTTCGACAGATCAAGTCCAAGAGCTCGTCGAAGGGCGGAGACACCCAGGAGGCGGAGGGCTGAGCCCCAAGGCCTTAAGGGACACCGACTCATCAGCAGAAGGGGCTTTGGACTGCCAGCCGCCTCGTTGTTTAAGGGCTTCCAGGATCTCTGCAAAGGAGACATCATCCAAGGACGACTTAGGGGACCCTCTGCATCATCGAGATCAGTGTCTGATGTAAGAGACTCATCAGGGGAGTCAATGTGCTTCCTCTTGCGATCTTTTCCTGGGGGTTCTTCGAAGAGGCTTCAGAAGGACCTCCAGGAGGGGGAAACCCCAGTGGGGTAACCTCAGGCCCCGGGCTCCGCTGTCTAAGGACAGGGGGACTGCCAAAGACCCAGTCTCGGTATGCAGGGAAGGAGCTGGGGAGACCGTGGAGGTAGCCAAAGAAGATTTGGCTAACGCACTCCTCATAGCCCTGAAGGCGGGACCACCAGAATCCTGGGAGGGTCCCACCTCCGTGGCCACGACAGTAGACGGCACTCCCGCTGCCGACGCACCAAGAGGGAGACTTGGGACCGAAAACATCAATCCCGAAGCATCCCCCCCGGGGCCGACGGAAGAAGTCCGTGTACTGAACTCTGACCCAAGAGCCGGAGTTGGAGTAAGGGTCGGGCCCGACCCTAAGACCTCCACCGGTTCCACCAGCACCGGCTCCAACGGTGCCGAGGCTGTTGGAGGAGGAACCATAGAAGGAAGATGGACCATCAGCTCCGAAGCCGAATGGGCTGGAGCCGAAACTAGCTTTTGGAACACCGGAGACTGGAAAAGTCTTAGGAGCACCCTGTCGATGCGCGAATCAGACAACTTGGATGATCTGGAGGATACCGATCGGGCCCGAACTGATTTCTCCATCGGCTCCAAAGGGCTAGGGGACCGGCTCCGAATGGATTCTACCACTATCGGCTCCGAGAGAGATCTCAAGGCAATTTCCCTCGGTGCCGATAAGGACTTCGACCGAGGGGAAGAGTCTGAGCCGGTAACCCTCATCGGCTCCAATATCAGTGGAGCCGATGAAGGTGACCGCCTCTCGATGCCCCAGTCCTCGGCTCGAAACCAGAGGGTCGAGACTGGAGGCATCGAGGCAGACTGTTCCCTCGGCTCCAAAGTCCGTGGAGCCGATGGAGAAGTCTGCCTAGGTTTTTTGGCAGTCGGTTCCGACAGACTGGTCGGAGCCGACGCTTTCTTCTTTTTTGAAGGAGAGGGAGACGAAGATAAAGCCTCCTCGAAGGATGGCTTGATTAACCCCTTAAGGATTAATTTGTTTTTCCTCTCCTGGAGGACCCTTGATGAGAAGGCGTGACACACGCTACATGATTCTTGTAGGTGCTTGGCGCCTAAACAGTAAGCACACGAGGAGTGGTCGTCCGTTATGGACATCTTAAAACCACACCTCGTGCATTTTTTAAACCCGGAGGGTTTATGCTCTTTGGACATGACTAAATTAGAAAAAGCACACCTGTCTAAAGAGAAACACCAAACTTAAAGTTTAGAACAGAAAATATAAAGTTTTTTTTTTTTACACAATAAAGATGTACAAGAAAATATTCCACACAGAAATAGAGATAGAGTCAAGACCCTCTAACTTAAATGGGTACTTGACCCACAAATAAAACGTTAAGATGGCAAGGCAACAGGGGAAGGCCCCTCTAACTAAAACGGGAAACCTTCCCTTGACAAAAAACACAAATTCCTAAACAAAACTGTTCAATACACACTCAAATCACAACAATAGCTGTTAAAACAGCTTTTGGGTTCAAAGCAGGCAAATTCCTGACAGGAAAAGTCTAAATAAATTAGTACTTAGCCCAGCCAAGTTGAGACCACGTCTAAGCTTGTAAGCGGCAAACGAGATCTGGGGGATTAGTGGTGGTGCATCCTGGGATAAGAAATAGCTCAGCCAATAAGAGGCCTCGCTCTATAGCATAGCGTGCCGAGTCGGAGCCGAGGGATCGGCTCCGAACCCATCAGTACAGAATGTAGGCGAGATAGGATCACATAACATCAATTATTTCTCTGTCCCTAAAAGTGATATCTGCTAGCATTTGCCACGTTATTATAGGAGAAATGGAAAGACTTACTAGGAGCTGTGATTTAGGGGTCAGAGATCAGTGTGATGATGTTTTATTACATCTGAAGCCAAAAGCACTGTCTATGAATATTTGTTTTCCAAAAACTGTTACTATAAAATGTCAGACTGTTTCAGAGATATAACCTTGTACTTACAGTCTCCACCAAAAGGCCTATGTGTCTGTTTAAAAGTGTGAGATTACCAAGTTGCATTACCATTCAGGTTCTATTATGTCTTTATATCCAAGTACACATACAGTCTACATATAATGCTGGAATGCAGCACATATCCAGAATATATCTTAATTATATCATCACAGAAGAAGTAGAATATTAAACACATATTTTCATAAGCAAAGCAATACTTCTGTTACAGCATGTAGAGAGAGACTTGAGGTACATGTAATGGCAAAGGCAGTATGCTGCCGTGTAACTCAGGTTTGAGATGCACTGAAATTGTTGGGAGTAGAATGGCATTCATGAGTGTTTTGCACACAAGCACCTTATTAGAACTCCCCATTTTGTATCACAAATTGCAAGGGAAATGACATATACAGTGTCACACATGGCTAACAAAAGCAGTACTTCAAAGCCCGCATTTGCACCCCCCCCCCCTCTTCCTGTAACTAGTCTAGTCCAGAAACAGATTTGCTGTATCCAGGACTGTTTGTAAGCTCCTGAGGCCCTCAAGCCTTTCTGTGTTGGAGGGAAGCCTTCTAGCTTAGCAGTGGGAGTGGTAAGTACTAAGTAACCTACCTACACATAAGGAGTGGTTCTGGCTCAGAAATTGTAGCTATTGGCCATCCGGGCAGTTTTTCCATCTCTCTCAACTTTCTGATTTAAAAGTCCGCATTTGCACTTGTTTCTTTTCTGTAGGTAGTCTAGTTCAGATACAGATTCTTAGTTTTGGCACTTGAATTTGCTTATTCGTGCTCAGCACTTGTTCAGAACTTGTTGTAAGCACTAAATAAGCTACAAATTACTACAACACTCAACCTTCCTCATTACCTACAGGAAAGCAGTTTTTGTACTTATTTTCCTCACTTGTCTAGAGGAAAATATTCAGGCATGTCCAAGGGTCAGCTCCCAGTGTTCTCTCCTGTCTATCTGATGAATCTGGGCATCCTGGGGCAATGTAGCAATTGCCTAATGTACACAAACAATACTCTCCTCCTACCACCCAACACTACAACCTGTGAGAGATGCATTTATCTAGCCAAACTGGAGGTAAAGCTCTCTCCAACCAGAACTGAACTTGAAAGTCAAGAGGAGAAGGTAAACGCTTGCACCACACCACACTCATCACATAAGTCCCTTTAAACCTACACCACCAAAATCCACACAGAGAAACAGAAAAACATTCGCGGAGGCTGTCAATAATAATCTGCTCAAGCAACAGAGACCTCCAAAGCAGAAACGCAAGCAACCGCCACCCCCTAACACAACCCAAATGACACATAGCCCACAGACTCAGTGTGCCACTCAACCACAGCCCATAAGGCAAAAAGTACAGTTGTGTACACTTACCATAAATGTAGATGTTGGAGTGTATTCACTGTTGCAGTCATCAAATTTGGGGTTATCTGCCTGCAGGCAGCCCTCAGCTGGCCTGAATACCAGAGTATTCGGATTTCTGCATCGGGTGCTGTTGCTTCTTCCTTGACGTCAGGTCGTCATGGTTATAAAACATACAGCTGATGCCATTACATGAGTTTTTCTTGCCCCAGATGTCAGGTGCCCCCACATTAGGAATCAATTATATGGTATGGTACACCCCCCGCAAAAAGCAAATGCACATGATATATATATGCCAAACAAGAAGGAAAGGTAGAGCCAAGAGAAGTCAGGGGGCTGGAGGGAGGGTAACCAAGACTGCAACAGTGAATACATTCGAACATCTACATTTATAGTAAGTGTACACAACTGTACTGTGTTCTTCTTGTTTCACTGTTGCAGTCATCACATTTGGGTTGATTCCCAAAGCTAAGGAAGGGAAGAGGAAGTTAAAGAGCATTAGGGCCAGCAATTAATCCCTACAAGACTGCAGTGGCAAATCCAGCTCTGGATTTAGAAAAGATAGGCACGTGGTAATGCTTGGTGAAGGTATGTACAGAGCTCCAGGTAGCAGCTTCTAGGATGTCCCTGGTAGGGACCCCTCTCAGAAATGCCTCAGAGGTAGATGCAAGCCCTGGTGGAATGTGACCTTATCCCCTGTGGGGTAGATTTTCCATGGTGCTTGTAGCAGAAATGAATGCAATGGGCTATCCATTTGGAAATGGTTTGCTTTGAAATAGCCTTCCCCTCTGCCCCTGCAGCAAAGCTACCTAGCAGCTGTTCAGATTTTATGAAGGGCTTAGTCCTGTCCAAATAGAATCTAAGTAGTCTGTGCATGTCCAGAGAGTGCAGTATTCGTTCCCCTTTGTTATGTGGATTAGGGAAAAAAGTAGGCAAATTAATGGACTGATTTAGGGCCACAGAAGACATAATCTTGGGCATAAAGGAAGGATTAGTCCTGAGGGAAACCCTGTCTGCATGGAAGATAATGAAGGGTTCCACTGCCATAAGGGCCTGTAATTCAGACACTCTTCTAGCTGAAGTAGTGGCTAGAAGGAAGGCTGTTTTCCAAGAAAGGAATTTCAACTCTGCTGTAGCAGCTAGTTCAAAGGGGGAAAGAGTGAGCTTTTCCAATACAAAGTTAAGGTCCCAGGCTGGAGTGGGAGCTCTCCTGGGGGGGGTCTTAAATTTTTGGCCCCTCTAAGGAATTGCTTTAGCAGGGGGTGAGAGAAGAGGGGTGGCTCAGTATTACAATGTGCTGAAATGGCAGAGGCATGAATTTCAACTGATGAGAAGGATAGGCCCTTGTGGAGCATTTCTGTTAAGTACTGTAGAATATGAGGTAAGCTGGGCACCGCTGTGCCTATCCCTGAGCTAGGCTCCAGGTACAGTATCTTTTCCAGTTTTCAGCATAGGATTTTCTAGTACTAGGCCTCCTTGCCTCCAGAATGACATCCAATACCTGCTTACTGAGGGATGCTAGGGGAGAACTCAAGGAATTAGCCAGCCTGCAAGGTTCAGGATTTGAAGCTGAGGGTGCAGAATCTGGCCCGCCTGCTGAGACAGCAGAGAGGGGGTCTGAGGCAGATGCCATGGTTGTAGCAGTGTCATACTGCTCAAGAGGGGGTACCAGTGCTGGCGTGGCCAGTCTGGTGCACTCAGTATTGTCCTTGGCTTGTCCCATTTGATCTTTAGTAAAACCTTCGAGAGGAGAGGCAGAGGGGGAAAGCCATAAACTGAGAGTCTTTCCCAGGTGGAGGACAGGGCATCCACTTTCCAAGCTTGGCTGTGGGGAGTTCTTGTGCAGAATTTGTGAAATTGGTAGTTTTGAGGGGAGGCAAACAGGTCTACCTCTGGAGTCCCCCATTTGTTCCTCAAAAGTTTGAATATTTTGGGTTCTAGTTTCCATTCGTGTGGGTCCATGACATTTCTGCTTAGGTCTGCCAGTGAATTTAGTTTGCCTGGCAGGAATTGAGCTTGCAGGTGTGCTTGGTAGCTCAAGGCTGTGTTCCACAGACCCATGGCTAGTCTGCAGAGAAGGTACGAGTGGGTTCCCCCCTGCTTGTTTATGTACCACATAACTGTGGTGTTGTCTGTCTTTACCAATAGTTGTCCTGGAAGAATATGGTCTTTGAAGGCTGTCAGAGCATTTTGTACAGCTAACTTTTCTTTTTGATTGATATGCAGGTGCATCTGTCTCGGGTTCCATCTGCGCTGAATGCACTGCCCTGAAATGTGAGCCCTCCATGCATAGTCTGATGCATCTGTTGTTAGGGTTTGGGCGGCAGGGGGTAGAGTGAAAGGGAATCCCTTGTTGTTGTAGCAGGCCTCTGCCCACCAAAGGAACTCTGTCTTCATACAAGGAATGATAGAAATCGTTTCCAGGTCCTGTGAATGTTGACACCATAGGCTTTTTAGATACCATTGGAGTTTCTTCATATGCAGTCTTGCATATGGAATTAGTAAAATGCAAGAGGCCATGAACCCCAGGGCATACAGTATTTTCCTTGCAGATAGCTGGGGTTTTGTGAACAATAGTTTGAAGTAGGTTGTCAAATAAACTTGTTTCTCCGGAGTGAGGAATGCCATCTGGGAAGTTGTGTTCAAGCTTGCTCCCAGGAATACAATCTGTTGGCAGGGTACTAGGTGAGATTTCTTTTCATTGATGGTGTACCCCAGAGAGGTTAGACGTTTCTTTACAAATGCCAGGTGTTGTAATAGCAAGTCCTGTCTTTCTGCCTGAATAAGACAATCGTCCAAGTATGGGTAAATTTGAATATTTCTTTGTCTGCAAAATGTAATGGCTGGAGCTAGACACTTTGTGAGTACCCTGGGCGCAGTAGATAAGCCAAAGGGAAGTGCAGAGAAAGTACAGTTGTGTACACTTGCCATACATGTAGATGTTCGAGTGCATTCACTGTTGCAGTCATTACGTTTGGGTAATCTGCTGGCAGATTGCCCTCAGTCGGCCTGAATTCCAAAGTCTTGGGTCCTGCATCGGTTGCTGGCTCCTCTTCCATGATGTCAGGTCGTCAGGGGTATAAAACATGCAGCCAACGCCATTTTCTTTAGTTTTTCTTGCCCCAGATGTCAGGTGCCCCCAAAAAGGTAGCAAATATATATATAAAAAAAAATATATATATATATATATATATATATATATATATATATATATATATATATATATATATATATATATTTACATACATGCATCAATATAAACTTTACCTTCAACTACAAGCAAATACACCACATAGGTTGTAGAAGATAGAGAAGGAAAGATAAACTCCAGAATGACTGGGGGATGGCGGGTGGGTAACCTGGACTGCAACAGTGAATACACTCGAACATCTACATTTATGGTAAGTGTACACAACTGTACTATGTTCTTCATGTTTCACTGTTGCAGTCATTACATTTGGGTAGAATCCCAAAGCTATGGTTGGGAGGCTGGAGCTAAACAACATTAGGTGCGGCTATAAGGCCCTGCAGAACTGCAGTGGCAAAGCCTGCCCTGGACTTAGAGTAGAGAGGCAAATGATACTGCTTTGTAAAGGTGTGAACAGAACTCCAAGTAGCAGCCTCTAGAATGTCTTTGGTTGGTACTCCTCTGAGAAAGGCTGCTGAAGTAGCTGCAGCTCTGGTGGAATGAGACCTAATGCCCTTAGGCACAGGTTTACCATGGTGTAAGTAGCAGAAATGGATGCAGTGGCTTATCCACTTTGAAATTGTCTGCTTTGAAATGGCCTTTCCTTCTGATCTTGCAGCATATGTCAGTAGTAATTGCTCAGTTTTTCTTAGAGCTTTAGTCTTGCTCAAGTAGAATCTAAGCTGTCTGTGTACGTCCAAGGAATGCAGAATTCTCTCCCCCTTGTTCTGCAGATTTGGATAAAAGGTTGGCAGATGAATTGTTTGGTTAAGAGCCACACTGGAAACCACCTTAGGCATAAATGTAGGATTTGTCCTCAGAGACCCCCTGTCTGGGTAAAATATGATAAAAGGCTCTACAGCCATGAGGGCCTGTAGCTCTGAAACTCTTCTTGCTGAAGTAATTGCTAGTAGCAGAGCTGTTTTCCATGATAACAACTTCATATCAGCGGTAGCAGCTGGTTCAAATGGAGGCAGGGTGAGCTTTTCCAATACATAACTGAAGTCCCATGCCGGTAATGGTGCTCTTCTTCTTTCGGCTTTTCCCGGTTAGGGGTCGCCACAGCGGATCACCTGTCCGCTCATGATTGGCAGTGGTGTTTTACAGTGTCGAGTTGCCAGCCCGGCACCCAACCTTCCATAGAAGGCACACACACACACGCACTCATGCCTACGGCCAATTTAGAGTGTCCAATCTACCTACAGCATGTCTTTGGGATGTGAGAGGAAACCGGAGCACCCGAAGGAAACCCACGCGACCACAGGGAGGACATGCAGACTCCGCATAGAAGGCACCCCAGCCAAGAATCGAACCGGAGAACCTCTTGCTGTGAGGCGGCAATGCTAACTGCTGCACCCCCGTGGTCACCCGTAATGGTGCTCTTCTAGGAGTCCTTAAATGTTTGGGTCCTCTAAGATACTGCTTTAGTAAAGGATGAGAAAAGATTGGTGGCTCTGTATTGTAATGAGCCGAAATGGCAGTGGCATGGATTTTAATTGAAGAAAAAGATGGGCCTTTGTCAAGCATCTCAGTTAAGTATTGTAATATCTGAGGAATATTTGATTCTGCTGTATCAGTTCCTTGTGCTTGATTCCAAGCACAGAAGCTCTTCCGTTTATCAGCATAAGATTTTCTAGTACTAGGCCTTCTGGCTTCCAAAATGACATCCATCACAGCTTTACTGAGAGGAGTTGTTTGTATAACTACATGATCAGCCATGCTGCCATGTTCAGTGTCTGGAGTTGATTGTGTAGGATCCAATTGTTTTTCTGGGACAGTAGTTGCGGTCTTTAAGGTAAGGTCCAAGCTGGGTATTGAGACAAGGTCCTTAGGACTGGGTAACAATATTGGTGGGGCCAGTCCGGGACAATTAGTATCATCTTTGGTTTCTCTTGTCTGACTTTTAGGAGGAGCTTGGGAAGAAGAGGCATAGGAGGAAAGGCGTAAACTAATAGGTTTTTCCAACTGAAGGATAGGGCGTCCACTTTCCATGCTTGTCGGTGATAAGTCCTTGTGCAGCATCTTTTCAATTGATAATTTTGAGGAGAGGAAAATAGATCTATGTCTGGGCTCCCCCATTTCTCTGTTATCATGCTGAAGACTTGTGGATTTAGTTTCCACTCATGAGGGTCCATAAGGCTTCTGCTTAAATCGTCTGCCATAGTATTTTTGCTTTCCTGGCAGGAATTGAGCTTGGAGATGTATTTTGTAGGTCAAAGCTGTGTACCACAGTGCCATGGCTAATCTGCAAAGGGGGTATGAGTGTGTGCCCCCTTGCTTGTTTATATACCACATGACCGTGGTGTTGTCCGCCTTTATCAGTAGTTGTCCTGGATGAAGTAAGTCCTTGAAGGCTGTTAGGGCATTTTGAACAGCTAGCATCTCTTTCTGGTTGATATGTAGATGCATTTGTTTTGGGGTCCATATGCCCTGAATGCATTTTCCTGCCATGTGAGCCTCCCAGGCATAATCTGATGCGTCTATTGTTAAGGTTTGGCTGGCTGGCAGGGGGTAGAGTGAAGGCCAGTCCCATCTTTTGGTGACATGCCTTTGCCCACCATAGAAACTCCTGTTGTAGGCAGGGTATGAGAGGAATCATTGTTTTCAGACTCTGAGAATGGTGACTCCATAAACTTTTTAGGTACCACTGAAGTTTCCTCATATGCAGTCTCGCATATGGAATCAGTAGGATATAGGATGCCATGAAGCCCAAAGGCTGCAGAATTTGTCTTGCAGATAACTGGGTTTGTGTCGCCATCAGTTTGAAGTAAGTAGTCACTTGCCTTTGCTTGTCTGGCGTGAGGTAAGCCATCTGGGAAGTTGTGTTCAAGGTTGCACCCAGGAATGTTATCTTTTGAGAGGGTACCAGTTGTGATTTATTTTTGTTTATTGTGTACCCTAGGCATGTTAGAAGCCTTTTCACAAACGTCAGGGGTTGAAGAAGAATGTCCTTGCTCTCTGCTCAAATGAGACAGTCATCCAAGTAAGGGTATATTTGTATACGTTTTTGTCTGTAAAATGCAATTACTGGTGACAGGCACGTTGTGAAGACCCTGGGCACAGTAGATAAACCAAAGGGCAGTGCAGAGAACTGGTAATGCATTAAGCCAGCCTTGAATCTGAGGTATCTTCTGCACGATTGTCTTATTGGGACATGCAGGTATGCCTCTTTTAGGTCTAATGTCACCAGCCAAGCATTCTTGCCCAGCATGGGCAGAAGCTGTTGTAAAGTCAGCATTTAGAATTTTGGAATGTCCAGGTATGTGTTCAAAATTGATAAATCCAGTGCTGGCCACCAGGCCTTGTCCTTTCTGGGTACCAAGAACAGTCTTGAGTAAAAACCTTGTCCTTTTTCCTGTTCTGGTACTGGCTGAATGGCCCCCCATATCCATGAGGGACGTAACCTGTTTCTGTGCCTCTACCCACTGATTTTTGGGCAGATCTGGCCAACCATTTGCCATTGGCAGAGTGTGGAAATGGAATATATATCCCTGTGATACTATGTTTAGTACCCACTTGTCCTGGGTTATTAACTGCCAATTTTGAGCAAAAAGTGCTAATTTTCCCACTAAGGGTGCTGCCAAAAGATAAGTGCTTGATGTAGGCAGAGGGAAGTCATTGGGACTGTTTTCTGTAGGTCTGCGCTTTATCTCCTCCAGATTTGTAGGTAGAAGCACCCCATTGCTTTGACCTGCATGAACCTTGCACCTGGTATCTGGAACCCTTAGGGTGTCTGGATTTGCCCCTTTCAGCTTTGTCTGACACAGGAAAGGACCAATTCTTTGTAGGCCAGTGTCTACTGAATCTTGGTGGCTGCACTTGTAAGAAGTCTTTAACAGTTTGCATAGACTTAGCTTTGTCTTCCATTTTCTTTAAAACCTCTTCTGCCTTAATACCAAACAAAGTATCATGCTGTAAAGGTGCATTTAGCAATTTAGCTTTAACATAATCTGGCAAATTTTGTTCCTTTAGCCAGACATGCCTCCTAATCACAGATCCAGTAACTGTGGTCCTGCAGGAGGCCTCTAAGGAGTCATAACCACATTGTAAAGTATGCTTTCCAACATGTTCAGCTGCATGCAATAATTCCTACAATTCTTTATTTTCTGCACATTCAGAAATCAACATCATTTTATGTTTCAGCAATCCCATAACATGTTGTTGATATTTAAGCATATGAAATTGACTGTTTAAGGCTCTGATTGCCAAGGCTGCAGATGTATAAACCTTTTTCCCCCCATCTGTCCAGTGCCCTTGAATCTCTGTCAGAGGGGGGTAGGATTTTTTGCTGTTGAGGCCTTAACTCCCTTTGGACTCTGTGAAATAGTTTCAGGATCAGCAGCAGGATTTCTAAATAAAAAATTATGTGAGTCAGGGGCTCTGTAATATCTGTCAGGCTTACTGAGTGCCAGAGGTAAGTAGTCAGGGGTCAAGCTTGACTCCGAAAACACATCATCCACAATGTCTAAAACAGGGGGAATGGTTAAAGGCCTGTGCTGAGAGAGAAGAAGGAAATCCCTGAGCCTCTTTTTTGATTCTGAGAAATCTTGACTCTCCCAGTGAAAATGCTCCCTCAAAGTATGCAAGGTTTCCCCAAATGAATAATCCTCAGGAGGAGAAACAGTTGGTATAGACTCCTCTGCATCAGAACCCTCATAGGGATGTATAGATAATTCCTGATCAGAAGAGGAATCAGAAGAAACAGAAACCTGATTTGAAGATTCGTAATCATTGTCTTGCCTAGGCCTCTTATCTGGAGGGGGATGGGTACCCCTGATCAAGGTAATAAAGTCTTCAGCCATTTTGATCATCTGTTTTTTAGGCATAGAGGCCTGTGCACGTGGCTCATGCGTCAGTTTTTTAGTTTTAGAAGTTGCTTTTGTCTTTGGTTTTGCAGCTGACGTTGGTTTGATATACAAATGTTGAGGTCTGAACACACCCTCAGAAGCCGTTGCCTGCTCAGCGTCTCCAGACCCATCCAAGGGAGATACATCCGTCGGTCCAACACCTTGAGTATCTTGCGGCACGCCGGACTCCACATGGGAGTTGGTAGAGGCCTGCGACTCGAAGGTAGCGGGTATCAGGGGCTGCGAAAGCGCCTCACTGAGTATCGGTGAACCAGCGACTGGCTTAGGAGAAGCTTCGTCATCGGTTTTGGATCTCGACTGCCTTTCTCTGTCCTTTTCTTTGCATTTTTTTTTGTACTCTGGTAGTCGGATTGCTATCCAACCACATTTCTGGGTAGTTAAATCTGTTTCCAAAATACTTTGAGGTAAAAATATACCGACGCTTAATAGTGCATTGGTTAAATCTAGCACAAAACCGACAGCCAGGCATGTTGTGATCAGGGCCTAGGCAAGGAATACAGTATAAATGGAAATCCTTATGAGGTATTTGCTTCCCACAAGTAATACAATTATTAACTTTTTCTGACATCGGAATGGAGCAAGAAAAAAGTTTCCCTAACGGGGTACTTAGCTTTAGTGAAGACTTCGGTTCTGAAACTCAAACTCGAATATTTCAGTAGTCGGCCGACCAGCACTTGCGAAATTCTTCTGCTTCGGGCACCGCGTGGCAAGAAAGACTGAAGAAAATGGCGTCGGCTGCATGTTTTATACCCCTGACGTCATGGAAGAGGAGACAGCAACCGACACAGGACCCAAGACTTTGGAATTCAGGCCGACTGAGGGCAACCTGCCAGCAGATTACCTAAATGTAATGACTGCAACAGTGAAACACGAATAACATCTGCTTCTGCTTCGGGATCCTCGGCATGGAGTCTGCCCTGAAGCGTAGGTATTTCCTGCAAGATCACCTTATTGGGACGTGCAGGTAAGCTTCCTTTAAGTCTAGGGTTGCCAGCCAGGCATTTTTGGCTAGCATGGGAAGAAGCTGTTGCAGAGTTAGCATTTTGAATTTTGGAACTACCAGAAAGGTGTTGAGAATAGAGAGGTCCAGGATAAGACACCAGGAGTTGTCTTTTCTGGGTACCAGAAAAAGTCTTGGAAAAAAAAACTTGTCCCCTTTGTTCTGCTGGGACAGGTTGAATAGCCCTGATATTGAAAAGAGAGAGAACCTGCTGTTGGGCCTCCGCCCATTGATTTGGGGTTAGGTCTGGCCAACCATTTGGGGTTGGTAGTGTGTGGAAGTGGAATCTGTACCCTTGGGAAACTATGTTCAAAACCCTTTTGTCCTGGGTAATGAGTTCCCAGTTTTTTGCATGCAGGGCTAGCTTTCCGGGTCTACTTCACGTTGTCGTAAGCTGACAATATCGAGTCTGATATTGTCGGCATGAAATATCGAAAGTGAAGAACATTGCGCCATTTAGTTTTTTTGTTTTTTTTATGTTATTCGATGTTTTACTTAATCGATCAATAAAGTTTGACCTTTATTGATTCGATTAAGTAAACTTTCGATAACGTTATATAGACGTGAGCTTTCCTCCTAAAGGAGCAGGTAGTTGAGCAGGGCTTGGAAGGGTTAAGGTTAAGTCATTGTGTCATTTTTCCATAGGGGGTGGATTACTACTCCCTGCTTTGGAAGTGGGAGCCCCCCACTGTTTAGGTCTGTGCGTAGCCTAGAGACTGTAGCCTAGGTGGTCTGCTGTTCCTGAGTTTGGAATGAGAAGGCCTAGAAGGGACTGGAAAGGACCAGTTCTTTGAAGGCCAATGCCTACTGAATCTGGGAGGCTGCACTTGTAGGAAATCTAACATTTTGCATAGATTTAGCTTTTTCCTCCATCCTTTTGAGGACGACTTCTGCTTTGTTGCCAAAAAGGCGGTCTTGGTTTCAGGAAGCATCCAGTAATTTAGCTTTTACATGATCTGGCAAGTTTTGTTCCTTAAGCCAAGCATGCCTTCTAATTACAGACCCAGTGACAGCAGCCCTGCAAGATGCTTCTAAAGCGTCAAAACCACACTGCAAAGTAAGTTTACCAACTTGTTCTGCAGAATGCATTAAATCCTGCAATTCTTTGTGTTCAGTACAGTCAGGAATCAACAACATTTTCTGTTTAAGTAGCTCCATAACATGCTGCTGATACTTTAACATATGAAACTGGCAATTTAAAGCCCTAATAGTCAAAGTAGCAGAAGTGTATACCTTCTTACCCCATCTGTCTATGGCTCTAGAATCTCTATCAGAAGGGATAGGATTTTTGGCAGCAGTAGCCTTAATGCCTTTTGGTCCTTGGGAAATGGTCTCTGGATCCGCAGAAGGATTCTTGAAGGGGACCTTATGATGGGTACTCTGTAATACCTGTCAGGTTTTCTGGGAGCTGGAGGTAAAGTGTCTGAGATAAGGCTAGATTCCAAGAAAGCATCATCTACAATGTCCACAACAGGAGGGATAGCTATAGGCCTGTGTTGAGGTAGTAGTAAAAATTCCCTAAGTCTCTTTTTGGACTCAAAGTAATCCTGGCTTTCCCAGTAGAAATGCTCCCTAAGAGTGTGCAAGGTTTCACCGAAGGAAAAATTCTCTGGAGGGGAAGCAGGGGGAATGGAATCCTCTGTATCAGAATCCTCATAAGTAGATAAGGGAAATCCTGGTAATCAGAAGGAGCAGAAAAGTACAGTTGTGTACACTTACCATAAATGTAGATGTTCGAATGTATTCACTGTTGCAGTCATTACATTTGGGTAATCCTGCTGGCAAGGTTGACCTCAGCCTGAATTCCAAAGTCCTGGGTTCTGCTTTGGCTGCCGTCGCCCCTTCCCTGACGTCAGGTCATCAGGGATATAAAAGAAGCAACCAACGCCATTTTCTTTAGTTTTTCTTGCCCCAGATGTCAGGTGCCCCCTAAAAGGGTAGCCAAAATTTATATCTATATAAAAAATTACATGCACCAGTATAAACTTTACCTTCATCCACAAGCAAATACACCACATAGGTTGCATAAATCAGAGAAGGAAAGATAGGCTCCATCAGAAGAAAAGGGGGATGGTGGGTGGGTAACCTGGACTGCAACAGTGAATACACTCGAATATCTACATTTATGGTAAGTGTACACAACTGTACTATGTTCTTCTTGTTTCACTGTTGCAGTCATTGCATTTAGGTAGATTCCCAAAGCTATGGTTGGGAGACTGGAGCTAAACAGCATTAGGAGCGGCTATGAGACCCTGCAGAACTGCAGTGGCAAAGCCTGCCCTGGATTTAGAGTAGAGTGGCAGATGATAGTGCTTTGTAAAGGTGTGCACCGAACTCCAAGTAGCTGCCTCTAAAATGTCCTTGGTTGGTACTCCCCTGAGAAAGGCTGCTGAAGTGGCTGCAGCTCTGGTGGAATGTGGTCTAATGCCCTTAGGCACTGGCTTGCCATGGTATAAGTAGCAGAAACGAATGCAGTGGCCTATCCACTTTGAAATAGTCTGCTTTGAGATAGCCTTTCCTTGTGATCCTGCAGCATATGCCACTAGTAATTGCTCTGTCTTTCTGAAAACTTTGGTTCAGTCCAAGTAGAATCTAAGTTGTCTGTGTACGTCCAAAGAATGTAGAATTCTTTCCCCCTTGTTCTGTGGATTTGGATAAAAAGTTGGCAGATGAATGGTTTGGTTAAGAGCCACATTGAACACTACTGTAGGCATAAATGTTGGGTATGTCCTCAGGGAGACGCTGTCCGGATAAAAAATGATAAAAGGTTCCACAGCCATGAGTGCCTGTAGCTCTGAAACTCATCTCGCAGAAGTTATTGCTAGGAGCAGAGCTGTTTTCCAAGATAAAAACCTTATATCAGCAGTAGCAGCTGGCTCAAAAGGAAGCAGGGTGAGTTTTTCCAAGACATAGTTGAGGTCCCATGCAGACACTGGTGATCTCCTTGGAGGCCTTAAATGGCTCCTCTGAGGTACTGTTTTAATAAGGGATGAGAAAAGATTAGTGGCTCTGCATTGTAATGAGCCGAATTGGCAGAGGCATGAATTTTAATAGATGAGAAAGATAGGCTTTTGTCCAGCATCTCAGTTAAGTATTGTAAAATCTGAGGAATATTTGGCATGGCTGTATCTGTTCCTTGTGCCTGGTTCCAAGCACAGAATCTCTTCCATTTTCCAGCATAAGATTTTCTAGTACTAGGCCTTCTGGCTTCCAAGATGACATCCATCATAGCTTTGCTGAGAGGTGTGTTTTGTATGGCTACATTATCCGCCATGCTGCCAGGTTTAAAGTCCTGAGCTGGCTGTGCAGGATCGGATTGTTTTGCTGGGACAGTAGATGCGGTACTTGAGGTAAGGTCCAAGCTGGGCATTGAGACAAGCTCCTTAATATTGGGTACCAGTGTTGGCGGGGCCAGTCTGGTGCAATCAGTATCATCTTTGGCTTCTCCTGTCTGACCTTTAGAAGTACCTTGGGGAGGAGGGGCAGTGGGGGAAAGGCATATACTGATAGGTTTTTCCAGCTGAAGGATAGGGCGTCCACTTTCCATGCTTGTCTGTGATAAATCCTTGTGCAGAATCTTTTTAGTTGGTAGTTGTGAGGAGAGGCAAATAGATCTATGTCTGGGCATTCCCATTTTCTTGTCATCATGCTGAAGACTTGTGGATCCAGGAGCCACTCGTGGGGATCCATGAGGTTTCTGCTTAATTCGTCTGCCAGAGTATTTTTCCTTCCTGGCAGGAATTGTGCCTGCAGATGTACTTGGTAAGTCAATGCTGTGTCCCACAAAGTCATGGCTAGTCTGCAAAGGGGGTAAGAATGTGTGCCCCCCTGCTTGTTTATATACCACATGACCATGGTGTTGTCTGTCTTTATCAGTAGTTGTCCTGGATGAAGTAGGTCCTTGAAGGCTGTCAGGGCATTTGAACAGCTGGCATCTTTTTGATTGATATGTAGATGCATTTGGTTTGAGGTCCATGTGCCCTGAATGCATCTTCCTGCCATGTGGGTCCCCCAGGCATAATTTGATGCATCCATTGTTAGTGTCTGTCTGGCTGGGGGTAATGTGAATGGCTGTCCCTTGTTTTGGTGACAAGCCTTTGCCCACAATCGAAACTCCTGTTGCAGGCAGGGAATGAGAGTAATTATAGTTTCCAGGCTGTAGCACTTTTTAGGTACCACTGAAGTTTCCTCATATGCAGTCTTGCATATGGAATTAGTAGGATGCAGGATGCCATGAAGCCCAAAGCCTGCAGAATTTTTCTTGTAGATAAATGGGCCTTTGTTGCTAACATTTTGAAATAGGTAGTCAGTTGCCTTTATATGTCTGGCATGAGATAAGCCATCTGGGCAGTTGTATTTAAGCTTGCACCCAGGAATATTATCTCTTGAGAGGGTACTAGCTTTGATTTCTTTTCGGTGATTGTGTACCCTAGGCATGTTAGAAGTTTTTTCACAAACACCAGATGCTGTAGAAGGATGTTCTTGTTCTCTGCTTGAATTAGACAGTCGCCAAGTAAGGATATATTTGTATTCCTCTTTGTCTGCAGAATGCAATTACTGGTGCCAGGCACTTTGTAAAGACTCTGGGCTCAGTAGATAAGCCAAAGGGCAGTACAAAATGCATTGAGCCAGATTTGAATCTGAGGTAACTTCTGCATATTTGTCTGATTGGGTCATGCCTCTTTTAGGTCTAAAGTTACAAGCCAAGCATTCTTGACCAGCATGGGCAGAAGCTGCTGCAAAGTCAACATTTTGAATTTTGGTATATCCAGGAATGTGTTCAAAATCGATAGGTCCAGTATTGGCCTCCAGGCCTTGTCCTTTCTGGGTACCAAGAACAGTCCTGGAGTAAAATCCTTGTCCCTGCTCTTGCTCTAGCACTTGTTGAATGGCCCTCATGTCCATGAGGGATGAGACTTGTTTTTGTGCCTCTGCCCATTGATTTTTTGGCAGATCTGGCCAGCCGTTTGCCTTTGGCAGGGTATAGAAATGGAACTAGTAGCCTTGTGACACGATATTTAGAACCCACTTGTCCTGGGTTATAATGTTCCAATTTTGAGAAAAAAGTGCTAATTGTCCCCTAAGGGTGCTGCCAGGAAAATAAGTGCTTGGTGCCGGCAGAGGGAAGTCATTGGGACTGTTTTCTGTAAGGTTGTGATTTGTCTTCTCCGCTTTTGGAGGTAGAAGCACCCCATTGTTTTGACCTGTATGAACCTTGCACCTGGGATCTGCCTCTAGGGCGTCTGGGTCTAACCCTTTGAGGTCTGTCTGACACAGGAAAGGACCAATTCTTTGTTGGCCAGTGTCTACTAAACCTATGAGGCTCTACTTGTAGGAAATCTTTGACCGTTTGCATAGATTTAGCCTTGTCCTCCATTTTCTTTAACACCTCTTCTGCCTTAACACCAAACAAAGTATCATGCTGTAAAGGTGCATCTAATAATTTAACTTTAACATGATCAGGCAGATTTTGTTCCTTTAACCAAGCATGCCTTCTAATTACAGAACCTGTGACTGCGGCCCTGCAGGAGACCTCTAAAGAATCAAAACCACATTGCAAAGTATGCTTCCCAACTTGTTCAGCTGCATGTAATATATCCTGCATTTCCTTGTTTTCTGCACATTCAGAGTTTAACAACATTTTCTGTTTAAGCAATGCCATGACATGATACTGATATTTGAGCATATGAAACTGACAGTTTGCAGCCCTTATAGCCAAGGTAGCAGATGTGTAAACCTTTTTTCCCCATCTATCCAGTGCCCTAGAATCCCTGTCAGAAGGGGTAGGGTTTTTTGCAGCGGAAGCCTTAACTCCCTTGGGACCCTGAGAAATAGTTTCTGGGTCTGCAGCAGGGTTTTAAAAAGGAATTTATGTGAGTCAGGAACCTTGTAATATCTGTCAGGCTTAACAGGAGCTGGAGGTAAGGAGTCAGGGGTAAGGCTAGACTCCGAAAACACATCATCTACAATGTCTAACACAGGAGGGATGGCTAGTGGCTTGTGCTGAGGTAGTAACAGGAAATCCCTGAGCCTCTTTTTAGATTCTGAAAAATCTTGTCTCTCCCAGTGGAAATGCTCCCTCATGGTATGTAAGGTTTCCCAAAAAGAGTAGTCCTAAGGAGGAGAGGCTGAAGGTGTAGATTCTTCAGCATCAGAATCCTCATAGGGGGGAAAAGAATATTCCTGATCAGAAGAGGAATCAGAAGAAGTGGAAACCTGATCTGAAGATTCATAGTCAGTCTCTTGCCTAGGCCTCTTATCAGGAGGGGGATGGGAACCCCTAATCAAGGTAATCAAGTCTTCGGCCATTTTGAGCATCTGTTTTTTGGGCATGGAGGCCTGTCCACGTGGCTCTTGAGTTTGTTTCTTTGCCTTTGAAGGTGCTTTAGTCTTTGCCATTGAAGTCGGTTTAATGTATAGATGTCTGGGTCTGAATACACCCTCAGAAGCCAGTGCCTGCTCAGCGGCTCCAGACCCATCTGAAGGAATAGTGTCCGAGGCTCCAATACCTTGAGTTTCTAGCGACATAGCCGACTCCACGTAGGAGTCGGTAGCGGTCTGCGACTCTAAAGTAGCTGTCGTCAGGGGCTGCGAAAGCGCCTCACTGAGAACCAGCGACTGGCTTAGGAGAAGCTTCGTCATCGGTTTTGGACCTCGGCTGTCTTTCTTTTTCTTTGCGTTTTTTTGTGAACTCCGGTAGTCGGATGGCTTTCCGATGACATTTCTGGATAATTAAACCTGCGTCCAAAGTAGTTTAAAGCAAAATCATACCGTCGCTTAATAGTGCGTTGGTTAAATCTAGCACAAAACCGACAACCCAGAAAGTTATGATCAGGGCCTAGGCAAGGAATACAGTAAGAATGAAAGTCCTTATGAGGTATTTGCTTCCCACAAGAAATACAATTATTAACTTTTTCTGACATCAGTTCTGGAGCAAGAAAAAAGTTTCCCCAATGAGGTACTTAGCTTTATAGACTTCGGATTTGAAATTCGAACTCGAAAATCTCGGGAGTCGGCCGACCGGCACTTGCGAAATGCTTCTGCTTCGGGCCCCGCACGGCAAGAAAGACTAAAGAAAATGGCGTTGGCTGTTTCTTTTATACCCCTGACTACCTGACGTCAAGGAAGGGGCAATGGCAGCCAGCGCAGGACCCAGGACTTTGGAATTCAGGCCAACTGAGGGCAACCTGCCAGCAGGATTACCAAAATGTAATGACTGCAACAGTGAAACACGAAGAACATTATCAGATTCCTGATCAGAAGAACCAGAAAGAAAATCAGTTCTAGGTCTCTTAGAGGGGGGAAGGCTGGCTTCCACTAATTAAGGTAATAAGGTCTTCAGCCATTCTAAGCATTTGTTTTTTAAGCATATGGGCCTGAGCCCACGGTTTGGTCGTCGGTTTTTTAGGCGTGGTGCGAGTTTTTGGCCTGGATGAAACAATGGCGTTGGTTTAATATGAATGTCTGTAGGCCTGAATACACCCTCAGAAGCTGGTGCCTGCACTGCGGCTCCGGACCCATCCAAGGTAGAGACATCCACAGGTTCCATAGTCGAAGAAGCACCTTGCAGCAATGAGTCTCAGTAGAAGCCTGCGAATCAGAAGTAGCGGGTATCAGGGGCTGCAAAAGCACCTCACTGAGTACCAGAGGACTGGCGACTAGCTTAACGGAAGTGTCGTCGGCAGTTTTGGACCTATGCAGTCTGTCTCTGTCTTTATCCTTACGTTTTTTCGGAATATCGGTAGTCGGATGGCTTGATGAAGCCGTATCGGAGTACACAGAACGAGTACGCAAGTAATTAGCTGCAAAAATAGTCCGACAATGAATAGTTCGGGAGGTGAACAAAGCACAAAACCGACAATGAGGAATGTTGTGCTCTGGGCCTAAACAGGGGATGCAGTAAGAATGAAAATCTCTATGAGGTATTTGCTTTCCACAGATAAGACGATTGTTAACTTTTACTGACATCGGTTAGAGCAAGAAAAAGGATCCCCAATGGGGTACTTAGCTTTTTTGAAGACTTCGGATCTGAAACTCGAAAATGAAAATTTCAGGAGTTGGCCGACCAGCACTTGCGAACTGTTTCTGCTTTGGGCACCGCACAGCAAGAAAGACTAATGTAATGGCGTCGGCTGCATGTTTTATACCCCTGATGACCTGACGTCAAGGAAGAAGCGACATCACCCGACGCAGAAATCCGAAGACTCTGGTATTCAGGCTGGCTGAGGGCTACCTGCAGGCAGATAACCCCAAATGTGATGACTGTAACAGTGAAACACGAATACCATCAACCTACCCAACACACTAGTCACGGGTGACTCTATAGTCAGGCACACTGATGTCCCACTCACCAGGCTAAACAAGAAGAAGGTTACTGTCAGCTGCCTGTCAAGTGCCAGGATCTGCCACATAACTCACGCACTCAGGTCACTCCACAACAAATACAAATATGACTTTGTCATTGTCCATGTTGGTGTGAATGACCCGAGACGTACCTCCCTGGACTTCATGAAGAGAGACATGGAGAGCTCTTCGATCTTGTAGCCCCAGCAGGTATGACCCTAGCCCTTAGTTGCATCCTGCTATTGCCCAGAATGATACTGCAGTACAAGGACAAAATGATTGACTTCAACAATTGGCTAAGCTTCTGGTGTCATTTTAAGGGGATCCAGTACCTGTCTGCCTGGGACGACATGGTCGACAGACCATGATGCTTTTCCAGAGATGGCCTCCACCTGTCACCCCTGGGATTCTGGATACTGGCTAAGGATCTTGCTGCCCCTACAGTGCCTTTTTTAGGCAAGGTTCAAATGACAAATTCACCACCGTAACAGGAACAGGCAAGCAAAAACTGAAGGTAATGCTATTCAGTGCTAGAAGTCTAAATCTCAAAATGCACTCCCTTGAGGCACTCCTTAAAATGGAGAACATCGATATCTGTGCAGTGACTGAGACCTGGTTCAAGGCTCCAGAGAGCACCCCTGCATTACCAGGCTATAACTCATACCACACTTTCCAGCCACCTAACCTGGACCAGAACACCAAAGGCGGAGGTGTGTCCATATTCATTAAGGATATCCACACCTCCAGGCTAGTTGCTCAGCATAATGCATCTGAGGTTATCCAAGTGCAACTAACTCTGGGCAAAACTGCAATCCAAACTTTAGCTTGCTACAGATCCTCCACCATGCCCCATGATTCCCACTCCATGTTTCTTGATATACTGGAAAATATTAGGGTTCAACCAAACACCCTAATAATGGGCGATTTCAACTACCCCACCATTAACTGGGAAAACTACTCATGTACCAACTACTTCGCTCAACACTTTCTGGAATTCATAAATTCCAATTCCCTGAATTAACGTATCCACAACCCCACCAGGGGCAACAATATCCTAGACCTAGACATTAGCAACATGAGTGACCGGTGTTCCACACCTGAAGTCAACTCCTCTGTGGTCAGATCCGACCATACCACATCCCTCCCCCTCGCCCCACTAAGGAAACCACAGTAAAAAATTTCTCCAAAGCCAACTTCATGCTTCTTAAGACAGAAGTAGCGAACGTCATGACACCCATGCAGATGGACAATACAGTTACGACTGCTGAATCCTACACAAATGCACTCTATCAGCACTTACATGAGTGCATGGATCGTGCTATCCCAAACAGAATCAAGACGCTATCCTCCAAAAAAAAAGGAAGCCAATCTGGTGGTCCCCTGCCATAAACAAACTCTACAACAGGAGGAAGAAATTGTTGCAAAAGAGAGTAAAATCCCATGAGTGGGGGAGCTCCCTGGTTAGCCTCAGTAAGAAGCTGAGATCCCTCTTATAAGATCCTCCAAAGCTAGCTACGAAAACAAAATCATCACTGATTCCACCACAACCACAAAGCATTCTACAGCTATGTCAAGAATCTCAATGGCAACACCCAGATCTGCTCTGAGTTACAGCACAACGACATGAAAATTACAGAACCAACTGATATTGCCAACATCCTGGCAGATAGGTTCAGTGCTAACTTTACCCCCCTCTCACCCCGTAAAGGGCCCATATCTATACAAGAAGAATATAGAGTCCCTCTAATCACAACTACGCAGGTAAAAGCTGCACTCTCTAAAGCCAAAAACACAGCATCCATGGGACCGGACAACACCCCAGGCTGCAGTTTACATGAACTTCAGAATGAACTGGCTCCCCACCTAAGCAACATGTTCAATCATAGCCTCACGTTAGACTTTGTGCCCACTGAATAGTGCACAGCAACAGTTATTCCACTCCACAAAGGGGGGAGCCACCACTGATCCCGGGAACTATCGCCCTATTACCCTGACGAGTGTGGTCTGTAAGGCCATGGAATGTATCATCATGGAACTCATAAACAAAGACATTGGTAACCTCCAAACTCTGGGTCCCACCCAGTTCGGGTTTGTGAAAGCCAGATCATTCCTCCTGAACCTGATCGACTTCTTTGAGGCAGTCACCAAAGACATAGATGAAGGTATGGTGGTTCACACAGCCTATCTTGACCTCGCCAAGGCTTTTGACACCATCCCCCATTCTGGAATTATAACTAAACTAGGTATAAATCCCTACGGCACAAGATGCATTGCCAACTGGCTCACTGACAGAACCCACACTGCAAATGTTGCAGACTCCAAATCTGACTTCAAACCAGTGACAAGTGGAGTACTACAGGATTCAGTCCTGGGACCTCTCCTGTTTGGTATCTACTTCTCTGAAGTACAGGCTAACACAGAAGGCCTTTGGCTAATGAAGTTCGCAGATGACTGCAAACTAGGAGCCATAGTCGAGTCCCCAAATGATGTGGACATCCTACAGAAGGGCCTCAATGAGACAGATGCCTGGTGTCAAAGCCATGGCCTCAAGCTCAATGCCAAAAAGTGCATTGTCATCCCCTTTGGTAAAAACTCTGTACCCATGAGTTATCACATAGGTGGTAGTCTACTTAACATCGAAAGCGTGATAAGAGACCTTGGGACACAGGTGGACAGTAGTCCCTCCTTTGATAATCACATTGCCACAGTAGTCATGAAATCCTTCTACATGGCATACCTCATCACAAAAGAGTTCTCATTCAGGAAAAAAGAGGTCATTGTTCCCCCTCTACTCGACACTCATTAGACTCATTATAGAGTACAATTCCCCTTTTGGAATGTACCCCACAAGACATCTGCAGCAGCTGGAAAGGCCACAGAAGTACCTCACAAAGAGGATTACTGGCCTCAAACAGATGCCCTACACTGACAGTCTCAAAAAACACCAACTTTACTTCATAGCATATCGCCTACTCCGAGGTGATCTCTGCCTAACATATAAAGCTATGTTAAACTCAGAGCTGTTGGATATGCTACACCTAAAGAAATCTCAATCCCTCAGAGCTACACACTCTAGGGACCTAAACCTTGTCACCACAATAAACAGGACATGCTGGAGGGATAGATTCCTGTTACTTAAACCTGGTGATGAATCTGCCTGTAACTTTATTATCCATTCATATTCTCTTAGTTCAAGAATATTATTTATAAATATTATAAAATAGAAACTAAGATTTATAAAAAGGAAGTTAATGCTAATAGATACGTTAGAAGGGATAGTATGCATGCGCCGCATAATTTTAAGGGAATTATTAAAGCACAATTCATAAGGGCTAGCAAACTCAATACAGAAGAAGAGAGTTTTGAACTCCAAATTGATGAAATCAGGCAGGAATTTATAAAAGGTGGATATTCTATAAAATATGTAGATACAATTTATAATGAAATTAAAATAAGTAGGAAAGATAAGTATAAACCTATTTTTAGTGAAAATATTGGACTGCCTACATGAAATTTAGAAGAGAATAAGAACACAATTAGATATGTGACTTCATTTAATGAGAATACTCTGTCACCCCATTTTCTCTACTCCCGTGTCACTATTAGACAGAGGCACAGTAAACTAAACCTTAAAAAGGGCACAGTATACTCAAATCAAGGGGTGGCGGAAGCCATACAGAATCGGGCTAGGCTTATAATTGCCCCAGGGCAGATAGCCTAGTATGAACCTATGAACCTATGAATACTAGTGAAGTATGTAAGATTATAGAGAATAATTGGCTAATTTTATTGGCTATGCCAGAATTAAAAGATCTGATAGATCTAAAACCTAAATTTGCTTATAGAAATCAAGAGACACTTAAACAGAAATTATGCTATAAAGATTTTAGAACTAAAAGTAATGCTCATTAAGGTAGGATGGCAACTGAGAAATGTTATAATTGTAGTTGTTGTGTGGGCATTTTTGATCTAGATAATGAATTTATACACCCTAAATCTAAAGAGAAATACTTTAAGTGTACAGTGAATTGTAATACATCTAAACTAGTGTATTTAGCAACTTGCACACTTTGCACAGCATTCTACATTGGGAAAACAATGAGGAAGTTGAAGGAACGCATAATAGAGCATAAGTCAGAAATAAAAAGGAAAGCGTTGACTAATGCTCTATATAAACATATAATGGAACATGATAAACATAATTTTAAGTTTAGGGGTGTAAGTGTAGTTAATACGGATATGAGGGGGGGGGATATAAATAATATTCTTGAACTAAGGGATAGATTCCTGTCCCAGAGACTTCCCGTACTCTGGAAAAAGCTACCCATCTATGTCAAGAAACGTTCCTCATTAGCACTCTACAAGAAAAATCTTGATGAGTGGATGGGAAATAGGAAATACACCCCAAGGATCACTTCTGTGGCTGTGCTTGACAGGGGCACAGGAAAATAACTTTCTTGGGTGGCATAAGCCAGGGAACCTTGTTGGCTAGGCTTACTTAGGCCCTTGGGGCCAATAACCTAGTACCTACCTATGAACCTATAAGGACTATTGATGCTAGTCTTGCATAGCATCAAAAGTAAAGATTTCTCTTGAATGTTAAAGTTTTGTTATGGGAATTATGACCCCTCTATGGTAGGCCACCTTCCAGTTTTCCTGTCTGTTGACCTACTTTCAACAGCCCCCCAGTGGTTCACTTTCCAGAATCAGCCCCCCACCCATTCTGCAAATTACTGGATCCTCCACTGAAACAGTGATCTTTATTTACAGAATACAGTCCTGCTTCACTGAAGAAGGTATAGTTGAATTTAGAACTAATTTGGATGTACAAATACATTCTCTCCTGCAGGATATCCATAGTCAAATGAATTCAAGAGATCTACTTTCCCCCAAGTGGCTTCTGCAAACTCTCTCCTACTGTGACATAAGGATGTTGGTGGTATGACAGAGATGTTGGCTGATGCAATCTTCAATTTTTTCTTGCCCTGGTCATACCAATAGCAATGCTCCACTGCTGCAGTATGAATGGATCAGGAAGAACAGTCTGTCCTGCCTGACAGACCCATCTCAGCAGCCTTCATTCTCATCTCTGTGATACATGATGGGGTCAAGGAGGGAGGAGGCAGGTGGGGAGGCCTTAGAAAGGTACCGGATCAGAAAGGACCCACCCCAGGATGTCAGAAGGAGTAAGAGAAGGGGGAGGGGGTGGAAGTAGGGACTGCAACAATCATTGCACTTGATTATCTACACCATCATTAACCCATTTTTTTCCATTTTTCTACACGGGGTTAGAGTATCATTTCAAGGCTGCCATCTCACTCCATCCAGTGTCACTCTCCTACGTTCTTCAACAGACATGCCTAACTGTTGCAAGACTTCTCTCACACAACTCTTTGCTGAATGTCCTTATTTTCTCTTGCTTTCTCCCTGTTCCTCCCAAATCTTCACAAAATTGTCTCCTGCGTCCTGCACAGGTGCCCAAACCAAACTACCACAGTCGGTTTTCTTTGACCTTTTCTGCTAATGGGGCTACTCTAGTTACAGGTTCTGATGTTTTCATTTATTCATACGTCCCAAATTGTGGATCCAACCATTCATCTCACAGACTTCATCTCCATCACCTCTAGCTTCCTCAATTGTTTCGCCTTCACTGCGCCAGGTTCTGTACCACACAGTAGTACTGATCACACCACTGTTTTTTGCTCTTTACTTTTCAGCTTCTTTGGCATTCTTCTGTCACAAACTACCCTTGACACTCAGCGTGAGTTGGTGCAGCCTCTCTGATTCTAGTGTCGACCACCTCATTTGGACTTCCATTCTCCTCAACCACCTCATATCATACCTGAAGCTGCTAACTTGTTACATTATTTTCCTTTCTATCTCAATTTTCAGCTTCTTCTGAATTCCCCTATTTGTTGCCATGACAACTGTCTCATCTCAGGTTCATCCCATGTGCCTTCAATTTTGCACTCTTATCACTTTATCATTTGTTGAAGTTCCTGTTCAGAATCTGCTTGTAATGAAGAATTATCTGCACTGCATGCTTGTTAATCTGTCCCCTCCAACCTGCATGCTAATTTAGTCCATCACCAGTATGAACAGCACTGGGCTTACAGATGAACCCTGATGCATACTCACTTTCTGTGGGCACCCTCTGAGTCCAAGCACTGCTGGCACTTTTTTCATTTAGTCCTTGTATAGACAGCCTGCATTAATTCTAGCAATGTGTCCAGGACTTTAAACCATCTCAAGACTGCCCCAGGCTTTGCTGGGACCTTGTCATATACCTTTTATAAGTCTAGTATTCACTAGCTGAACTCTTCCCTCATCTCTAGCTGCTGCTGATTCTTCATTATCTATCTCACTGACAACATCAGGTCAGTTGTGCTGCATTCCGACTGGAATCCAAACTAATCATCATCCATCTTACTCTCTACTACTATGTGTATTCATTTATCAATCACCCTCTCCAGCACATTTATGCAGTGTTACAGGAATTTTGATAGTTGTACTGCCTTCAGTTATGAATACCCACTTTGTTCTCGTACACTGGCACTAGAGTGCTTATTCTGCGGTCATCGGGATACTTCTTTTTCTGCATACTGCTTTTCCTGACATCATTTTCTTTACTCTTCTTATTTGTAGTGTAAGCTCTATTTTATCACTGTAGGCTATCTATGGGGCAGTACAGCTTCTGTGGGGTTTTCTTTATTCAAAAGCTGCTGGAAGTAAGCTTTCTATTTGCCTCTAATGTCCTGTGGAGGTGAGCAGGTTGTTAATAGCATCTGTTATTTATAATGTCTGATTTCTATTTTTCTTTTTTTTTTAATTTTTCTGTCTTTGCTTTGCAACCCAGTAGAGTTTCTTCATGCTATCTGCTTAGTCTATTTTTAGAAAATGATAGACTGCCTCTTGATACCTCGTTCTTTGCTATTCTGACTGCTCTCTTAGGCTGGTTGTTAACCATCCAGTATTTCTTCTTAGCCTGGTCCATCTTTTCTATCTCACACTTTTTCCTGCATTCCTCCTTTCTTACAATAACTTCCTGGACGTTTGCATTCCTTCATCAGTTTTCTTATGTGACCTCCTTCCAGACCTGGTCGCATATCTGTTCTATAGCCTTCACAAATGTTGTTGTGGCACGCTGTTACAGTCTTCAGTATTTCCTTGAACTCTTGTACTTTTACTCCAGTCAACTTCCAGGTCTTCAAGTCTAATCAAGGTTGACATTAGAGCCATCTCTGACCACTGCTTGGAGCTGCTTGTCGCAACAAGTAGTTTATGCTGTGAACCAATTGTTAAACTGTGGAAGACTTTGCAATCTCTGATTCTACCTCCACTACCCTTTCCTTGCTAGGAGGAAGTCTACCAGATTTGCACGTTAGCCACTCTTGTATGTGATTTGGTGACTCTCTCTCTCCCACCACCATTTGCCAAGCAGAAATCGGGAATGGCTTCTCCTCATTTATTCCTGTTACCCCACTAATGTGGGCTCACGCAGTTACCCCACTAATGTGGGCTCACGCAGTCCTTGTATCCTGTTACCCCACTAATGTGGGCTCAGGCAGTCCTTGTATCCTGTTACCCCACTAACATGGGCTCAGGCAGTCCTTGTATCCTGTTACCCCACTAACATGGGCTCAGGCAGTCCTTGTATCCTGTTACCCCACTAATGTGGGCTCAGGCAGTCCTTGTATCCTGTTACCCCACTAATGTGGGCTCAGGCAGTCCTTGTATCCTGTTACCCCACTAATGTGGGCTCACGCAGTCCTTGTATCCTGTTACCCCACTAATGTGGGCTCAGGCAGTCCTTGTATCCTGTTACCCCACTAACATGGGCTCAGACAGTCCTTGTATCCTGTTACCCCACTAACATGGGCTCAGGCAGTCCTTGTATCCTGTTACCCCACTAATGTGGGCTCAGGCAGTCCTTGTATCCTGTTACCCCACTAATGTGGGCTCAGGCAGTCCTTGTATCCTGTTACCCCACTAATGTGGGCTCAGGCAGTCCTTGTATCCTGTTGCCCCACTAATGTGGGCTCAGGCAGTCCTTGTATCCTGTTACCCCACTAATGTGGGCTCAGGCAGTCCTTGTATCCTGTTACCCCACTAATGTGGGCTAAGGCAGTCCTTGTATCCTGCTACACCACTAACGTGGGCTCACACAGTCCTTGTATCCTGTTACCCCCATTAATGTGGGCTCACGCAGTCCTTGTATCCTGTTACCCCACTAATGTGGGCTCAGGCAGTCCTTGTATCCTATTAGCCCACTAATGTGGGCTCACGCAGTCCTTGTATCCTGTTACCCCACTAATGTGGGCTCAGGCAGTCCTTGTATCCTGTTACCCCACTAACGAGGGCTCAGGCAGTCCTTGTATCCTATGACACCACTTTCACTGAATGCCATTTTAGTGAAAATATTTCACTGAAACCACTTTTAGGGATAGTAGAGAATTCCCTTCTCCTCACTGTTGCACAACCTCGGAATAGGTATAAGTTGGGGGAGTGGGGATATCCCCCCATGTGTGGACACAAGAGGATCCCCTGCCTTGCAAAAAACTGTTTTAGGGGTTCATTGAAAATGGTTTTGGCAAAACAGTTTCAGTAAAATGAGATTCAGCAAAAGTGTTGGTGATCTATTTTCATAAATCCAATGAACCTTACAGAATCATTGGAAAATAAGAGGATCAAGGACAAAGTAGTTACTTCCAGGATGGACTGAGCACTTACTTCTTTAGGAATACTGTTGTGGCTGCTCATGTCTAGTAGAATGGATGCTTACACACCCTGGGAGAGGCTTATCCTAAGCTAAATAATAGAAAAAAAATACAGTGTGCAAGCCACTTAGAAAATGTCTGTTTACTCACCAGCTTCTCTTCTTTTCTTTATATAATGTTTTTAAAATCTGGTGTGATGTTTTCATTGATTAACGCTGTCCAAGTAAAATCTCAATTGCTTATGCACATACTGTAACTATACGGTCCTCTCACTCCTGTCCTGAGGCTTAGGAAAAAACTCAAGGAGCTTGACGGCTCAATTTAAGGACACCTTTGTTACTATATATGGCATGAAAGAAGCATTGCTTCTTAGTTTTCTACCTAGACAGGGTATTCCCTAAGAAGGGTTGTCTACACAAATGCCTATAGCATTGCTTCTTAGGGAATACCCTGTCTAGGTGGAAAACTAAGAAGGGTTGTCTACACAAATGCCTACAGCATTGCTTCTTAGGGAATACCCTGTCTAGGTGGAAAACTAAGAAGGGTTGTCTACACAAATGCCTACAAGCTCCATGAATTTTCTTCCAAATGTCACACCCACCAAGACAAGCACATGAGTAGTGCTGAAGCTGCTAGTTCAAAAGGGTCAGCTTTTCTAACACATAAATGAAGTTCCATGGTGGAAATGTCAACTCTTTGAGTGGTCTTAGGTGTAACATCCCATTTAAGAACTATTTTAAAGGTGGAATGGAGTACAAAGGAGTTGGGTCCATATCTTGGCAAGCTGAGATTGTAAAAGCACAGAACCATAAGAAAGGCCAGTCTTGAACAGGTCTGGCAGGTAACCAAGGACCAGTGTCACATGAATTTTGTTTGGTCTTTGGATTCTAGATAGTCAACAGAAGGAGTAGCTAGGTATGATTTTCTTGTGTTTGGTTTCCAAGCATCCCTCATAATCTCTAGCATGTCCTCTGAAACATGCCGGGTTGGGATGAGGGTTAGATTATCCAAACTGTCAGCCTTAGTGTGCCAAGTTGGAGTGTATAAGGAACCCTTTGTTCTGAGCTAAGAGGTCCACAGACTGATGGAATGTTTTTGTTTTTTCCTTTGCTAGGTTCAGCAGGAGAGAGAATCATTGTTGTCACAGCCAAAAGGGAACTATTAGGATGATTTCTACCTTGTCCTCTTTGATCTTTTGCAGTACCCTGGGGTCAAGGGTATGGAAGGGAAAGTGTAAGCATACAGAAACAGACCTGCCCAACCCACGAAGAAAGCACCTACATTACCTGCAGCTGGAGTTGATATTCTGGAAAAAAAAAAAAACTTCCTGAACTGCCTGATCTGTAATGAGACAAAAAGGTCTAATTCTGACACACTCTAGTGGTTGGTCATATCAAGACAAATTTCCCTGTTTTTAACATCCATTTATGTGGGTTTATCTGTGATCTGCTGAGCCTGTCCTGCCACAATATTTTCCTGTGAAGAAAAGTACAATATTTTCCTGTGAAGAAAAGTAAGCTGCACCAAGTGCCTGAATTGCCATCCTGCACAGGATGCAAGAGTGAGTACTCCCGTCTGTTTTCATACAACACAATTGTGTTATTGTCTGTGAAGATCTGGAGAGATTCCTGTATCCAGACTGGTTTGAATGTCCCAACAGCCAAAATCACTACCATGTTTCTTCCCCATTTTGGAGTGTCATGTGCCCTGGAGTATGACTATTTCCAAATGGGCTCCCTAACCTATGTCCTATGAATCTACTGGAAATGTCTGAGCTGGTTGTGTAGGCCTGAAAGGCATTCCTACATTGAGGTGAATCAGCTCTTCCCACCATAAAAGCTCCCTTCTCTTTTCAGTTACTTGAAAAAATGGGAATGCAAATCTCTACAGACTTCAGTGCTGTTACTGTTGTTGAGGTACCACTGCAGCTTTCTCATATGTAACCTAGCTAAAGGTACTATCAGGACACAGGAGGTTGTGAAACAGAAGACTCTTAGCAGTTCTCTTGCTGTGACTGCCTTCTTCTGCTGAGCTTCACTGATAAAGAGGTTCTGAGAAGAATTTGTCTTGGGATAAAAATACCTTCTGGAGATTTGTGCAGAGAGTTCACAGAAAGACTACAGCTGTCTTTAGGTTCAAGTTGGATTCACTACCATGATAGACAGAACCCGCACCCTGAAGTTCTACAGTGTGAAATACATGCTTTGTTGATGTCCTCTACAGACTTTGCCTGAATGAAGCAGTCATCTATGTAAGGGTAAATGTGTATGCCCTTTGTCCTGCAATAAGCAATCACTAGAGACAGACACTTGGCAAATACTCTTTGTATAGTAGATACGCCAAAGGGCAAGGAAGTGAAATGGAAATTACCTCCTCACCCCACTGTGAGCCTTGAAAATGGTCTGTGATCTCTAGTGATGAGGATGTGCAAGTATGTACACCTGAAGTCCAGAGTCATGAGGAAGGCTTATGAAGAGAGCAAAATTAAAAGCCTTGCAGGGTCAACATCTTGAATTTTGTCAAAATGAGGAATTTGTAAAATTCTGGCAGGTCTATGATTGGCCTCCTTGTGCCCTCTTGCCCTCTTTTACTGGCATTAGGAAATGTCCTCAATAATAACCCTGGCTGTCTTCCATTCTTAGTGCTCTCACTATGGATCCCCTGCTCTAGCAATTATCTCAAAAGAGGAGACACTAGGGAGGGCAGCACAGTGGTGCAGCGGTTACCATTGTCGCTTCACAGCAGGAGGTTCTCCAGTTGGATTCTCAGCTCGGGTGCCTTCTGTGTGGAATCGGTTCGTGTGGGTTTCCTCCCATGTTACAAAGACATGCTGCACGTGGACTGGACATTCTAAATTGGCCCTTGGAACTAAGGGGATACAGCTACACTTTGGTTTGCTTAAAAAGTGCACTCTATACCCTTACTACAGAATAAGTAAGACACTCCTGTGTAATCTTTCACCAGTTTTCCACAAAAAGGACAAAACACCCTGCCCCTTTTTTTTTTTTTTTTTTTAAACAAAATGGAGAGGGATTGAAAGACTGGGCTGGGACTGGATTTTGGGAGGTGGAGGGAAGGAAGCCTGAATGAGTCATGGCTGTTCCCTTGGCAGCTTACGGACTTCTCCTTATGTTTAGCTTTCCATTCTCTTCTGAATTTGGTCTTCTTTCCCTTCCCAGGTTTATCCATTTCTTGTCTTGTATAAGGACACCAGGATTTAGCACTGCAATTTCTGCTGAATTTAGGTGTTTGGGGAAGACAAAGTTGCTTGACAGACTATATTACCCTCACTCTTCTTCTCCAGTTTCTTAAAAATACCTTTAGCAGGGCATCCAAACAGGAGGTTCTTATCCCATGAGGCATTAGGAAGCTACAGATTCATATGGTCTGGTTGGACATGAGTCCCCATCCAGGGACATCTATGGATGACATACCCTGTGAGCTGCTGCCCAGCACGATGCATCAGCTGCAGAACAGCCTCATCTTTTCGAGTGCCTGGCAACAGGAGATAAGTCATAGAGCTCTATTATTCCTTACTCTAAGATTCCTTCTTTCTTCTTCGACCCTCATTCTTCCCAGTAGGGTTTGCTGACAGGATTTAATGTGGGTATATCAGATTATGATTTGGAAGGATCGGATAGCAGAAGTATAAACTTTCTCCCAAGTCTGTCAACTACTATTATTTTTTCTTTTTTTTTTCTAATTATACTCTCACTGTCAATGGAAGTGTGGTTCCTGGTTGGAACTGTAGCAGAACATTTGTTAGACCTCAGGGACAGCATGACGGAAACTAGTAGGGGGTTCTTATAAAGGAATTTATAAAAGCACTAAAGCTTCCTCAAGACAATGAAAGGGATTCAGGTTCCAGATATTTACAGTCAAATACATCCTCCAGGACATCAAGGACTGGAGGGTCTGCAAATGCCTTTTGCTCAGGCAGGCCCATGAAGGCTCTGCATCTAAGCTGGGCCTGTGAGTATTCCTTAGTCCCCCCCAAGACTCCACCTTCAACAAGCATATGATGGAGCTGCCAAAAGGTAAGAGTTTGGCATTGGAAGGGGGAAGTCATTGGGACTGTTTCCTGTAAGGTTGTGACTTATCCTCACCTTGTTTTGGGTTAAAAGCACTCCACTGTCATGGTCTGTAAGAACCTTGTGGCTGAGATCTGCCTCTTGGGCGTCTGTATCTGCCTCTTTGTGGCCTGTCTGACACTGGAAAGGACCAATTCTTAGTAGGCCAATTTCTGCTAAATCGTGGTGGCTGTACCTGTAAGAAATCCTTTACTGTTTGCATAGATTTTGCCTTATCCTCCATTTTCTTTAATACCTCTTCTGCCTTAATACCAAATAAATTATCTTGCTGCAAAGGAGCATCCAATAATTTTGCCTTAACATGATCTGGTAAACTTTGTTCTTTTAACCAAGCATGCCTTCGAATCACAGATCCTGTAACTGCTGCTCTACAAGAAGCTTCTAATGAATCAAAACCACATTGCAAAGTATGCTTTCCCACTTGTTCAGCTGCATGCAATAAATCCAGCATTTACTTAAAGTCAGGTTGTTTTGCATTTATACTCATTTTCTGTTTTAATTGAGACAGTAAGTATTGTTGATACTTAAGCATGTGAAAGTGGCAATTCAGAGCTCTCACTGCTAAAGTTGCAGAGGTGTAAACTTTCTTTCCCCATCTGTCTAATGCTCTAGAAGGGACTGGATTCTTAGACATGGAAGCCTTAACCTCTTTGGGACCCTGGGAAATAGTTTCTGGGTCTGCAACAGGGTTTTTATAAAGAAATTTGTGAGAGTCAGGGACTCTGTAGTATCTGTCTGGCTTGACTGGAGCTGGGGGTAAAGAATCAGGGTTTAAACTAGATTCAGAGAACACATCATCCACAATTTCCAACACTTGCGGAATAGCAAGGGGCCTGTGTTGAGGCAGCAAAAGAAAGTCTCTGAGCCTTTTCTTGGATTCTGAGTAATCCTGGCCCTCCCAATGGAAATGCTCCCTCATGGTATGTAAAGTTTCCCCAAAAGAGTAATCCTCAGGAGGAGAGGCTGAAGGAATGGATTCTTCAGCATCAGAATCCTCACAGGGGGTAAAGAATATCCCTGGTCTGAACAGGAATCAGAATATATTGAAACCTGGTCAGAGGAATCATAGTCTGTATCATGCCTAGGCCTTTTATTAGCAGGGGGATGGGAACCCCTGATCAGAGTAATCAAGTCTTCGGCCATCTTGAGCATCTGTTTTTTAGGCATGGAAGCCTGTCCAGGTGAATGCTGTACTTGCTTCTTTGTCTTTAGTGTAGGCTTAGTCTTGGCTGTAGTTGTAATGGTAAGTTGAGTAGGCCTGAAAACACCCTCAGAAGCCGATGCCTGCTCAGCGGCTCCGGACCCATCTGAAGGGTTAATCTCTGATGGCCCAACACCTTGAGGCTCCAGAGGTCTAGGCACCTCCACGTGGGAGTCGGACGCGGCCTGTGGTCCTGAGGTAGCGGGTGTCAGGGGCTGCGAAAGTGCCTCACTGAAAACCGGCGAACCGGTGACTGGCCTAAAAGAGGCTTTGTCGTCAGTTTTGGGCCTCGGACGCCTTTCCTTATCTTTATATTTGCGCTTTTTATGCATTCCGGTCGTCGGTTGTTCCGATGGCATTGTATAATTAAACCTTCGCCCAAAATAATGGCGAGCAAAATCAAACCGACGTTTAATACCGCGTTTGTTAAATCTAGCACAAAACCGACAACTAGTGACGTCGTGATCTGGGCCTAGGCATGGAATACAGTAAGAATGAAAATCCTTATGAGGTATTTGCTTCCCACAAGAAATACAATTATTAACGTTTTCTGACATCGGTCTGAGGCAAGAAAAAATTTTCCCAATGGGGTACTTAGCTATATTGAAGACTTCAGTTCTGAAATCGAATTTGAAATCTCAGGAGTTGGCCGACTGGCACTTGCGAACTGCTTTTGCTTCGGGCACCGCGCAGCAAGAAAGACTGAAGAAAATGGCGTCATCTGCTTCTTATATACCCCTGGTGCATTGACATCAGGGAAGAGGCGACAGCAACCGACGCCGGACCAAGACTTTGGAACTCAGGCCGACTGCGGGCCTGCCTGACGGCAGGATGACTGCAGCAGTGAAACACAATGAACATCAGAACTGCCCCGTATACATCAGTTCATCTGCTTCAGAATCTGGGGAATCAGAATCTTTTTCCTAAAGTCCTATCCTTCTCTTCTTAAAAGGAGACCCTGACAGGGTACTTCCTACAGTGGCTTTTTTGAATTTAGGAAATTCATTAATACCCTAAGCCAAATGGAAAAGTTGTTAGAAAGAAGCTTGGGAAGTAGAATGGACTGAGACTCAAACTGATCTAGAGGGAGGCAAGCTAGTAGGCACCAGTTTTGTTTTGGTACATTCAATCCCTGCTTCCCTGGAGATGCTGCCTTGAAGGTCTCAAGCTGGAAGGGGCAGGCATGATCTCCATGCCGTCTCTATGAACCTCTTCATGTACCAGAATTGAGGTGAAACCACCCTTACCCTCATAAATCAAAAAGCCGGACAGCACAATGGTGCAGCGGTAGCACTGTCACCCTACAGCAAGAGGTTCTCCAGTTCGATTCTCAGCTGGAGTGCCTTCTGCACAGAGTCTGCATGTCCTCCCTGCATTCATGTGGGTTTTCTCTGGGTATTCCAGTTTCCTTCCACGTTACAAAGACATACACCTGGAGAGTTTTTCCCTGGGCCTCTGCTGAGAATTGGCTTAGTTCCAAATCAGACTTTCCCAATTAAAAAGAAGTTATGTCTTACGATAACGTTCCATCTGAGTTGTTGATCTTCTTCCAGTCATCACTGATGGGTTCGGAACAGAGTCAGTCTTATACCAAGCTTGTGTGCACCAAAAACTCTCAAACTAAGCTGCTACCCACAATGTCCTTTACTCAGTTACCTCAGATCGAGTCTGCATGCAACATATAGAAGAAGAAACAAGTCAGAGGTCATCTCTGTGCAGAAACCCTAAGACACCACAAAGACCCAGAAGATCCGCCAGGAACCTTTGGAGGGGGTCGGTGGGAGGGTGTGATGACTGGAAGAAGATCAACAACTCAGATGGAACGTTCTGGTAAGACATAACTTCTTTATCTGAAATTGTTAATCTTCTTCCTATTCATCACTGATGGGACCGAGTCCCCTGCTACTTGGAGAACCTGGGTGGCTCTTATGGAAGAACACTCCTGAGAACCATTGAACCAAAGGCCACTCTTCCCTTGGAGATCAGATCCAATTTGTAATGCTTGATAAAGGTGTGGGGCTTAGCCCAAATGGCAGCTGCACAAATGTCATCCATGGAGGCCCTAGAGTGGAAGGCAACAGATGCTGCAATAGCCCTAGTTGAGTGAGCTTTGATTTGGCCAGGCTTAGATCCCTCCGTAAGTGAATATGTGAAGGCAATGCAATCCCTGAGCCATTTAGACAAAGTAACTTTCAATACTGCACCTCCCATTCTAGGACCAGCAAAGGAGATGAAAAGCTGGTCTGACTTGCAAAAGGATTTAGTTCTGTCCTGATAGAAACATAATTGTCTACGAACATCCAAGGGATGTCAGCAGTATTCTCCCTTGTTAGAATAATTTGGGAAGAACACAGGGAGCTCAATGGACTGATTAATCAAAAAGTCAGAAACCACTTTGGGGAGAAAGGATGGGTTAGTACGAAGTGATACTCTGTCCTTGTGAAAGATCAGGTAAGGGCTCTTGATACATAATGTTTGGAATTCAGAAATTCATCTGGCTGAGGTTATAGCCACCAGAAATAAGGATTTCCATGACAGGAATTTTAGATCATATGTTGCAGCTCACCCGTACGTGATATTGTCTTGGCCTCTCATAAACCATCCACCAGGAAACTTTACAGGGACAAATGGAAAAGATTCTCTATTTGGTCACATAATCAGAAGCTAGACCTGTTTTCAGCCTCTGTAGCCACTATTCTTCATTATCTGGCTGAACTGTTTGACAATGTAGCCTCAGCTTCCACTATTTGAGTATATCTAGCAACTGTTTCCAACTTCCATAATGGGTCAGATGGAGTCCCACTTATTACCTCTCGCCTTTGCAAGACTTTCCTCAAGGGTATTTTGAACAGTAGGCCTCCCATCAGGCAGCTGGTGGAGGCATGGAATCTGTCCTGGGTTCTACGGTCTCTTTCTCTGCCCCCTTTTGAGCCAGCTGCGACATATGATCTAAAATTCCTGTCATGGAAATCCTTATTTCCTGCCTGGCAACTAACGGAAGTGGAGAAGCCAAGCTGTCAGATTGAGAGTGGACAGATTTGGGGGAGTCAGCCCTTGTGGGTGAGATATGAGGTCCTGACGAGTGTCTAGGATCCAAGGGGGTTGTAACAGATGAGGTTGAAGGAAGGGGAAACAGAAGGAGAGGCTAATGCCTCTAAATGAGGGGTTTAATGGCCTTAAAGTGAATAAGTTTATTTTCCTCTCTTGGAGGACCCTCGAGGAAAACAGTACACACACACTGGGACTCCTGCAAGTGTGTTGGTGCCAAACAGTACCTGAAGTGGTCATCATAATAGACATTTTGAAGCTGCATGGTACTTCTTAAATTATGGAAGGCTGGAGCCTGTGACATTATGGGCACCAAACAAACATACTCCACAAAGAAAAACAAACTAGTACCACTTTTTTTTTTTCCAACTCTTTTTTTTTTTTTTTTTTAACCAGAACTGTCACAAGAAGACAGAACTGATCCAAGAACCCATAAGCTAGAAAACTGAAACTGAAGGGGAAGTAACTGACAGAAGAAGGAAACCCTCTAGAAAGAAAAAAAAGGAAAAAAGCCGCACAAAATACACATCAAAAACACACAAGTTCACAAAACACACAAGTAATACTAAATAAAACAGCTTTTTGCTTGAATTTGAAAATCTAGGAATTAAAGAAAGTAAGTGTAAAAACAAACACTGTAGCTCAGCCAGCGAGACCACCGTCTTTGTGATGGCGGTAAGCAGAGATCTGGGGGACTGGTAGTGGTGCATCCTGGGATATAGTAGACTCAGCCAAGAGACTTGTCCGCTTTGGCAGCGTGCAGTCGAGCCGAGGATAAACCGAACCCATCAGTCAGAATGTAGGCGAGATAGGATCACATAACATCCACACTTGATGAGGCCAGAACGGGGCAATGAGGATCACTTTGTTTCTCAACCGAATAGCTTTCCTTAGAACAAGGGAGATAAGAGGAATTGGGGGATAAGTATAAAGGAGACCCGTGGGCCAATCGTGAATCAAAGCATCTTTCAGTGACTCCCCAACAGGGGGAAAGAGGGCAAAGTAGCTGCTGCATTTTGTATTTGAGGAGGAGGTGAAAAGGTTGCAGCATGGCTGGCCCCAGCGGCTGAAAATTTCCGTCGCCACACTCGGGTTGAGAGACCACTCATGAGGATGGAGAATGCATCTGCTCAGCCTGTCTGCAATCACGTCGAAGCTCACCAGGATATGCGTTGCGATCAGAAAGCGGTTGGAAGCTATCGTCCACTGCCAGATTCTCATGGCTTCATGACATAGGGGGTAGGATTTGGTCACTCCCTGTTTATGTACTACACCACGGACATGTCCGACTGGACAGCAATCGTTCCAGATGGAAGGAGCAGATGAAAAGCTTGCAATGCCAATAGCACCTTTCTTAACTCCAGGACACTGATATGCAAAGTAAACCTCTACATTGGACCACGTGCCTTGGAATGACTTTCCCCTAGAAGTGCCCCCCCCCCCACCCCATCAGGGAAGCATCCGTGGTCACCATGGAGCTGGGCTGGGGAGACTGGAAGGGGCGACACCAAAGATTTTTGTCTGTACTCATCCACCAGAGGAGATCTAGTTTGTAAGTGTTGGTGATGAGATTCTGTGAACTCAGGGGGTGAAGGAGCCATTGTAGTAATCTCATGTGTAGTCTGGCTAAGGGAACAATAGGGATGGCTGCAGCAATAGACCCCAGGGCTTGAAGAACTTCACTTGCAGACACCTTTCTTCGACAAAGTATCACTTGAACCTGTGCCCTTAATCTCTGAAGCCTGTGAAGAGGAAGTGAGATCAGGCTTGACTGGGTGTTGAATATTGCCCCTATGAATTCCAATTGTTGCGAGAATTGAAGGTTGGATTTCTCCCGATGTATGTTGATACCCAGTGACTCCACTAGAACCAGGGTGTAGCGGAGGGCCCTGACCAGTAGATGCTTGGTGGGGGCAGAGAGGAGCCAATCGTCTAGGTACAGAAACACCTGGAATCCCTGAAGTCTCAGATGAGCTGTTACCACTGCAAGGCATTTCGTGAACACTCTGGGGGCCGTCGAGAGATTGAAAGGCAGGGCTCTGAATTGGTAGTGACTGGCTCCCAACCGGAAGCGAAGAAGGCTCCTGGAGTGCTTGTCCATCTTGATATGGTAATACGCATCCCAGAGATCTAATGAGCACCCGCACACCCGCTTGCAGAAAGGGAAGGATGGTTTGAATCGTGACCATGCGGAACTTGGTCTGAACTACTGATTTGTTTAGTTGGCTGAGATCCAGAATGGGCCTCCAGTCCCCTGTTTTCTTTGGCACCAAAAAGAATCTCGAGTAGAACCCTGATCCGCACTAGTCTGGGGGGATCTGTTGGATGGCTCGTTTTTGACATAGCTTTCGTATTTTGGAAGCTGCCTCCTCCCTTTGACTGGGTGGAACATCAGGAAGGGATTTTGGAGGTCTTGGGAAAGATATTAGGGGACTATGGTAGCCTCTGGTAATGATTCTCTGCACCCACTGATCGTCTGTAATAGAGAGTCAGGCAGCTTGGTGCAGAGAAAAACGCACTCCGACTGCTTCCAGAGGAAAGCAATCAGGCAGCGCTTCAGGAGCGCAGTCTACCCAAGAAGGAATCACTGGAGCCCTGGTTCTGGGGACCCCCTCTGCTCTGAAAGTGGAGTCTTCCATTACTGGAACCCCCTCTGCCTCTGGAGTCCTCACCATGTGCGTCATGGAAAGTACCTTAAGACTTCTTGTACCACATCTTCCCTCTCCTCTGATTCCTGGAGAAGGAACACTGAGGTTTAGAAAAGTATAGGCCAACAGCAGACAAGGTCTTCCCATCTTGCTCGCACCTGGCTAATGTATCCTTGACCTTAGCACCGAACAGAGCTGATGGTTTCAATAGGGGCATTTAAAAAGGAAGACTTGAAGGAGTCCACGAGGTCACAAATGCACATTCAGGCATGGCGTCTCATGACTACGCCTGCACCCGCAGCTCTAGCCGCTCCTTCAGTTGCGTGTGACAGCAACCTCATGGATGAATTTGATATTGACTCTAGGGTGGCAAGTTGGGAAGCAACTTTATCTCATGCTCCATCCGATACTTGGCCCGCGAGGGTTCTGGAGAGTTCGGAGATAAGATCTCTCTGGAGCCTTGTAACATGTGCCAAAAAGTTCAGAGACCTTACCGCAAAGGTCGCTGATGCAAACACTCGCTTCTCTAACCTGTCCACTGCCCGGGACTCTCTGTTAGGCGGGTGAACAGCAGGACTCTCTTCCGCAAGGTCCTTTTTCATGGCTGCTGCCACCACCATAGCGTCTACTGTCAAACCTCTAGACCAATGGGGTTAATCCTCTGGAGGGGAGAGTACCTTATCTGATCTTCTAGGGATGGCTTCAACGGTGTCCGGATTCTTCCACGCCCACTGCACGATGAGCTTAACCAACTCATCAGCAGGGGGGGTCACCCAAGAAGTAGAGGGCCGAAAGCAAAAGGCCTGCAGGAATACGGATTCCTCCAAGGAAGGACTGGAGTGCTTCCAGTCACCCCTCTGTTTCAAGATTTCCATGATGTCTCCGAAGGAAACATCATCAGGGGTGACTGTGGGGATCCTTCCCCATCATCATAGTCCATATCTTCCATAAGGGACTCCTCTGGGGAGTCCATGTGTTTCCTCTTACGTGCCCGTTTCCGAGGGAGTTCTTCAGTGGGAGCATCCAAAGAAGACTCAGAAAGGGAAATACCCTGGACAGGGGTTTCAAGGGCCTTGTGCTCTCGGAGTCCTTGGGGGGTGGTCTTTGACAGCTGCAGCTCAGAAGGAACTGGGGGAATAACTGACATAGAAGGATTGCTAGAAGCAAGCACCCTCTCCATCACCCAGAAAGCGGGCCCGCCTGATCAGGAGTGGGAGGCCAGAACCGAAGAAGACAAAATCGGAACCGGGGTCACGCCCCACTTTACATGGTCCGCCCCCGGGGACGGGAGCCTCAAGCAAACTCGGAGTGGTAGTCACCCTCAGATCCGTGGCCGGGACTGACAACACAGTTGGAACCGAGACCGGAACTGGAGGTTCCACCCCCCCCAAGCATGAGATTGAGGCAGGGTGGGTTCCAACAGAACCGACACCCAAAGGGGCCTTGAGGCCTCAGACACTGTTGTTGTTGGTGCCGTGGAAGGGGGTCCTCTAGAAAAAGTCAGATAAATGAGCTTTGGAACTGAGGGATCCAAGGGAGGAGAGTATGTAGGAGTTGCTGGAGTAAAAGACCAAAAGACTGGAGTGGGATAGGGTCTAGGCAAATTTGAAATTCCCCTGGCGGTCAGCAGCTGGTCAAAAAGGCGCACCACATCCAATTCTGAAAGGCTCCTGGTGGATCTTACCAATGCCCCTGAGGGGGAATCAGGCCGGTCTAAAAAGGGGCTGCAGGCTTGTCCGGCCAAAGGGTCCACAGATGACGAATATCGGGTCCATGGTGTATCACAGAACGGCACAGACAATTCCAACTTAGAAACTGGCAACAACGGTATGGTTGGAGTTGAGAACGGGCTCGGAGCCGAAGTCACAACAGGGGTGGATGTCAAAAACGGCTCCGAAGTTGTTGTCGGAACAGACATCGGAGCGGAGGTGGGAGACATCGGTGCAGAGACAGAAACAGGTAGTAGATGTCGCCATAGTTGGTGCCGGTGTAGGCACCGATGAGGCGACCTCGGTAAGCTTCGCTGGAGCCAAACTCAGAACCGATGTAGTCAGAACCGAGGAAGCAGTACGATACTCAGAGGAAGACTTTTGGGCCTTGTGCTTATGGCTTTTACCTCTGTCACCAGCCGGTGAAGAGGGGTCTGAGCAAGGACGTTTCTTGTCCACAGAGGGAGGGGGTGAAACCTCCATCGTAGAAACAGCCTCCGAAAAAGGCGATGCAAGCAGGCCCTTCAAAATCAGTTTATTCTGACGTTAATTCAGCGTCCGCTGACTGAAGCTAGCACAAATATCACACGGGGGGGGGGAGGGGGTTCGCCGATAAATGCAGAACCCCCAAACAGTACACACACTCTTCATGAAGGTCGCTATTCGGAAGTTTACCACTGCAAGAAGAGCAGTGTTTAAACCCCGTAGTTCCCTTCTTGTCAGACATAACAGTACACACTCTCACACAAAAGGAAAGAGTGAGGAAAGTGGAGGAAATGAAGAAATAAAGAGAGAGAGGAAATACCAACAATGGGAATAGGATACCACAAGGGTAGAAAGTTCAGAATGCCAACAATGGTAAGAAAGGGATACCTGTGGGTACAGCTGAATATATAAAGATATCAAAGAACAAGCAATAAGTAAGAAAAAACTTTTACAAAAACTTGTAAATGTATAAGATAAATCACTTAGCTGGAGAGCTTGGTGAAACGCTGCTATATGGCTGCGCATCAAACGATATCTGACGTAACTGAGTAAAGGGCACTGTGGGTAGCAGCTTAGCTCGAGAGGTTTTGGTGCACGCAAGCTTGGTATAAGGCTGACTCGGTTTTGAACCCATCAGTGATGAACAGGAAGAAGATTACCAACTTCAGATCAAATATTAAATAAATAAAAATAAAACAAATAAACAAATAAATCAAAATGCATACCTTGGGTGCCAGAACTCTCTGAAATGTCTCAGCAGCAGCCGCTCTACTGTAGACTTCAGTTTGGAAGGGCATGGCATAAAAAAATGTAGAAATTAATTGGACTTCAACGTGAATAAAATACTATTTTGAAAAATGTTTTTGCAAGTACTTGTGATTGGAATAGGTGCTTTGTACACCTTTAACACAGGGGATTTTTTAATTACTAGCATTTCATGATTGGTTGATGAACTTTAGCTATTTTATACATAAGATGATGAATGTGAGTGTATTTTAGCTGAAGAAGTCTCCATGAGAGATGAAAGCGCTTATGTGATGTGTTTAACTAATAAAAATAATAGTATTTTATTCATGTTGAAGTCCGGTTAATTTCTACATTTTTTTACTGGGCTGGTGAAGTTTGGGCCGTATTTTTAGTCAATTTTGTGTTTCTGAAGGGCATGGCATACCCAGAGGCCTTGGCCAAAATTGGTGTCAGGGATGCGGACTGTAAAAGTACATCTTCCTGTTTGGAGTCATTGCATCTAGGGACACTGGAAGCATCCAAGGACCTTTCTTCAGCATCCCAATGTTTATCTCCATGGATTTTATCAACTGCTTGTACTTAACAGACATTCTCAGTGGCACTGGCTAAGACATGCACCCACTTCTAAATCACAAACTCCTGGAGAGACTTCACCATTTTTCTGAGAGTTTCTGAAATGAAACAAGCACAATGTGGACATAAGTCCATACTGTGCATTGGGCTGAGGCAAACAGAAATTTGTTTCCCACAATTTATAAAATGGTTGACTTTAAAAATTTGCTTACTGTCAGAATCACTGCTAGACAATAATAAAAAAGCTAACCAAACATAAGAAAGCAGACAAAAATTCCCCTATGGGTTACTTATCTCTCCTCTAGAAGCAGGCCAACCAATGGACTGACAATGCTGATAACAATGGAGTGCATCAGATTGCATGGCAAGAACAATTTGAGGATACCATCAGCCAATGTACCTCTTACACCATCAATATACTTATGTTGCAGTGGAAGGGAGTCAGCTGAAGCCACTGCAGGAAAGTAGACCTCTGGAAGTTGGGATGACCATGGCTAACTGCAGACAGGATATCCTGTTGATCAGGACTGTAACAGTAAATAGTATGCTTAACATCAGGAGGCATACAGAGTAACTTCCTGCTTAAAGTATGCAGTCCAGTCTTAGAAAGTAGCAGATATTCATTGTGGAGCCCTGCAATTACACAATTAAGTCTGGATACAAGGAGAAACAGAGATACTCCACAGAATGTCATCCAAGTTAAAGGACTAAAACTAGTTTCACTTTAGAATCGAGGTGGTATAAGAAATGACTATTTAGAGAATCAGCATATCTATCCTTGATGAAGAATAGTGAGGTTCGTTAAGGAGTAATGCTTTAGTTGAAGAACCTAGCCAGGGCTCAGGGAAGCAAACAAATCTTATAGGGAGTCTTTTCCTAAGCTGTATCACTCATCCTGGTTTAAGGGTAGAATGAAAACAAAAGACATAAATATTAATCTAAATGATCTCTGTAAGAAATGAAACTTGTTAAGAGCACACATCTACTTTCAATGAAGAAAGAGCAGTACACAAACAGTGCCCCCACTAGTTACAGAACCCTTCCCAGCCTCAAGGAGATATGCAGAATGTCAGTCACAGAACTCTGTAAAGCCTCAAGGAATAATGGAGATTGCACAGACTGTCCCTATAAATACTGACACCAACCTAGTCTGAGAAAGAAATGAAAACTGTAAAAGGAGATACACTTGGGTTGCAGAAGCCTACCCAACCTCTTTCAGAAACCAAGACTGTTCAGTGATAATTCTAGTGACTCTAATTACAGAGCCCCGTCTGCCCTTTGAACAATAAAACAAGTACAAGGAATGCCTGCCTGACAGTTAGTGCAGAGGACTAAAGTTCTGACTTGGTAATGAGCTGCTTACTGTGTCAAGGGTAAAGGGTTTGAATCTTCCCATCTTCATTTGCCTACTCCGTGACTTTCAGCAAGTCACTTAACCAGGCAGTGCTCTGGGGCAATTGAGAATTTAGGTTAAGCTCCTTAATGGTCTAGTTGACTGCAAGCCTACTAACTACCTATGAACTTATGACCACTCCTTGGCCTTAGGGAGGACTGAAACTTTACAGGGAGTGAGACATTTGCTACAGAATCCATCCAACCTCATCAGCATGCAAAGGAGAGTCATAATCTATATTTACCAAGTTGAGGGAACAGTAAGTTTCCTTCCGATTCCTTTTCATTCAATTCTTGACTTGCCAAGAGGGTTCCCTCTTCAAGAGTTGAATAGTATGTTGCCTGTTCATGATCTTCAGATCCCACAGAATCCATATTCTTCTCTTGCTCATCTACCAAGTGGCTGGAATGAATTTCAGCTTCAGGCTGACAGCCAGACTCCATACCCTAAAGTATTCAAAATCAAAAGCAACATTAGTTTATTACTAAGCTGACTAGTTAAAGCAAACCGCTCACTTTAGCAAAATACTTCATAATTAGTACTTAATGAATTAAAAAAAAACATGCACCATTCTCAGTCCAAACATAAAAATTCAAAATGTTGAACTTCACTGCAGTTCTCTCAACCTAACATTCCAAGAAAAGAATATATAAGGATAACATCAAATTAATGTACATTAACAATGAAATGGAACAAGCATGGTCTGCCCCATTACTAAATTTAGATATAAGCATTCTTTATATGCAGATACAACCTTTACTCTCTGCCCTATCAGGTTTCTCCAGCTAGCTAACAAGTCTTCCAAGAAGAAACTGAACTTTAAAATAACTTTTATTTTTTAACTGGTTAAGCCTGTAAAACACAAGCACCTCTCTTTAAGAGATAACCCAAGAGCATTGCCCAGTTAAGTGAATGACTCAGAGACACACAGTCTGAAAAAGAAACAGATGAAATAAAAAAAAAATAATATAGAGCAATGAGAAAGAAGGCCTTTAGCAGCATGTAACAGTGACATACTACTAAGTCAAAGTCAAGAAAAGCTTGGGTGGCTTGCTATGAGTTTTGTTCATTCCAAAAATGGAACTCCCAAGGACAACTGAGAACAATATGCAAGTTCTGAAAGGGCAAAAAGAGTAATGATAAATTAAACTTGACAGGTACTGAAAAACATAAATTGTGTTATTCCAAAGCACATAGCATTCCCCATTTTCTGTCTTAAATGTTGTTCTGCAATATGATATTGCTTGCATTATAGTTGCTCGAGGAAGCAGCTGTTTGTATACTGTTACTAAGTCCATAGAGTAGTGATGCTGTGTTTACAACTTGTATTCTTTATGTCTTCCAAGATCGCAGCATCCCTGAGAAACAGTAAGACGCGATTTTCCTTAACTGTCACTCACTCCTCCTCCTTGTACATGCAGAGAATTAACAGGTATAACAACACAGTAAGGGATGTGTGGAGGCCATCAACCCACACAGGGGTGTGCACAGGGCAGTTGTTTGCTCCTTGTAAAAAATCCCTTTGTACTGTTTTACTTTGTGGTCTCTTTGCTCATAACTGACAAAATTTGAGTATGTGTTTTACCTGCATGTGTACTTGAGAACTCATTTACAGGGAAGATTGATTGGGCATCTGTGACACAACCAGAGTCATTTACAGGAGTCACAGTGGATCATGGTACTACCACTAAGCTGGCTGGACAGGACTCTCCAGACTGACACATTTTGGGGCATTATCGACAACACAAGTGAAAAAAGTCCCCACTCAAACACACAAACATAGTGACAAAATCTCCAAAGTGCTTTTACTTTTTTACCCCAAGCTGAAACAACCTTTTTTCTTTTATATTATAAAATGACAGGCTTGAGAATGGTTCAAAATGCTTTGTCAGTTAAGAAAACCAGGTTTAAGAACATCAACATTTTCAGTAAAGGCATACTGCAGAGTTAACGTCCAACGTGTTTATTTATTTACATTTTATTGAACGGTTTAGTCCAACCAGGCCAACAGACTCTTTTCGGGGAATACCAGAGGTATTATTCATATTGAGTAGGGGAAACTTCCCCTACTCTTTTGGAGCACTTGGTGGTACTTGAGGGCTGTCACTAGTGCTTAGAGAATTCCAAGACTGAGGATGAATGGAAAACAGCAGCGGTGGGTGGGGGGCAAGATGCCAGTCTGATAGCAGCAGAAATCCATAGCTCTGCTTAGATTTTAATATCATGTCAGGAAATGTACTTTAATTTTTAGAAAAATCTATCTAAATGTATACTAAAAGTTAGATTAACATAGACTCTTTATTATTTTCTAAAAATTAATACATAGTGAAGAGATTTTTTTAATTATTCCAGTCAAGAAGTTTTCTACTGGAGATCTCAAGATGAGCAACTCAAAGAACCCACAGCAGGAGAATGAAGTGAAGAAAGAACTACATCTTATAATAACAAACATCCAAGAACTGTCACTAAAAATGGACAAATTCGAAAACAAAATCAGAAACAAACAAAATATAAAAGGCTTTCAAAGTACTATTGTCCTAAGATATAATTACTTGCTGATGATATGTTGTTAACGTTGGGTGATATTGGTGGTTCTTTGCATGATGTTATAAATACCTTAAGCAAATCTGAAAGAATTTCAGGGCTTAAATTTAATCATAATAAATCCAAAACATTACTAATTAACAAAAAGATCAACAAAAACCTAAGAGAGAGTAGCCTGTTTGATTAGGATAATGATGTATTAGAATATTTGGGTGTCGGTATAAAGACTACATGGAAAGTGTCTGTTAAACTAAACTACAATAATTTAATAACCACCATTTGTTCACTAATCAAAAGATGGAATAAAATGTTCTTCACAATGGAGGATAGGTTCTCTTCAATTAAAATGATAATTTTACCTAAAATTTTGTTTATATACAGTCACTGATACTACCCCCTCCCAAAAACATATTTAAAAAAATAGATTCCATGCTACTTAAATTTTTATGGTTCCCTTAAAACCTAGGATTGCATATAAATGGCGCATTAGAGCTTGGAATAGTAATGGGATAGCATTCCCTAGCTTAGATCTTTATTCCAAATCAGTTATAATTAATGTAATATTACAATGGATCACACCTACCTATATATCTGGCTGGAAAACCATACATGAGAGTCATATAACTGATGTCAGAACTACAAAAAATCAGTTTAAGGAACAATATGGAATAAGTAAAGTTCATTGGCTTTTACATGAATTTTGTTTATTTAATAAAAGTTTGATCATTTTTCTTATGGCATTAATCAAATATTTAATAACTTTAAAAATATAATTGACTGTAATTACATTAAACAATTTTTATTTCTTATATTCCCTATAGCATACTCCCCTGACTGCCTAGATTCTTTCAACATCAATGCGATACAAAAATTAAAGGAAAATAACTTGATATTCTGGCATCAGCTTATTGAAAATAAGAGTATTAAATCATTAAACTCTCTTTTATGTAGTTCTGATAACAGCCAAGACAGTTGTTTATATACTCATTACGGCAATTTATAGAAAGAAAATGAGAGTATCAATCAACCTTGAGACTAAATCTATAGCTAGTTTGATTCAGCTTTTTATTAGGTGTCTTGAAAAGACAGATATTCAAAAATTTAGTATCTTACCTATCTATAAGATACTAAGAGAAGACACTAAAGCTTGACTAAGATTTTTGGAATTACTATGTCTAGATTAATGGAGAACAAATATCTGATGAATCAAAAATATTATTATTGAATTCTACGTATGGTACCTCTTCTTCATTATACTGGAGATGGTATACATGAAAAATTATGAAAAGGAGTTTCTATACTCCACATAAAAGAAATCTTATACTCAAAAACAGTGAATGTAAATATATATATATATATATATATATATATATATATATATATATATATATAGATATATAGATATATAAAACAGAATGGCAAAAATTGGGAAACCTTTTCAACAAATAGTGATAACTTTTCATGGATAAAATGATTGCTCATCATGGATGAATGTAAATATTGTAAATAGTTTGTTTTTGTTTTATTGTATTTGTTATATGTACATTTGTGTATGTTTATAATGAAAACAAAATACAATTTTTTTGGGGGAAAAAAAGCAATAGAGTGGAGTGCTACAGAATACTGAAGCATCACACAAAGAATCTGTAAGAGACAAAATTATTGTTACAGAGTTAGAATTCTGAAATCTCCTGTGTTGCTAGAGAGGACAGAATGAGATGAGACAAATGCTGATGAGGAAGTAAGCTGGAGTACCATAGCAGATGGCATGCTGGGAGAAGTAAAAGAGGATGTGTTGGCAGGTGAATCAGGAAAAATAGCTGGATTACTAAAAAGTTCTGATAGCAGTCTGGTGATATGCCTGGCCAGCACTGTAGCTAGTTTTAAATGCATGTCCCCCGTGCAACAGGGTGTTGTCGTGAACAGTAACAAAAAAAAAAACTTTTGCATATGCAGAAATAGTAAATACAGGGGAAAAAAAGATGCTGTGACTGACACAAAGTATACATGGACTGCTGCAAGGAAACCAAAACCAGAAAAGAAGACCAGTGGTAAGAATCAAAACAAGTTACAGTGACATTATTAACAGGTATGAAGTTATGAACATTATTATTTCACCTTTGGGATTTAACATTAATACAATTAGGAACAGAAGTATTTTGCAAAGTTACTTTCAAAACTTTTGTTTTACTTAAATATGACTAAATGAGTGGAAAAAAAGCTAATTTGCACCATGGAAGGAGTATATTTTTCAAAACATGGGACTGCAGTTAAGGAAGAAAATAAATGTGAAATTGGGAATATTTGCATAGAGGAACTTGAGTTTAAGACTTTTTCTGTCTGTAATGAGAGACATGAGTGAAAGAAGTGTTTGGACAGGGCTTGAGTGTATGGGTAACTGAATGTGCATGAGAGAAAAATACAGCTTATTTCAAATATTACAACTATGAATGGGAAAGGGGGAAACAATGGGGCATTGGGGTCAACCTAAAGCACGTTCTTTTGTGGGGATGAGAAGTACTTGGTGCAGGACTGTAATAAAAGAAAATGTAATCGATGCAGGGAAAGGAGACAAACCACAAGCTATGTACTTGGACATTTCTGATTTGACTGTCCTTTACTAAAAAAAGAACCTGAATATTAAAAAAAAGAGAGATAATAGAACTGAAAATACTGGTGAAGAATTTGTTATGGGGAAGATAACTGAAGAAGAAGATGAACCTAGCATAGAAAGGAACAATGGGGATGAGCTAGGAAAAACCAAAGTATTACAGTGCAAGATACAAACAAATATGAAGCACTAGAAAGTGAAAAAGGGGATGTTTTACTGTCTTACAGTTGCCAAGAAAAAATGGGTACTAAATAATTTCATAGGAGATTGCACAGAAAGGAAAAGAAAACAGAAACTGGAAGAAAGAAAGACATACAAAAAAGAAAGGGATGGATTAGGAATATTGGCACTAAATGTAAAGAACATTCAAAATTATACTAAAAATAGGATAGTGACTGAAGGGTGTAAAATAAATAAGGGTGTTGTATGTGTTAGACAAGAGATGTTTGAAGAAAGAAAAAAAATAATTGACACACTACGGAGTAATAAGATTATATGGTCAGTGGGGAGTAATGTGCTTTCAGGAATAGTTTCATTTTAAGTGAAGTGATAAGAATGATGGATGTGATGGCAGCTGTACCTGGAAGACTTGTGGTATGTGATACAAGGAAAAAGGGAAGACGTGTAATGATAACTGTAGTTTATGCACACATCAATAAGATGGAGAACAAACAAATGTCTGAGAAACTCAAAAAAGTGTCCTATTAAACTGTTATAGTGGATTTTAACTGCAATTTGAGAAAAGACGGGAAAATAAATACACAAAGAATGTTAAAAATAGAAAAACAGAGAACAAGCATATAAAATAGGGACTTTGAGAACTGAAACAGATTATGTGATGTATTCAAAATATATGAAAAAAATACCAGGTGGGGTAGAAATGGAATTTTCAGATCACAGAGCAATATGTGCTGGAGCAGCAGATGACACAGAGGTAATAAAAGAAGAGAAAGGGAAAAAATAAGACTGACTCCAGATAGTGCTAAGGCAGAAAAGACGAAAAGGGAAAGTACAGTTGTGTAAACTTACCATAAATGTAGATGTTCGAGTGTATTCACTGTTGTAGTCATTACATTTGCTGGCAGGTTGCCCTCAGTCGGCCTGAATAACAAAGTCTTGGATCCTGTGTCGGTTGCTGTCTCCTCTTCCATGACGTCAGGTCATCAGGGGTATAAAACATGCAGCTGATGCCATTTTATTTAGTTTTTCTTGCCCCAGATGTCAGGTGCCCCCCCAAATGGGGAGCAAATTATATATATATATATATATATATATATATATATAACAGTAAATATATAACTGCACTTTTAGAAACATAAACTTTACCTTCAACTAAAAGCAAATACACCACAAAGGCTTTTGAGTACAGTGAAGGAAAGAAAAGGTATAGAAAGGGGGATGGCAGGTGGGTAACCCGGACTGCAACAGAGAATATACTCCAACATCTACATTTATGGTAAGTGTACAGAACTGTACTATGTTCTTCGTGTTTCACTATTGCAGTCATTACATTTGGGTAGAATCCCAAAGCTATGGATGGGAGGATGGAACTAAACAGTATTAGGAGCAGCTATAAGGCCCTGCAGGACTGCAGTGGCAAAGCTTGCCCTAGATTTGGAGAAGAGAGGTAAATGATAATGCTTTGTGAAGGTATGAACAGAGCTTCAAGTAGCAGCTTCTAGAATGTCTTTGGTTGGGACCCCTCTGAGAAAAGCTGTTGAAGTAGAGGCAGCCCTGGTGGAATGTGATCTGATCCCCTTGGGCACCGGTTTACCATGGTGCAAATAGCAGAAACGAATCCAGTGGCTTATCCATTTAGAAATAGTCTGCTATGATATAGCCTTCCCCGCTGACCCTGCAGCAAATGCTACCAGTAGTTGCTCCGACTTTCTGGGAGATTTGGTTCTATTTAAGTAGAATCTCAGTTGTCTGTGTACATCCAATGAATGCAGAATCCGTTCCCCCTTGTTCTGCGAATTTGGGTAAAATGTTGGCAGGTGAATGGTCTGGTTAAGAGCCACACTGGATACCACCTTATGCATAAAAGAAGGATTGGTCCCGAGGGACACCCTGTCCGGGTAAAAATATAATAAAAGGCTCCACTGCCATGAGGGCCTGTAGTTCTGAAACTCTTCTTGCTGAAGTGACTGCCAAAAGGATAGCCGTTTTCCAAGATAGAAATTTTATATCTGCAATAGCTGCTGGTTCAAAAGGAGGCAGGGTGAGTTTTTCCAGCACAAAATTGAGGTCCCATGCAGGAGTTGGTGGCCACAAATTTTTGGCCCCTCTAAGATACTGTTTAAGCATTGGAAGAGAAAATAGGGGAGGCTCTGTGTTCTAATGAGCCGAGATGGCAGAGGCATAGATTTTTATTGAAGAAAAGGATAGGCCCTTGTCAAGCATCTCAGTCAAATATTGTAAAATTTGAGGAATATTGGGCTTTGCTGTGTCTATTTGCTTGTGCTTGGTTCCAAGCACAGAATCTCTTCCATTTTTCAGCATAAGATTTTCTAGTACTAGGCCTTCTGGCTTCCAAAATGACATCCATCACAGATTTACTGAGAGGTGTTGTTTGAATAATTAGTTGATTAGCCATGCTGCAAGATTCAGAGTTTGGAGCTGAGTGTGCATAATTTGATAGTTCTGCTGAGACAGTAGATAAGATATTTGAGGCAAGTACCATGGAGGAAGGTGAGACATATTCCTTAGAAGTGGGTACCAGTGCTGGCGAGGCCAGTCCGGAGCAATTAGGATCATTTTTGTTTTTTCCTGTCTGACTTTTAGTAAGATCTTGGAGAGTAGAGGCAGAGGGGGAAAGGCATAGACTGATAGGTTTTTCCAGCTGAAGGATAGAGCATCCACTTTCCATGTTTTTTTGTGATGAGTTCTTGTGCAGAATTTGTCCAACTGATAATTTTGGGGAGAGGCAAATAGATCTATGTCTGGGCTCCCCTATTTCTGAGTTAGCGTGCTGAAGATTTGTGGATCCAGTTTCCATTAGTGCGGGTCCATAAGATTTCTGCTTAGGTCATCTGCCAGAGTATTTTGCTTTCCTGGCAGGAATTGAGCTTGAAGATGTATTTGGTAAGTCAAGGCTGTGTTCCACAATGCCATGGCTAGTCTGCAAAGGGGGTAGGAATGTGTACCCCCCTGCTTATGTACCACATAACTGTGGTGTTGTCCATCTTTATCAGTAGTTGTCCTGGATGAAGTAAGTCATTGAAAGCTGTCAGGGCATTCTGAACAGCTAGCATCTCTTTCTGGTTGATATGCAGATGCATTTGGTTTGGGCTCCATTTGCCCGGAATGCATCTCCCTGCCAGGTGGGCCCCCCAAGCATAGTCTGATGCATCTGTAGTTAGGGTTTGGGTGGCAGGGGGTAGAGTGAATGACAGTCCCTTGTTTTGGTGACATGCGTCTGCCCACCAAAGAAACTCATGTTGTAGGCAGGGAATGAGAGGAATCATTGTTTCCAGGCTGTGACAGTGTTGACTCCATAAACTTTTTAGGTACCATTGAAGTTTCCTCATATGCAGTCTTGCATAATGAATTAGTAGTTTGCAGGATGCCATGAACCCCAAAGCCTGCAGAATTTGTCTTGCAGATAACTGGGTTTTCCTCATAATGAATTAGTAGTTTGCAGGATGCCATGAACCCCAAAGCCTGCAGAATTTGTCTTGCAGATAACTGGGTTTTTGTTGCCATTTGTTTGAAGTATGTTATCAGTTGCCTTTGTTTGTCTGGCGTGAGGTAAGCCATCTGGGCAGCTGTATTCAAGCTTGCTCCCAGGAATGTAATTATTTGAGAGGATACCAGTTGTGATTTCTTTTTGTTTATGGTGTACCCTAGGCATGCTAGAAGCCTTTTTACAAACGCCAGATGTTGAAGAAGAGTGTCCTTTTCCTCTGCTTGAATGAGACATTCGTCCAGATAAGGATAAATTTGTATGCTTCTTTGTCTGCAGAATGTAATTACTGGTGCCAGGCACTTTGTAAAGACCCTGGGCGCAGTAGATAAGCCAAAGGGCAGTGCAGAGAATTGGTAATGCAAAAAACCTGCTTTGAAGCGGAGGTATCTTCTGCATGATTCACTTATTGGGATATGCAGGTATGCCTCTTTTAAGTCTAGAGTTAATAACCAAGTATTCCTGCCTAGCATAGGCAGTAGCTGTTGTAATGTCAGCATTTTGAATTTTGGAATGTCCAGGAACGTGTTCAGAATTGATAAGTCCAGTATTGGACGTCATGAATTGTCTTTTCTGGGTACCAAGAAAAGTCTTGAATAAAAACCTTGTCCTTTTTCCTTTTCTGGCACCGGTTGAATAGCCCCCATATCCATGAGGGACATGACTTGTTTCTGGGCCTCTGCCCACTGGTTTTGTGGCAGATCTGGCCATCCGTTTGGAATTGGCAAAGTATGAAAATGAAATCCGTACCCCTGGGATAAAGAAGTTATGTCTTACCATAACGTTCCATCTGTATTGTTGATCCTCGTTCAGTCATTACACATGGGTATCGGTTCCGACCTCGGAACCGAGCCGGCCATTTTCCAAACTCGCATCAGCTTCAAACTCTTGAGCTAAACTCTTATCCACAATCCCCCTCTCCCTGTTACTTCAGATCGAGTTTGCAAGTCAAAAAAGGTAGAGGCTACCTCTGGTCAAATAACCTAAGAAAACCGGATGCTGAGATCCACTAGAAACCACAGGAGGGGGCAGGAGGAAGGGTCATAATGACGGTGGGAGGGTGGCCTAATGGTTAAGGTGTTTGCCTTACAAACACAAGGTGCAGGGTTTGAGTCTCAAGGATAATTGGGCTGGCTTAAAATGGCTCAAAAGGGCAGTTAGCTTAGTACTAATCTATGAACCTATGAACCTATGAAAGAGGATCAACAATACAGATGGAATGTTATGGTAAGACATAAGTTCTTTATCTGATATTGTTAATCCTTGTTCATTCCTTACGCATGGGACAGAGTCCCCAGCTACCTCTACTCCTGGGAGGCTCTCATGGAAGGACATTACTGAGCACCATAGAACTGAAAGATGCTCTTCCCCTGGAGGCCAAGTACACCTTATAATGATTGATGAAGGTATGAGGCATAGCCCAAGTTGCAGATGCACAGATGTCATGCAAGGAAGCTCTGGCATGGAAGGCAGCAGATGTTGCCACCGACTTTGTTGAATGAGCTTTCATGGTAGAAGGCAACGAGATATTACGTTGTGTATAAATGAAGGTCACACAGTCCTTCAACCATCTAGCTAATGTGACCTTAGCAACAGCAGATCCTAATCTAGGTCCAGAAAAGGCCAAAAATAACTGGTCAGATTTATGAATGGGCCTAGTCCTGTTTAAGTAAAAATGGATTTGCCTGTGGATATCTGGGGTATGTAGGCAATACTCTCCTCTGTTTGAATGACTGGGAAAGAAAACTGGTAATTCAATGGCTTGATTAATGGACATTTCAGAGATCACTTTAGGCAGAAATGATGGATTAGTTCTCAGAGACACTCTATCTCTATGAAAAATCAAGTATGGACTCTTGATACATAAAGCTTGAAGCTCAGAAATACATCTGGCAGAAGTAACGGCGACCAAAATAAGGTTTTCCATGACAAATACTTGAGGTCGCAAGAAGAGGCTGGTTCAAAAGGTGGCATTGTCAGAGCTTGTAGAACTAATGATAAATCCCATGGTTGAATAGGCTCTCTAAAAGGTGGCTTCAGATGATTCACACCTTTTATGAAGTTCTTGCACAATTTCTGGGACATAAGAGAGGAATCTTGGACACCCTCACGAAAATTAGAAATTGCAGCCAAATGAACTCTAATGGTAGAGGCCGATAGACCCGATTGAAAAAGGTCGGCCAGATAGTCTAGTATTATCGACACTGGTGCTGAGAAGGGATCTACCTGTTTATCTTTCAGCCAACAAGTAAATCTTTTCCACTTGCTCAGATGAGTAATTTTAGTGGCAGGCTTATGAGATGCAATGAGAATATCATGTACTGGTAAAGAAAGATCATTCTGCCTGGCAATCAAGGGAACTGGAGTAGCCAAGCCATGAGCTTCAGGCTGTTCAAGTTGGGATGAATCAGGTTCTGTGGATGTGAGATCAACTCCGGGGTTGGATGGAGAATCCATGGTCGATCTAGTGGGTGAGACCAAAGGAAGGGGAACCAAATCTGTCGAGGCCAATATGGTGCTATGAGGAACACCTTCTCTTCAACCGACGAGCTTTCTTCAGAAAATGGGGAATGACGGGAAAGGGTGGAAATGCGTAAAGAAGACCTGATGGCCAATCGTGGACTAGAGCATCCCTGAGTGACTGTCCCGGAGGGGGAATCAGGGTGAAGTAGTTGCTGCATTTGTAGTTGGTCGGGGATGCAAAGAGGTCGCAGCAAGGGTGGCCCAAGCAGTGGAAGATCTCGGCTGCTATCAAGGGATTCAGGGATCACTCGTGAAGTTGAAGAATGCACCTGCTGGGTCTGTCTGCCATCACGTTGGAACACCTGGGAATGTGCGTTGCTAGAAGAAAATGGTTGGTAGCCATCGCCCATTGCCATATCCTCATGGCCTCTCGACAAAGGGGGTAAAATTTGGTTCCACCTTGCTTGTTGATGTACCAGACCACCGCCATGTTGTCTGATTTAATCGCAATTGTCCCAGATAGCAGCAGGGGATGGAATGCTTGCAACGCCAGAAGCACTGCCCTCAGCTCTAGAACATTTATATGCAGATGGGCCTCCAGTTCGGACCAAGTGCCTTGGACTGTCTGTCCCTGACACAGCCCCCCCACCCCATCAGGGAGGCATCCGTGGTCACTGTGGCCTTGGGTTGCTGGGGGGAGAAGGGGCAAGACCATTGTGACAGATTGTGTGTCATCCACCAATTTAAATCCTGTTTGCACCTGTGGGTTACTCGATTCATGGCTGAAAGAGGATGCTGAAAAGGATACCATTGGGTGAGCAGTAGCTATTGTAGAAGCCTCATGTGAAACCTGGCCAGGGGAACAATGGTGATGGAGGCTGCCATGGAACCCAACAGCTGTAGAACTGAGTGAGCCGTGGATTTCTCCTTTGAAAGGATTGGAATCAGTTGTTGCTTTATCTTTAAAATTATGTGCTCTGGAATAGCAACTCTGCAGTTCTTTGTGTCCAAGATAACCCCTGTGAATTCTGTCGACTGAGATGGGGTGAGATTGGATTTTTGACAGTTTATGGTTATGCCTAGTCTTTGAGCAGCGAGGAGAGAGTATGCCAGGGCTTCTTCCAGTATATGTCTGGTGGGGGTGGAAATGAGCTATTGTCTAGGTATGGAAACACCTGGAATCCTTGAAGTCGCAAGTAAGCTGTGACAACTGCCATGCACTTTGTGAACACTCTGGGGGATGTAGAGAGTCCGAAGGGCAGTACTCTGAACTGGTAGTGACTGGCTCCCGCACGGAAGTGCAGAAATCTTCTTGATGGCCTGTCCACTTTTATGTGGTAGTACGCATCTTGAAGATCTATCGAGCGCATCCAATTGTCTTTTTCCAAAAGCAGGAGGATAGACTGTATGGTGACCACCCAGAATTTTTGTACTCTCACAAACTTGTTTAATATATTGAGATCCAAAATTGGTCTCCAGTCTCCAGTTTTCTTTGGCAACAAAAATCATTTTGAGTAGAAGCCGGATCTTATCTGGTCTGGAGGGACTATTTGGATGACTCTTTCTTAGCAGCTTTTCTATCTCTAGTGCTGCTTCTTCCCTTTGACTGGGTGGAACGTCGGGAAGGTATTTTGAAGGGGCAGGACAAAGATCGAAGGGGATATGATAACCTCTGGTTATAATCCTTTGTACCCAAGAATCAGTGGTGATGGTTAGCCAGGCAGAAGGGTACATGGAGAAACATCCCCCAACCACCTCCAGAGGAAAGGAGTTGGGCCACTCTTCAAGAGTGCTGGTAAGATTGACCAGGGAAAGAATCCCTGGAACCCAGGACCCAGGTTACGCGGACCCCCTCTGCCCCGAAAGGAGCACCTTTCCATGTGAGTTTCCCCCCTCTGCCTTTCGGGGAGAACTCGGCCTGTGTGTCACGGAAAGGACCCTGAGATTTCTTGAACCATATCTTCCCACTCTTTTGGTTTTGGAAGAAAGCACGTTGAGGGGAAGGATAATGGACATCTACGGCAGAAAGGGTCTTACCATCCTGTTCACATCTGGCCAGTGTGCTTTTAACTTTGGGCCCAAACAACAAGGAGGCCTCAATGGGAGCATTAAGAAAGGAAGCCTTAAAAGGTTCCGCGAAATTGCACAAGCACATCCAGGCGTGTCATCTCAAGAATGCCGCTGAACCCGCTGCTCCTTCTGATGCGTGAGATATCAGTTGCATAAAGGATTTAGATACTGATTCAATGGTGGCCAGCTGAGAGGCCACTTTGTCACGGACCTCATCAGACATGGCACCAGCCAAGGTTTCAGACAGCTCAGAAATCAGATCCCTTTGAAGCTTGGTAAAGGTTGCCATATAATTCAGGGACCTGATAGTAAAGGTCACTGATGCAAAGGTGCGCTTTCCTATCCTATCCATAGCCCGGGACTCTTTGTTAGGTGGATGGACAGTCTGGCTTTCTTCTTCTGCCAGATCCTTTTTTGTTGCGGCCGACACCACCAAAGCATCCACAGGAAGACCTTTGGACCAATGGGGATCCGAAGCAGGAGGGGACAAAATCTTATCTGGCCTCTGGGGAATAGCTTCGATGGTATCAGGAGCCTTCCAAGCACGCTGCACGATAAGCCGGACAAGTTCATCGGCAGGTGGAGTAACCCAGGAGGTAGGGGGCCGGGCGTGAAAGGCCTGCAGGAACACAGATTCCTCAGAGGTCAGATTAGAGGACTGCCAGTCACCTCTCTGTTTCAGGATTTCGAGGATATCACCAAAGGATACCTCAGAGGGTGTCCAGGGGATCCTTCCCCTCATCAAAATCTGTGTCTTCAGTGAAGGACTCCTCTGTGGAGTCCATGTGCTTCCTCTTACAGAAACTTTTCCGGTGGACCTCCTCAGCGAGAGAAGCTGGAGAAGACAGCGGAAAAGGGGATTCCTGTGGGAATATGTCCTGAGGCCCTTGCACCCAGTGTCCACTAGGTGCGACTTGTGAAACCAGTGTACCAGAGGAGGGCAGAGGTATAGACAGTCCAGTATTGCCAGCAGCAGCAAAAGCCTTCTCCATCAGTTGGAAGACTGGTCCACCTGAAGAGGAGTGAACATCTAGAACAGGGGTCACCCCTCCCCTAAGTGTCTCAGTCTGCCAACCCGGAGTCCCTGGATGGCTGTGAAGCAGCAAACTATGCATGTCATAACTGACATCCTGGGTCATAGCAAAACTTTCCTGCCATGAAGGCAACTGCGGTCCTTTAGTGAGATCCATTAAGGGGACCGCAGAAGGGGAAGACTGTGCTATATCCATGGACTTCAAAGGCAATGAAGGAGGAAAATAAGAAGGGGTCTTTGGAGATGGGTGATCACCTCCTAAGGAAGGATGGTTCCTGATGGGTGGGATACCTCTGGCCAAGAGCACCTGATCCACAAGACGCAACACTTTGTGTTCGGAAAGGCTTCTAGTGGACCTCACGGAGACTGAGAAAGAAACAGGCCTGTCCACAGAACAGGCAAACTCGGTGCCCATCTCACCAGTCTGCACTGAGGATAATGGTGGCGAGAGAGACTGGACTACGAGTGTCTGCACCGAAGAAGTTATCGGTGCCAAGGTCATGGTCTGCACCGACACAGGGATCGGTGCCAAAGTGGTTGTCGGCACCAAAGCTGGAACCAACAAAACTGGAGTCAACAATAAAGGCATTGGTTCCGAGGACACTGTCGGAACAGACGTGGTCAAGGTCTGTGCCGACTGAATGGTCGGTGCCGATACAGTAGTAATAGTCTGAACCGAGGAGCCCCTCGGTGCCGATATAGTGAAGGCTGCAGGAGAAGATGGAGCCGAGATTACTAATGGAGCCGAAGGCCTCGGTGCCGAAGGTCTAGGCACCGAAAGCACTGGGGCTGACTGAGTGAGCTCCGGAGCCGAAACTTTAGCCTTTTTAGGTTTTGGTTGGCGGGAGTCCCCAGCCGGGGATGAAGGCAAAGATTTAGCCTTGGTAGGAACATCCAAGATTTTCTTATGGGCTTTAGGAGGGGTTGAGGCCTCCTACCCAGAAACAGCCTCTGAAAAGGGAGATTTAAGAAGTCCCTTCAGCAACAGCTTGTTTTTCCTTTCCAACAAAATTCTATTAGAAAAGTTTTCACAAATAGTACAGGGCGGGTCAACAGACAAGTGGGACGCCCCCAAACAATAAACGCACAAAGAGTGTGCATCAGAAGTAGGTAGTTTGTGTCCACAATCAGAACACTGCTTAAACCCCGGACTACCTTTCTTATCTGCCATGACAGCAAATGAATTAATACAAAAGGGTACCAGCTAATGGTACAAAAGAATACCCGAAGGTATGAAAAAAAAGGATTACTAATGATGGTAAAGAAAGAATACCTTGCGGTAAAAAGGTAGAAAAAATGGCAGAAAAACCTGAAGAAAATATGTACGCTAGATGCGATATGGTAAGAGACAATGAAATAGAAACTTTTCTGACAGAAAAGTAATATGAAAAACTATTAAACAAATAACTGTACTTAGCTCAAGAGAAGCAGCTTGACATGACCGAATGGCAATGTGACAAACTAAATCGGAGGTAACAGAGAGAGGGGTACTGTGGGCAAGAGTTTAGCTCGAGAGTTTGAAGCTGATGCGAGTTTGGAAAATGGCCGACTCGGTTCTGAGGCTGGAACAAATACCCATGCGTAAGGAATGAACGAGGATTAACAATATCAGATACTATATTTAATACCCACTTGTCCTGGGTAATTAACTGCCAATTTTGAGCATGAAGTGCTAGTTTTCCCCCCATGGGGGCTGCCAAAAGATAAGTGCTTGGTGATGGTAGAGGAATGTCATTGAGACTGCTTACTGTAGGGTTGTACTTTGTTTCCTCCAGATTTGGAGGTAGAGGCACCCCTTTGCTTTGACCTGTAAGAACCCTGTGATTGGTATCTGGAGCCTTTTGAGCACCTGGATTTGCCCTGAGTGGCTCTGTTGGACACAGGAAAGGACCAATTTTTAGTAGGCCAGTGCCTTCTGAACCTGGGTGGCTGCACTTGCAAGAAATCTTTTACAGTTTGCATAGATTTAGCTTTGTCTTCCATTTTCTTTAAAACCTCTTCTGCCTTATTACCAAACAGAGTATCATGCTGCAAAGGGGCATCCAACAATTTAGCTTTAACATGATCAGGCAGATTTTGCTCCTTGAGCCAGGCATGCCTTCTAATCACAGATCCAGTAATGGCAGCCCTACAAGAGGCCTCCAAGGAATCAAAACCACATTGCAAAGTATGCTTTCCCACCTGTTCTGCTGAATGCAATGATTCCTGTAACTCTTTATTTTCTACACAATCAGAAATCAACATAATTTTCTGTTTTAGTAAGCCCATAACATGCTGTTGATATTTAAGCATATGAAAATGGCAGTTTAAGGCCCTGATTGCCAAGGTTGCAGACGTATAAACCTTCTTTCCCCATCTATCCAGTGCCCTGGAATCTCTATTAGAAGGGGTAGGATTTTTGGCTGTAGAGTCCTTTACACCCATGGGACCCTGAGAAATAGTCTCAGGATCAGCAGCAGGATTTTTGAAAAGAAATTTGTGGGAGTCAGGAACCCTGTAATATCTGTCTGGCTTACTAGGAGCTGGAGGCAGGGAATCAGAAGCCATGCTTGATTCCGAAAACACATCATCAACAATGTCTAATACAGGAGGCATTGCCAAAGGCCTATGCTGAGGAAGAAGAAGAAAATCCGTAAGCCTCTTTTTTGATTCAGAGAAGTCCTGACTCTCCCAGTGAAAATGTTCCCTTAAAGTATGCAAAGTCTCTCCAAAAGAGTAATCCTCAGGAGGAGATGCAGATGGGATGGATTCCTCTGCATCAGAATCCTCATAGGGTGGAATAGAAAATTCCTGATCAGAAGAGGAAGAAATGGAAACCTGATCTGAAGATTCATAATCAGTGCCTTGCCTAGGCCTCTTAGCGGGGGGGTTGAGAACCCCCGATCAAAGTAATTAAATCCTCAGCCATTTTGATCATCTGTTTTTTTGGCATAGGGGCCTGAGCACGTGGCTCATGCATCGGTTTTTTAGACATAGAAGATGTTTTTGACCTTGTTTTTGTTGCTGGCGTTGGTTTAATACAAAAATGCTGAGGCCTAAAAACACCCTCAGAAGCTGGTGCCTGCTCAGTGGCTCTGTTCCCATCCAAGGGAGAGACTTCCACTGGTTCAATACTCTGAGAATCTCGCAGCATACCGGACTCCGAATGCGTCTCGGTAGAGGCCTGTGACTCAAAACTAGCTTGTATCAGGGGCTGCGAAAGTGCCTCACTGAGTACCATTGAAACAGCGACTGACTTAGGAGAAGCTTTGTCGTCTGTTTTGGACCTCGACGGTCTGCCTCTGTCTTTTTCTTTGTGTTTTTTATAAACTCTGGTAGTCGGATTGCTAACCGATGACATTTCAGGATAATTAAATCTTGACCCAAAATATTTTGAAGCAAAAATATACCGACGCTTAATAGTGCATTGGTTAAATCTAGCACAAAACCGACAGCAAGGCACATTGTGATCAGGGCCTAGGCAAGGAATAGAGTACAAATGCAAATCCTTATGAGGTATTTGCTTCTCACAAGTAATACAATTATTAACTTTTACTGACATTGGTAAGGAGCAAGAAAAAGTTTCCCCGAACGGGGTACTTAGCTTTAGTTTGAAAACTTCGGTTCTGAAACTCGAATATGAAAATTTCAGGAGTCGGCCGACCGGCACTTGCGAACTGCTTCTGCTTCAGGCACCGTGCGGCAAGAAAGACTGAATAAAATGGTGTTGGCTGCATGTTTTATACCCCTGACGACCTGACGTCATGGAAGAGGAGACAGCAACCGACACAGGACCCAAGACTTTGTTATTCAGGCCGACTGAGGGAAAAGTACAGTTTTGTACCTACCATAAATGTAGATGTTCGAAGATCCACATTGCTGCAGTCCTTACACTTGGGTAGTCCGCTGTCCTCGGTCGGCCCGAATATCAAAGTATAAGGCTGACGTCGGTCAAGGCGCATTTAGGTTCATAGGTTCATAGGTTCATACTAGGCTATCTGCCCAAGGGCATTTATAAGCCTAGCCCATAGTTATGTGGCTTTCGCCACCCCTTTAGTTTGAATAAAAACTATGCCTATCATTTTTCTGTGCCTCTGTCAAGCAGTGACACTGAAGTAATCCCTGGGGTATATCTGCGATCTCCCATCCATTGGTCAAGATTCCTCTTGAACAAGGCCAGCGAGGTGCTCTGCCTCACATGTACCGGGATTTTGTTCCACAGCATAGGGAGTCTCTGGGTGATGAATCTGTCCCTCCAGCACGTTCTATTTATAACCGTGTCAAGGTTTAAGTCTCCGCCTTGTGGTTCTGAGGGATCTAGATTTTTGAGGTGAAGCATATTCATCAAATCTGGGTTTGACATGGCCTTATATGTCAGGCACAGGTCACCTCTGAGCAAGCGGTATGAGACTGAATAAAGCTGGACTTCTTTCAGTCGGGCAGCATAAGACATATTTTGAGACCCTTTATCCTTTTGGTGAGGAACTTTTGGGGCCTTTCAAGCTGCATCAGGTGTCTGGTCAGATACATTCCGAACGGGCATTGTACTCAATCATAGGTCTAATGAGTGATGAGTACAGGGGACGATGACCTCCTTGATCTAGATGTGAATCCCTTCATGAACAGGTGAGCGATATAGAAGCTTTTCCTAACTACTTTAGCAACATGAGTGTCAAACAAAGACTACTGTCAACTTGGGTCCCCAGATCCCTGATGACTTTTCTGTGCTCAGTGGATTGTCACCTATATGGTAGCTAGGGGTAACCTTGTTTTTCCCGAAGGGTATGACTATGCATTTTTGGCGTTTAACTTCAGGCCATGGCTCTGGCACCAGTTATCCATTAGAGAGAGGCCCTTCTAGAGGAGATCTGAGTCAGATGAGTTTAGGACTATGGCGCCTAGTTTGCAGTCATCTGCAAACTTTGTCAGCCATAACCCTCCTGTGTTTGCTTGTACTTCAGAAAAGTAGATGCCGAACAAGAGTGGACCCAGGACTGAGCCCTGTGGGACACCACTTGTGACAGGCTTTGAGTCTGACATGGCTCCAGCAACTCTGACCCTGTGGGTTCTGTCGCTAGCCAGTTTGCAACCCATCTTGTGATGTATGGGTTTACATTCAAGCTGATGAGTTTTTCGATGATACCTGAGTGGGGTATTGTGTCAAGGCCTTTGCCAGGTCGAGGTAGGCTGTATGGACTGCCTTTCCCTCATCAATGGCCTTGGTGACTGTCTCAAAAAGTCAACCAAGTTTAAGAGGCAGGATCTGCCTTTGACAAAGCCAAACTGGGTTGGATCCAAAGTCTGCAAGTTCCCTATGTCTTTATTTATGAGTTCCATTATGATCCTCTCCATGGCTTTGCAGATAAGGCTTGTCAAGCTAATGGGCGGTAATTTCCAGGGTCTGTGGAGGCACCGCCTTATGAAGTGGGACCACAGTCGCCGTGCGCCACTCCTTGGGTAATGATCCTGAGGTGAGGCTAAGATTAAACAGCTGTCCTAACTGTGGGTTTAATTCCTCGTTGAGTTCATGAAGCACACAGCCGGGGACACCATCCGTCCCATGGATGCTGTGTTTTTGCCTTAGTGAGGCAGTTCTCACCTGGGCGTTGGAGATGTTTGGGGGCTACAATCCTCTGGAATAGATATCTCTCCTTTGGGGAGGGGAGAAGTTTGCACTGAACCTGTCAGCCAGTATGTTAGCAATATGTGTAGGTTCAGTAATTTTCACATCATTTTGAACTAATTCTGAGCATATCTGGGAGTTTCCTCCCAGGTTTCTAACATAGCTAAAGAAGGCCTTATGATTGTCTTTAGAGTCCTTGGCGATTTTTCTCTCAACATTTGCCTTGGATGATTTTATGAGAGCTCTTAGTTTTTTACTTATAATGATCAAAGGTGTCTTACCTTTCAAGGATTTTGCTCTATCTTGTAGTAGCTTCCTCCTTTTGTTGTAGAGCTTGTTTATGGCTGGGGTCCACCAGACTGGACGCTTGCCTTTGGTACAGAGAGTCTTAGTTTTGTTTGGGATTGCCTGATCCATGCAGTCCTGTAGGTGCTGGTAGAAGGCATTTGTAAGTGATTCAGCGGTTTGAGTAATGTTTACCACTGGCTCAGGGGCCTTAAAGGAGACCACACTAGTTTTTAGAAGTGTGAAATCGGCTTTTGAGAAGTTTTTCACTGTGGTCTTTTTTGTTTCAGGTTGTGGCGGGATGAGGACCTCCAGCGAGATTAGTTTATGATCTGATCTCACCAGTGAGGGGTATACTTCGGTGTTGAACATTTTGATCCCATGTTCGTGATGATGAGATCAAGTATGTTTTCACCTCTTGTGGGGATGGTGACTAGTTGTTCCATGGCATTTGAGTTTATGAACTCCAGGAATCTTTGGGTTAGAGTGTTCGGGCTTGAGTAGTGTTCCCAGTCTATATTAGGGTAGTTGAAGTCACCTAGTATGATGGTGTTTGGAGATACATTTATCCCCTCCAATGTTTTCAGGAAGGCCATGTGAGGTTCCTGAGTTTGAGAGGGTGGCCTGTAACATGCTACAAATTGCAGAGCAGTCTTGCCTATGGTTAATTGCACCTGGATGGTCTCCGATGCATCGTGCGTTGCCACCAACCTTGAGGTGTGGGTGTCCTTTATGAATATGGACACCCCCTCCTTTCTTGGTGTTGTCCGGATTTTGGGGAACGTATGATATGAGGTGAAACCTGTTAGTGCTGGGGTGCTCTCAGGAGCCTTGAACCAGGTTTCTGTCACAGCACAGACATCGATGTTCTCCATATTGAGAAGGGCCTCGAAAGTGCGTGCATATTGAGATTGAGACTTCTGGCATTGAGCAGCATTACCCTTAGTTTTTTCCTTTTGGTGTTCTAGGGTGGTAGGTTTAGAATTTGAGCCTTGCCTAAAAGGCACTATGGGGTGGCAAGAGCCTTTGCCAATATCCGGAAGCCCAGGGTGACAGGTGCAAGCCGCCCCTTGCGAAGCAGTGGCTTGTCCAGCATGTCATCCCAGGCAGACAGACATTGGATCCCTTTGAATGACACCAGAATTTAAGCCAATTATTAAAGCTGATCATCTTATCACTGTATTGTGGCATCATTCTAGGTGAAGGTAGGATACTGCTCAAGGTCAGGGTCATACCTGCCTGGGCTACATAATCAGAGAGCTCCTCGACGCCCCTTTTCATGTAGTCCAAGGAGGTACGTCTCAGGTCGTTGACACCAGCGTGGACAATGACTGAGTCGTACTTGTACCTGCTGTTGAGAGACCTGAGTGCTTGCGTTATGTGGCGGATTCTAGCGCCCGACAGGCAGCTTACTGTGACCTTCTCCTTACTCAGTCTGGTGAGCGGGACGACAGTGTGCCTGACTATGGAATCACCAATGACAAGTGTGTCTGGCATTTTGTTTGGCCTTAAGGGCTGTGACTGTTTGACACTCTGACTGTGTGGTCTATGTGTTGCATGTGTTGGGTCGTGAGGTGGTAGTTGTTTGGGTGTCTGCTTTGGTGGCCTCTGCTGTTTTGGTAAATTTTGACCAGAGCCTCCAGTATGTCTTTGTGTGAGTATGTGTATGATTTGAAGTTGTGATGGTACCATGTGTGACTGGGTATGTATTGTGTGTGGTTGCCTTCTACTCCTGTCTGGTCTTGCCAGTCCTATGTTGAGAGAGCTCAGCCTCCAGTTTGGCCGTATAGTTGCATCTCTCGCATGTATTTGTGTTTTGTGGGAGAAGGAGAGGATTGTTCTGTGTACATGAGGCAATTGTAACATTGCCTCAATATTCCCAGGTTCACCAGTTGAGCTGGAGAGGACACTAGCATCTGATCCTCGACATACTAGAAGTAGTAGATAAAGAACTTTCAAAGGACTGGGAAGTGGGTTTTGGGCTGGTGGGGTACTAACTATAATAAGAGTGCTTTATCAAGGTGCAAGTACTGTAGGAGTAAGTGCTAGGCTTTACAGATAGAGAATAGTCTACTTGGGAATCAAGTAGAGATGAACTTTTCAGTTATAGGATATGCTGGTTAGATCAGCAGTACAGTTTAGCGTGTTTTATAGCAGGGGCTGAAGGAGCTAGGAATTGGCCCAAAACGACCAATGGACTACTAGTTTCTGGCTGAAACTTCACCAAATCGGACAAAAGGCGCTCAGTGGTTCCCACTCCCACTGGTAAGCAAAGAAACGTCCCTCCTTCCTAATAAGGCAATGGATCAGTAACAGGAACTAAAAACAAAGCCCAGGGATCAGCAACTCTGAAACTGGACTACTCTAGTTCAGTAAAGTGGGAAAACAAGAGATTTTTGTTTTATTACAGAGATAAGGAAAAAACAGACAGTAAATGCTATAAATGCTGTAAATCGGCTAGCGACTTTAGTGTGTAGCCTATAGAAACAATTTGCAACAATTAGTAACTTAAAGTGCAATAAACAGTGTAAAATGCAGAAATCACTTAAAGTAGCAGTATAACTGGCCAAATGCAGTCGCTACCTTAATAACAGTGGAAAGCCACAAAAATACTTATATCTGGTAGAAAGTCACTCTTTAGCTCTCTGCTGCTTGGATCACTCTGCAGGCCACCACGAGGATCTGTGCAGAGTTGGTATAAGCTGGAAAACACGTTTAGCGTGTTTTATAGCAGGGGCTGAAAGGAGCTAGGAATTGGCCCAAACGACCAATAGACTACTAGTTTCTGGCTGAAACTTCACCAATTCGGACAAAAGGCTGCTCAGTGCTTCCCACTCCCACTGGTAAGCAAAGAAACTTCCTCCTTCCTAATAAGGCAATGGATCAGTAACAGGAACTAAAAACAAAGCCCAGGGATCAGCAACTCTGAAACTGGACTACTCTAGTTCAGTAAGGTGGGAAAACAAGAGATTTTTTTTTTTTTATGGCTAGCACACTTGAGTGTGTTAGCCTACAGGTAAAATTAAGCAACAAATAACTTTTAAGACTGCAAAACAGTTAATCAACACAAAAACAGTTTAAATAGAATGCAGAGCTGTATAAACAGGCTAAGATGCAGTCGCTAAGCAGTAAATATTCAAAAAGCCAGAAAAAATACTTAAATCAGTTATAGCAAATACAGTTATAACAAATGCTCTGAAATATACTGTATATTTCCAATATGTTTGAGAAGGACAGTCAGAACACAAGAAGGTTCAGGAAGAAGAAAAAGTTTTGTTTTACTTTTGAAAAGGTAAAAGGAGGAACAGAAGGCCTTATCAATGTTCTCTCTGTATTAAGAAGAATGAGCTAATGACACTAGACTGGGAGGTGTGTCACAGTAGGGCGGCAACTGCAAAGCCACCAAGTATAAGAGCAAGACACCAACAGGGAGGGAGGGTGGGACAAAATAGCCTAAGACAACAAGCTATGAAAGTTTTAAACAGAAAAAGATTTCTGAAGATTCTGAATAGACAAAGTGCTTTATATATATTAAATTATAAAAACAGTAATCTGTTAAAATAATCAAAAAATACTTATATTTTGTAGCTCAGTTAAGGGTCAAACAACTTCTCCAGCCTGCACCAAAGACCAGAAACACAACTTTTTTACAAGAACACAAAAGAACCAGCCCCCACTAGCCAAGAGATAATTACACAGAGTAAATGTTTCAGTTTATACAATAGCCTAAGACAACAAGCTATGAAAGTTTTTAAACAGAAAAAGATTTCTGAAGATTCTGAATAGACAAAGTGCTTTATATATATTAAATTATAAAAACAGTAATCTGTTAAAATAATCAAAAATACTTATATTTTGTAGCTCAGTTATGGTCAAACAACTTCTCCAGCCTGCACCAAAGACCAGAAACACAACTTTTTTACAAGAACACAAAAGAACCAGCCCCACTAGCCAAGAGATAATTACACAGAGTAAATGTTTCAGTTTATACAATAGCCTAAGACAACAAGCTATGAAAGTTTTTAAACAGAAAAAGATTTCTGAAGATTCTGAATAGACAAAGTGCTTTATATATATTAAATTATAAAAACAGTAATCTGTTAAAATAATCAAAAATACTTATATTTTGTAGCTCAGTTGCGGTCAAACAACTTCTCCAGCCTGCACCAAAGACCAGAAACACAACTTTTTTTTACAAGAACACAAAAGAACCAGCCCCCACTAGCCAAGAGATAATTACACAGAGTAAATGTTTCAGTTTATACAATAGCCTAAGACAACAAGCTATGAAAGTTTTTAAACAGAAAAAGATTTCTGAAGATTCTGAATAGACAAAGTGCTTTATATATATTAAATTATAAAAACAGTAATCTGTTAAAATAATCAAAAATACTTATATTTTGTAGCTCAGTTGGTCAAACAACTTCTCCAGCCTGCACCAAAGACCAGAAACACAACTTTTTTACAAGAACACAAAAGAACCAGCCCCACTAGCCAAGAGATAATTACACAGAGTAAATGTTTCAGTTTATACAATAGCCTAAGACAACAAGCTATGAAAGTTTTAAACAGAAAAAGATTTCTGAAGATTCTGAATAGACAAAGTGCTTTATATATATTAAATTATAAAAACAGTAATCTGTTAAAATAATCAAAAATACTTATATTTTGTAGCTCAGTTGCGGTCAAACAACTTCTCCAGCCTGCACCAAAGACCAGAAACACAACTTTTTTTACAAGAACACAAAAGAACCAGCCCCCACTAGCCAAGAGATAATTACACAGAGTAAATGTTTCAGTTTATACAATAGCCTAAGACAACAAGCTATGAAAGATTTAAACAGAAAAAGATTTCTGAAGATTCTGAATAGACAAAGTGCTTTATATATATTAAATTATAAAAACAGTAATCTGTTAAAATAATCAAAAAATACTTATATTTTGTAGCTCAGTTGCGGTCAAACAACTTCTCCAGCCTGCACCAAAGACCAGAAACACAACTTTTTTTTACAAGAACACAAAAGAACCAGCCCCCACTAGCCAAGAGATAATTACACAGAGTAAATGTTTCAGTTTATACAATAGCCTAAGACAACAAGCTATGAAAGTTTTTAAACAGAAAAGATTTCTGAAGATTCTGAATAGACAAAGTGCTTTATATATATTAAATTATAAAACAGTAATCTGTTAAAATAATCAAAAATACTTATATTTTGTAGCTCAGTTAAGGGTCAAACAACTTCTCCAGCCTGCACCAAAGACCAGAAACACAACTTTTTTTTTACAAGAACACAAAAGAACCAGCCCCCACTAGCCAAGAGATAATTACACAGAGTAAATGTTTCAGTTTATACAATAGCCTAAGACAACAAGCTAGGAAAGATTTAATCAGAAAAAGATTTCTGAAGATCCTGAGTAGACAAAGTGCTTTATATATATTAAATTATAAAACAGTAATCTGTTAAAATAATCAAAAATACTTATATTTTGTAGCTCAGTTATGTCAAACAACTTCTCCAGCCTGCACCAAAGACCAGAAACACAACTTTTTTTTACAAGAACACAAAAGAACCAGCCCCACTAGCCAAGAGATAATTACACAGAGTAAATGTTTCAGTTTATACAATAGCCTAAGACAACAAGCTATGAAAGTTTTAAACAGAAAAAGATTTCTGAAGATTCTGAATAGACAAAGTGCTTTATATATATTAAATTATAAAAACAGTAATCTGTTAAAATAATCAAAAATACTTATATTTTGTAGCTCAGTTCGGTCAAACAACTTCTCCAGCCTGCACCAAAGACCAGAAACACAACTTTTTTACAAGAACACAAAAGAACCAGCCCCCACTAGCCAAGAGATAATTACACAGAGTAAATGTTTCAGTTTATACAATAGCCTAAGACAACAAGCTATGAAAGTTTTAAACAGAAAAAGATTTCTGAAGATTCTGAATAGACAAAGTGCTTTATATATATTAAATTATAAAAACAGTAATCTGTTAAAACAATCAAAAATACTTATATTTTGTAGCTCAGTTGCGGTCAAACAACTTCTCCAGCCTGCACCAAAGACCAGAAACACAACTTTTTTACAAGAACACAAAAGAACCAGCCCCCACTAGCCAAGAGATAATTACACAGAGTAAATGTTTCAGTTTATACAATAGCCTAAGACAACAAGCTATGAAAGTTTTTAAACAGGAAAAGATTTCTGAAGATTCTGAATAGACAAAGTGCTTTATATATATTAAATTATAAAAACAGTAATCTGTTAAAATAATCAAAAAATACTTATATTTTGTAGCTCAGTTGCGGTCAAACAACTTCTCCAGCCTGCACCAAAGACCAGAAACACAACTTTTTTTTTACAAGAACCTTTGACTGACATCAGGACGTCAGGGTACAAATGCGCATGACTGACGCCATATCCTCAGTCTTTTCTTGCCCCAGATGTCAGAAGACCCTAAAAATAAAGGTCAAAACCAAAAGACAGCAAAAAAACAACCAACCATGCTAGCACTAAAAATATGTACAATATATACAATATACACCCTATTGACAACCCAACCCACACAACCGCCTCTAACTACAGAGGGGAAGGAGGGAGGGTAAATTGGACTGCAGCAATGTGGATCTTCGAACATCTACATTTATGGTAGGTACAAAACTGTACTATGTTCTTCATCTCACATTGCTGCAGTCCTTACACTTGGGTAGAATCCCAAAGCAGAGGTAAGGGAGGATGGCCAAACTATAAGGAAGCAGGAGCTGCCAGAATGCCCTGCAAAACAGCAGTGGCAAAACCAGCCCTGGATTTAGAGTAAAGTGGTAGATGATAATGCCTAGAGAAAGTATGCACTGAACTCCAAGTAGCTGCCTCCAAAATATCCTTAGTTGCCACCCCCTCAAAAAAGCTGTCGAAGTGGCAGTAGCCCTAGTGGAATGAGGCCTAATCCCAGCTGGAATCTCCTTGCCATGATGGGAATAACAGAAAGCAATGCAAAACCCAATCCACTTAGAAATAGTTTGTTTTGACACAGGCTTGCCTTGAGAACTCAAAGCAAAAGAAACAAATAACTGCTGAGACTGCCTGAACCCTTTAGTTCTGTCCAAATAATATCGCAACTGCCTGTGTACATCTAAAGTGTGCAAAATCTTTTCCCCTTTATTTTGGGGATTTGCATAAAAGTAGGCAAATGAATAGTTTGGTTTAAAGCCACACTAGAAACCACTTTAGGCATAAAGGAAGGATTAGTACGTAAAGATACCCTATCCTTATGGAAAATTAAGAAAGGCTCAACCGCCATAAGGGCCTGCAACTCAGAAACCCTTCTTGCAGAGGTAATAGCCAACAAAAAGCAGTCTTCCATGATAAAAACTTTAATTCAGTAGTGGCTGCAGGCTCAAAAGGTTGTAGAGTGAGTTTCTCCAACACAAAATTGAGATCCCAAGCAGGAGTAGGAGCTCTTGGGGGTCTTATATTCTTTGCCCCTCTAAGAAATTGCTTGAACAAAGGATGAGAAAACAATGGTGGGTCACAATCATAGTGAGTCAAATTGCTGCAGCATGAACCTTAATAGAAGAGAAGGACAAACCTTTGTCCAGTAACTCAGTAAGATATTGAAGAGCCACACTTAAATTAGGCTCAGAAACATCAAAATCTTTTGCTGCACTCCAAAATAAAAATCTCTTCCATTTATCTGCGTACACTTTCCTTGTACTAGGCCTTCTAGCTTCCAAAATAACATTCAAAACTTGCTGTGGAAGTGGAGGCCCACTATGGTTCAAAACAGAATATGCCAGGCTGTTAGGTGCAGAGAGTGAAGCTTGACACTGAGCAAATGACTGTCCTCCTGAGACAACAGGTGTGGAATTGAAGGCAAAGGCCATGGAGGCTTTCGTACCAGGCTTCTCAATAATGGGTACCAATGCTGTCGAGGCCAATCTGGAGCTATCAAAATCATCCTTGGCTTGTCTTGTCTGGCCTTCAATAGTACCTTTGGGAGGAGAGGCAGAGGCGGAAAGGCATACACATGAAGATTGCTCCAATTGAAAGAAAGAGCATCCACTTTCCAAGCTGTGGGATGAAACCTTTTTGTGCAAAACTTTGGCAGCTGGTGGTTTAGTGGAGAAGCGAACAGATCTATGTCTGGAGTTCCCCATGACACTGTCAATTTCTGAAATACAAGAGGATCCAATTTCCACTCGTGGGGATCCACAATTTGTCTGCTCAACACATCTGCTAAGGAGTTCTGTGCTCCTGGCAGAAACCTTGCCTGAAGATTTAGCTGTAAACTGAGAGCAGTCTCCCACAAAATCATTGCTTGCCTGCATAGAGGATAAGAATGTGTTCCGCCTTGCTTGTTGATGTACCACATGACAGTTGTGTTGTCTGTTAGAATCAACACCTGCCCTGGAAGAAGTAAATCCTTGAAAGCTATTAATGCAAACTGGACTGCTAACATCTCTTTCAAGTTGATATGTAGATGTTGTAGTCTGGCAGGCCACTTGTCTTGTATCCACTTTCCATTCAGATGAGCTCCCCAAGCTTTGTCTGAGGCATCTGTCGTTAGAATCTGACTCGCCTCTGGCCGGGTCACAGACGAGTCCCTTGTTTAGGTGACATTCCTGAGCCCACCACAACAATTCCTTTTGAATGCAAGGTATTATTTGAATGACAGTGTCCAAATCCTGGCAGTGCTGTGTCCATACATTTTTGAGATACCATTGTAGCTTCCTCATATGCAGTTTGGCATTGGGAAGCACCAGAATACAAGATGCCATGACCCCCAAGGCTTGAAGGACTGTCCTTGCAGTCAGCCTGGACTGATGAGACAACTGATGAAAGTAAAGGGAAAGATTCTTTTGTTTGTCCGGGGTCAAAATGGCCATCTGGGATGCAGTATTCAGTCTTACACCCAGAAAGCACATGTCCTGAGAGGGTACTAGACTGGACTTTATTTCGCTCACAGAATACCCCAGGCATCTTAGCACTGCTATCACATAATCCAAATGATGAAGAAGCTCGTCTTCCTTGAGCCAGAATCAGGCAATCGTCCAAATAAGGATAGATCTGTATTCCTTTTAACCTGAGGAAAGCTATCACTGGAGCCAGAACTTTCGTGAACACTCTGGGCGCAGTAGATAAGCCAAAGGGCAATGCAGAGAACTGATAATGAGAAGTCCCAGCTCGAAAACGCAGATACTTCCTGCAACTCAGTCTGATAGGAACATGAAGATAAGCCTCCTTGAGATCCAAAGTTACCATCCAATGATCTTTGCCCAGCAGAGGTAAAAGCTGCTGTAACGCCAACATTTTGAACTTGGGAATGTCCAGATAAGTGTTGAGGATAGATAAGTCCAAAATTGGTCTCCACGTGTTCCCTTTCTTTGGTACTAGGAACAGGCGAGAATAAAATCCTAGGCCCACTTCTGGCATAGGGACCGCTGAATGGCCCCTATTTGGAGTAACAGAGAAATTTGCTTGTGAGCCTCTATTCTTTGTTGAGGAGGAACGTCTGGCATGCCTTTGAAAGGAGGCAAGGTATGGAAATAAAACCTGTAACCGTGGTGTATGATATCCAATACCCATCTGTCTTGGGTAATTAAACTCCAATTTTCTTTGAAAAGTGCCAACCTTCCTCCCAAAGGTGCTGCCAGACGAGAAGGCTCTGGCAGCTGAAAAGGTAGGTCATTGGGTCTGTTTACGAAAGGACTGACCCCTGCCCTCACCTGAAGACTGTGCAGGAGAACTCCCTGTTCTAGGCCTGAAAGAGCCCTGAGCTCTGCCCCTACCACGCCTACATCTACCCCTAGACTGGGAATCATAAGAAGGATACGCCCACCCCTTAGTAGGCCAATTTCTACTAAACTTTGGAGGCTGAACCTGCAAAAAATCTTTAACAGTCTGCATAGACTTAGCCTTGTCTTCCATTTTCTTTAAAACTGCCTCAACAGGAGAACCAAACAACACATCCGATTGCAAAGGAGCATCTAAAATCCTTGTTTTAACATGGTCAGATAAATTCTGATCCTTCAGCCAGGCGTGCCTGCGAAGAACTGACCCAGTGGCAGCCACCCTAGATGAGGCCTGTACAGCATCAAAACCACATTGCAAAGAATGCTTACCCACCTGTTCAGAAACATGTACTAAATCTTGTAACTCTTTACAATCAATACCTTCCGCCAGAGCATCAACCTTAGACTTCAATTGTGAAAGGAGATAGTTTTGGTATTTCAACATGTGGAACTGGCAATTCAAAGCCCTCATAGCTAGAGTGGAAGAAGTATAAACTTTCTTTCCCCATCTATCCAAAGCCCTGGCCTCTTTATCTGTAGGAACCGGATTCTTGACAACAGAAGCCTTAACACCTTTAGGCCCCTGACTAACAGTTTCTGGGTCTGCCCTAGGACTCTTAAAAGATACTTATGAGCTTCAGGCACCCTGTAATACCTATCCGGTTTAACAGGAGCAGGAGGCAAAGAATCAGGATTAAGAGAAGCCTCTGTAAAAACATCTTCCACCACATCCAAAACAGGAGGTATAGCCAAAGGCCTATGCTGGGGTAAAACAAAATTCCCTAAGCCTTTTCCTGGAATCAGAGAAGTCCTGACCTTCCCACTTAAAATGCTCCCTCATGGAATGAAGAGTTTCTGAAAAGAAAAATCCTCAGGAGGAGAAGCAGAAGGAGTAGAATCATCCACATCAGAATCAGAATAAGGAGAATACTCCTGCAAGTCTTCAGTCAAGACTCTGAAACATCCGAAGCCTGCTCAAAACTCCCTAGCTCAGGCTCCACCCTAGGTCTCTTATCAGGAGGGGCAAAGAACCCCTAATCAAAGTAATCAAATCTTCTGCCATTTTAAGCATATGCTTCTTGGGCACAGTTCCTGAAGAACTAGGGGTGACACCAACTGAAGCTAAACCTGGCCTGCCTCTGGGAGAAGCCTTGGGAACAGAAGGAGAGGGCCTAACCACCCTAGGAAGGGAGGGAGTATAGTAACCTGAGAAGCCCCTTCAGCCTGACCTGCCTCCTGAGAGGCCACATCCTGCAACAACAAAGTCTCCCTGGGAACCCAAAGAAACCTCCGTGGAACCACCGCTCCACCGACACCTCTAAAGAACCGGCGTCCGCGGACGGTTCTTCTAGCCTAGGCTTAACTGCTTTGTCCTTGCGCTTCTCAAGAAGCGGGCGTCGGAGCATCCGACGGCATTTTATAATTGCACCGCTTCCCGAAGACTAACCTCGCACAATCCAACCTTCTCTTTATAGTGCGCTTATTGAATCTAGCACAAGAGCGACACCCAACAACGTCGTGCTCAGACCCTAAACAAGGAATACACAAAGTATGATAGTCTCTATGCGGTATCTGTTTCCCACAAGAAATACAATTATTCACTTTTTCTGACATCCGGTAAATCACTGAGGCAAGAAAAACTAAAATATTCCCAACGGGTACTTAGCCAACTTTGACTCGGTCTGAAACTCCGAAATCGAAAAATTTCAGAACGCCAACCGGCACTTGCAATGCTGCTTCTGCATCGGACCATGCGGCAAAAAAGACTGAGGATATGGCGTCGGTCATGCGCATTTGTACCCTGACGTCCTGATGTCAGTCAAATGCGCCTTGACCGACGTCAGCCTTATACTTTGATATTTGGGCCGACCGAGGACAGCGGACTACCCAAGTGTAAGGACTGCAGCAATGTGAGATGAAGAACATCCTGCCAGCAGATTACCCAAATGTAATGACAGCAACAGTGAAACACGAAGAACATCATAATATTTTATTGGTACAGCACATGACAATCAGAGTACATTGTGAAAATTGGATACATTGGTGGAGTACAATATAAAGAAAATATGTTTGATTATAGAAAAAGAGTGAAGTAAAAGAACATAAGAGTGTATAACGAAAACAAGATATGGAAAAAAAAATAAAAACAATATATTGACAGAATAAGAGAAATACAATATGAAAAAAAACAAGAGAAAATTTGAATAATACATTGTTCAGACAATTTTTTAAAGGAAAAAAAGGTTGTTTCACTATTTTTGGGAAACCATGTTAAAATGAGAGAAATAACAATGGAAGCAATGTCTGATGAAGAAGGAAAAATTGGATAGGAAGTGAGAAATAATGGAAATTGTGGAAAAATTTGTGAATAGTACAAGATTTATGTATTGTAAAAAAAAAATCTGAAAATGCTAAGAATTCTCTACAAAGAAAGATTACTATGAGAAAAATGGAAAACTTTAATAAAATACGTATGAGGACAGACAGATTAGGTTATAAACACTAAGTAAATGAAAGAAAATAAGAAATTAATATTCTGTAAAATACTGAATTAATGGATAGAGAAAGGAATAACAGAGGAATGGAATGCTGGTGGAGTAATTCAATTTACACTGAGTAAAGATACAAAAAACTGGAAGCCAATAATATTGGGGAATACACATTACACAAGATTTATGAAAATAATACAAAAAAGGGATGCAAAAGGTTTTGGATGAAGTTATAGGGGAAGGGATTTTTGGAATGAAAGGGAGAGATGTGAAAGAAATGTTAATAGTAAAAAAAGTAACCGGTATGATCTTGAAATAAAGTTACGAAGTAAGACTAGTGATATGATGTACCACAGGCATTTGACAAAGTTAATCATGAAGCAATGTAAGATTCTACAGACGTGGGATACGGAAAAAATAAATTTATAAAAACATACTGTGAAAAGTCATGGGTGAAAGTTTTGGCAAATGGATAGATGGGTGAAAAGATTAAAAAATTAGGGAAGGATAGATTGGGAAAAGATAAAAAATAGGGGAAGAGTTAAACAAAGATGTCCATTAAGTATATGTCTGTTTGTAGTGGTAATCAATGCAATAATTCAAACGTGTATGTCTGAAATGAAAGCAAAATAAGAGGCGGTCAATGTAGTTATAATATCGATTTGTCTGTCATACGCAGAAGATTTAGTGACTGTGGCTAAAAAAAATACGGATAAGTAAAGTGGTGGTACAAGGGGAGGAATTAGTAATGAAAAGCTGCATTACAGTTCAATAAGGCAAAAAGTAAATAGCTTGGTGAAAATAAGTGGAATATATTACACTACAAAAGAAACAATTGTATTAGGAGTAAATTTTGGGGAGTATGAAAATGTAATAGATCAACAAGCAAATAAAGATGGAAGGAAAAAATGCTATTAGAGTAGAAAACTTATAATCTATCATTTAATAAAAAAAGAGTTATGTATGCTAAATACATACATATTAGGACAACTAGCATAATTAGGGGGTGTATGCGTTTCCAGATAAACTGAAAGAAAAGATGTTAGAAATATTTTTAATTTTATTTAGAGATCAAAACTGAATCCAAAGAAGAGAGTGGTAATACACAATAAAAAGGAAGAGGGTTGAATCTAAAAAATATCTGTTTAATACTTGGTATCTATGATTTTTTTCTGGTGAAAGAGAAGGTTACAAATGATGGGGAAAATAGTATTATGAAGACATACTGAAATGTGAAGGAGGAAAGTAAGTGGTAAACAAGAAAAGATGGAAGAAAAATAATATGATAATAAAATTAAAGAAAGTGAATATTAAGTCTGATAAACAAAAAATTATGGTATAACAACATTATGGAGCAACATTATATGGTATACCCATGGAAGGAATTAAAAGAAGGTGTAATAAATGTTATAAAGAATAGGAAGAAAAAGTTGAGAATTTTTATGAAGCAGGGGATTTCATGTGGAGAATTTTGTTGAATAACTTATTTATTTCCAGTTTGATAACTGGGGAGGTCCACTGGGCTCAAGGAGCCCATTTTCAGTGGAGGCCTGGGGAGAAAAGCTCCATATTACATACAAGAAAATCAAACTTACGATTATTTAAAACAAATGTAGAATGATATACTGAGATATAGCAAAATACAATAAAAAAAATGAATACGCTTCATGACATATATGTAGTTGCTTAGAGAGCCATTTGCACAGCATAAAGTTGAAATGAGGCAATGGAATAAGCTGACAAATACTTAAAAACTATGAAATTGTAAGTCTTCTGGTAGTAGTTGCAAAGACTGCACACTTGAAAGACAGAAGTCTAGGTTTAGTAGTATGTGGAAGAAATGAAGGAGGAAAGTGTAATGTGTACCAAGTATACATTCAGGATTCAGGTGAATGTAAAGGGGGCAGTTGAGTAGTAGAGAGAGAGGGGGTTGTTTAGAAGAAAAAGAAATATGGTGAAAGTAGAGAGAGGCAGTTGTTTAGCAGCAAAAGTGGAGAACAGACATGTCAGAGCTGATTACAGTAGCCAGTTAGCAGCATCTCTTAGCATGAACCTTATATGTAGGTAGAAAGGAAAGAGAAAATTTCCAGATAGGGCGAGAGAGTAGAGTTACAAAGCTATGTACAGCATTTACATTGTATACATTCCATGTTTTGATGTTATATTATGTTAGATTCAGAGAGGGGAAGCTGTAGAGGAAAAACAGCAAGGTGTAGAGGTACATGTGGAAGTACATATATAGGAGGCAATTAGTAGACTAGAGGCATTAGCAGGATTAAGTAGGTAGGGTGAAATTACATTTCCAATTATGGGAGAGGTAGGAATGGAGTTGGGATTTGAAGTGTTCAAAGTTTTTAGAGATTCGTAGTGAGGGTGGGAGAGAGTTCCATTGTTTGGCTAAGGAAAAGGATTGGAGAAACTGGCCAGCGGGCCATTTTGGTTTGTATACAGAAAGTAGATTTTGCTGGGCAGATCTCCGGGGTCTGTGAGGTGTGTAAGATGGTAAGATATTTGCTAGAGCAGGGCATGCAATAGGTTTAAAGATTAACTTGTGGGCTGTAGTGAGTTGGAGATAGTCAAGGTAGTTGGGAAGCTCTAGCCAGTTTAGTATTTGGAGAGAGCTACAATGATGGGAGGAGTGGTTAGATTTAGTAGCTAATTTAGAGATTTTGTTGTAACAGACTTCTAGTTTTGCAGAGATGGTGGAAGAGAAGTTTGTTAGTAGTGGAGCACCGTACAGTAGTGATGGTAGCAAGTAGGTCATGGAGAGAGTTTGCCTTGCAGAAGGGGAGAGAAAGTAAGAGTTTCTGTATAGCATACCAAGTTTCTGATGAGTTTTCTTAATATTTAGTTGGACATGTGTATCGAATTTCAGGTGTTCATCAACGGTAACCCCAAGAAGTTTTGCAAAAGGAACAACTTCTATAGTGCAGTTGGTATGACTGATGATATTGAAGGATTGTTTGCGATGGCTTTTAAGTAGGAGAAAAGAAGGATTTTGGATTTATTGGCATTAAGGGAGAGATGGTTTTGAAGCATCCAGTTCTCTGTAGTTGTAAAGGCCAACTGGGTTTTAGCCTGGAATTCAGGAAGGCTATCAGCAGAGCAGACTAAAGTGGAGTCGTCTGCATATTGCACTATTTGAGTGTTTGGAAATGCAGCGTAAAAACGATTGATGAATGTATTAAAGAGCATTGGTCCGAGTATAGACCCCTGGGGGACACCTGTTGGGGTAGGTAGGAAGGCTGAGTTACCAGTTTGCCATTTCACAGCCTGGGATCTGTCAGAGAGATAACTATTGAACCATATAATGTATTTTTGGGAGAGACTGAGGTTAGAAAGGTGATTTAGAAGATGGGTATGAGAGACAGTGTCAAATGCCTTGGATAAATCGGGAAGGACAGTGGAGACATTTTTTCCAGAGTCCCGGGCATGGTTAACTATGTCTAAGCAAGATAGGAGAGCAGTTATTGTACTATGGCCAGGATGGAAGCCGTGTTGTGTAGGGGTGAGGAGTTGATTATTGATAAGGTAGGGCATGAGTTGTTGGTGGATGCATTTTTAAAGGATTTTTGAAATTGGAGAAAGAATGGCTATTGGTCTGAAGTTAGAGATGCTATTATTTTTGCCTCCTTTGTGGAGGGGTAAGATAAAGGCAGCACGCTATAATTTGGGGACATAAGATTCCTGGATAGACCTATTGATGAGAATGCTGATGGGAATGGCAATACCATCTGCAGTGAGCTTGAGAAAGAGTGAGGGAATATTGCCAGGGGTACTGGAGCATGGCTTAAGTTTGGAAAGAAGCTTTTTGATGTAGGAGGTTGAGACGGGTTTTAGATGAAAAGGGGTGGAAGGATTAGGAGTGGAAGGTTGGGAAGAGGAAGTAGGATTGGGAGGAGATGTGGTTGGAGAAGGTCTTGGTAAGTTCAGCTATACAGTTGGTAAAGAAGGAGTTAAAAAGGATGGCAATTACTGTGCCAGTTTTATTGTTGTCGGGACAGGGACTGGATTTGGTACCGGGGTACAAAAGAGAGTTGATGGGAGTTCCAGACTTGTTTAGGAGTTTTGGTGTGGATAGCCTGTAGTTTGGTGTAGTAAGATTTCTTATAGTTTGTAACATGCTTTTTGGTTAGATTGCGGAGTTGTCTATATTTAAGGAGGGTAGCAGGGTGCTTATTTTTGTTGTAAAGTTTCCAGGTCTTGTCTCTTTGTAGCATAAGTGTTTTGGTGTCCTTTGTTAGCCAAGGGGAGGAGTTGGGTTTTATTTGTTTTGTTCTAGGTGGGGCTTGGGTGTTTAGGATGCCTAGGAAGGTAGTATTGAAGGAGTCTAAGGCCTTATCTAGTGGAAGAGTTTTTAGGTTGTCCCAATTTGTTAGTTTAAGGGTTTCGGACAATATAGAAGGGTTAAAGTTAGTAAGGTTATGAGTGTGAGTGTTTTGGTGTTGGTGAAGGGAGTGGTGAGTAGCTCGGTGAATGAAGGCTGGGAGATGGTCACTCACTTTTTCTGGTAGTATAAAACAGTGAGAGATCTTATTTGGGTGGGAGACTAAGATCCAGTCCAGAGTGGACCCTGGGGGTTGTTTCTGTTAGGTCTGGTAATGTCATTTATTAGTTGCGTGAAATTAAATAGATTGACAGATAGGGAGGAGTTATTGATTCTACTGCAGTCGATGTTCACGTCACCTAATATGTATGTCTCTAGTGTAATGTTAGTTGTGGCCCATAAGAATATGTTTTCTAGAGTGGTAGTGTTATCTCCAGGGAGGATATAGATGGCCATAACACAAATACGTTTGTAGTTATTCATTTTAAGAATTACTATGACTAGTTCAGCACTGTTGAACTGAGGAATGGGATTCTGGTAAGGACAGAGGTTCAGTAGGCTATTATAGATTAAGACTCCTCCTCCTCCTTTTTTGCTTTGGCGGTCGCATCTGAGTGCTTGAAAGCCAGGGGGTACAATCTCAGAGTCAGTAATGTGGGGTTTTAGCCATGTCTCTGAGACTGGTACTATATCTGGTAAAGTATGACTGAGTCAAGCTTGGAAGAGTGCTATTTTGTTTTTTATACTCTGGGTGTTAATAGCAATAAGTTTGAGGCATTTGTGATTGGTACTATTTGAAGAGATAGGGGGAGTGAGATTGTTGCTAGTCTTGGGTCCAGGGTTGGGGTGAATGTTAATGTTAGCCAGTTAGAGAAAGAATAGAGCAGGACATTTGGTTTGCAACTAGTATATTGTAGGGCAAACAATTTCCCTTTGGTTGTAGGAGGATTAAATGAAATGGTTAGAAGTTTTAGTTTAAAATAGTGAAGAGGGTTAGGTTGAAGTAGAGAGTGGGATATGTTGTGGAAGTGAGAAGTGATGGGGTGGGGATGGGGGAGAGTAGAGGAGGTTGGGGGAGAAAAGGAGGGGGTAGTTTGTAAGAGGAATAGGAAGTTGTATTCAAGAAAGTTATTAGGAAGAGAATGCTTATATAAAAGATGCGGGAAGTTTGTGGAAGTGGAGGAGTCATTTTTAATAAGAGTAAATTAAAATTTGAGCAGAAAGCAGGAATAATAGGGGAGTGTTTAGAGAGAAGGGGAGGAGTAAGGCTGAGAGTACAGGCAGGAAATGTATGGAGATGGGGAGGATTACTTAACTGATGAATGTTATGGGGGAGGGACAGAGATCAGGCTTGGCTAAGGGGAAGGGGAGGAGATACAGGGTTAGAATAAAGTTAGGTGTAATGGGGTGGGTGAGATTTGAGGGTAGGGTAGGGGAGAGGAGTGAGCCTGAAGGGCGAATGGAGCAGGCAAGAGCAAGACAACTGATTTCAGCAGAAAAAAAAAAGTATCAGCATCTGTAGGTATAAAGACTGGGCAAGAAGGTAAGCTTAACTAGATATACAATGAGGCTAGTATAGGTTAATGTTTGTGAAAGTGGGTAGTTACACAAGGGAGTGAATATATAATAGCTGGAGGGATTGAGAGTAGGATTTATATTAATACAGTACTTTTGGTTATGAAGGGAAAAATGTCTGCAAAACCTTTCTACCAGACTTCATTATTCAGACTTCAGTAGTTTTACTGGAGCTTTTCTTCTCGGGTCTCCGACTCTCCACTGAAAATGGGTCTCTGCCTCAGTTGGACGACCAACCCACCCGGTGAACAAATGTCAAATAAACAAACAAAAGAATCCTATTAATTCAGTGAAATGTTACATAAATTGCTATAGCTTGCACAGTAATATGAAACATAAGGTACTGGAAGAAAAAATGTGATGAGTGCAATGAAGAACAACAATTTTTTTTTTTTTTAGAATGTGAAACAGCTTTGCAGACATTTTAAAAGGAATATAAAAGAAAATGATTTAAGAATACAACAATGGATATGATGTTAGATGAAAAATATAAGAAAGAAAAAATGCGAAATTAAAAACTGAGACAGAATACTGTTTGTATCAATCTGGAGATTGTAGAAAACAAGGTAATGGATTACTGTACAATAAAAACAGAGATGCTAAAGATATGCTAAGTGAAATAAAAAGCTGGCTGTGGAAAGGATGAGATAGATAAAGAATTAAAAACTGATGCTGACTTAGAAAATCACTTTTTGGCTTTAATTTTTCTTGAAATGATGAAAATGGAAATAACTGTCTTTTTTCCTCTGTATATTGCATGGTAAGGTTTAAAAATAGCAATCAATGACAAGATATAAGTTACGAATATGAATGTGTAAACAATACTGAGAAGCCTACATAATATGTAAATAAAGCAATTGATAAGTGCTGTGGGATCTTTTACATCCACCGGAGCTGCCATCAACTCAGGCATATGGGGCCTCAGTTTAACATGTCATACGAAGGATGGCACACTCAGGAGTGCAGCTCCCCTTTATGCTGCACTACAGTGTCAATACTGCAAAATTAAAGTATCTGGTATGGAAATAGAAGCCACAGACTTCTGCATCAATGTGCTACCTGTTCAGCTGCTGAGACTGATTAGCTATTTAGGAGGCTGCATATCTTTCAAGGTAGTCTGTCATCAGCAAAATGAAAGCAATACTGAACCAGGAAGGATGAGACACCTATGCTCCCAAGGACTTCAGTACCAAAACTGATGTCAGTATTGACTGGTATAGTGCCTCACAAGGGTGTAGGTTCATAGGTAAGTACTAGGCTATCTGCCCAAGGGCATTTATAAGCCTAGCCAGAATGTGTTGGCTTTCACCACTCCCTTAGATTAGTTCCCTGTGCCTCTGTCCAGCAGAGCAATTAGTTCCTTGAGCCACTGTCCAGCAGAGCCACTGCAGTGATCCCCGGGGTAAAGTTTCTGTTTCCCATCCACCCGTCAAGGATTCTTTTGAAGAGTGTTAGCGAGGAGCTCTGCCTGATGTATACTGGAATCCTGTTGCAAAGCATGGGGAGTTTCTGGGACAGGAATCTATCCCTCCAGCATGTTCTATTTATCATTGTGGTGAGGTTTATATCTCTAGAGCGTGTGGCTCTCCGGGATCCATTTTGTTTTAGATGGAGCATGTCCATCAATTCTGGGTTGGACATGGCCTTGTATGGCAGGCGGAGATCACCTGTGAGTAAGCGGTATGCAACCGAGTACAGCTGGAGTTTCTTGAGTCAGGCTGCATAGGGCATCTGTTTGAGGCCAGTAATCCTCTTGGTGAGGTACTTTTTGTGGTCTTTCCAGCTGTTGCAGGTGTCTTGTAAAGTACATCCCAAATGGGGCATTGTATTCTATGATGGGTCTAATGAGTGATGAGTAGAGAGGCACAATAACCTCTTTTGTTCTAGATGTGAACCCTTTTGTGATTAGATGGGCCACATAGAAGGATTTTCTAACCACCTTGGCAATATGATTATCAAAGGAGAGATTACGATCTACTTGGGTCCCCAGAATCCTTATTATATTTTCTGTATTTAGGGGACTACCACCTATGTGGTAGTTCACGGGTACTTTGTTTTTTCCAAAGGGGATGACTATGCACTTTTTGGCATTTAGCTTGAGGCCATGATTTTTACACCAGGTGTCCGTCTCAGTGAGACCCATCTGGAGGGTGTCTGTATCAGCTTGAGAATGAATTATGGCCTCTAGTTTGTAGTTGTCTGTGAACTTGGTCAGCCATAGTCCTCCTATGCCTGCCTGTACCTCTGAGAAGTATATACCAAACAGGAGGGGTCCTAGGACTGAGCCCTGGGGGATGCCACTTGTAACCGGTTTAGAGTCGGACGTAGAGCCTGCAACTCTCACCATGTGGGTTCTATCCATGAGCCAGTTGGCAACCCATTTTGTGACGTAGGGGTTTATGTTCAAGCTGGTGTGCTTGTCTATAATATTAGACTGGGGAATGGTGTCGAAAGCCTTTGCAAGGTCTAGGTAGGCTGTGTGGACCTCCTTTCATAGGTTCATAGCTAGGTACTAAGCTATCTGCCCTAGGGCATTTATAAGCCTAGCCAGAATGTGTTGGCTTTCGCCTCCCTTTTAGACTAGATTCCTGAGCCTCTGTCCAGCAGGGCCATAGAAGTGATCCCAGGAGTAAACTTACAATTTCCCATCCACTCATCAAGATTTCTCTTGAAGAGGGTCAGCGAGGGGCTCTGCCTAACATGGACCGGGATTCTATTCCAGAGCGCGGGAAGCCTTTGGGATATGAATCTATTTCTCCATTGTGTCCTATTTATTGTTGTGCTAAGGTTTAAATCCCTGGAGCGTGTAGCTCTAATGGATTTGGTTTTCTTGAGGTGGAGCATGTCCAACAATTCTGGGCTACACATGGTCTTGTACGTCAGGCAGAGATCGCCTCTAAGCAGGCGGTAAGCAAATGAGTAGAGCTAGTGTTTCTTTAGTCGAGCTGCATAGGGCATCTGTTTGAGGCCCATGATCCTCTTGGTGAGGTATGTTTGAGGTCTCTCCAGCTGTTGCAGTGTCGGGTAAGGTGCATCCCAAATGGGGCATTGTACTCAATTATGGGCCTGCCTGATGAGCGATGAGTAGAGGGGCACAATGACACCTCTTGATCTAGATGTGAACCCTTTTGTGATTAGGTGGGCTATATAGAAGGTTTTTCTAACCACTTTGGCAATGTGATTGTCAAAGGAGAGGGTACTATCTACTTGGGTCTCCAGATCCCTAATTACTTCTTCCGTACTTAGTAGATTACCTCCTATGTGGTAGATTGTGAGCACTTTGGTTTTCCCAAAGGGGATGACTATGCATTTTTTGGCATTTAGCTTGAGGCCATGGTTCTGACACCAGGTATCCATCTCCGTAAGGCCCTTCTGGAGGATGCTTGTGTCAGTCGGAGAGTTGATTATGGCTCCCAGTTTGCAATCATCTGTGAACTTTGTCAGCCACAGTCCTCCCGTGTTTGCCTGTACCTCAGAGAAGTATACACCGAACAAGAGGGGTCCCAGGACTGAGCCCTATGGAACGCCACTTGTAACTGGTTTCGAGTTGGACATGGCACCCGCGACTCTGACCATGTGATTTCCATCCCTGAGCCAGTTTGCAAACCATCTTGTGACATATGGGTTGATATTTAAGCTGGTAAGCTTATTTATAATGCCAAAGTGGGGTATTGTGTCGAAAGCCTTTGCAAGGTCTAGGTAGGCTGTGTGGACTACCTTTCCCTCATCTATGGCTTTGGTAACTGTTTCGAAGATGTCAACTAGGTTTAAGAGGCAAGATCTGCCCTTAACAAAGCCAAATTGGGTAGGGTCCAGTGTTTGAAGGTTCCCAATGTCTTTGTTTATGAGATCCAAGATGATGCGAGCTATAGCCTTGCAGACCAGGCTACTCAGGCTTATAGGGCAATAGTTCCCGGGATCCTTTGTGGAGCTGTACACCACTCTTTGGGTACATAACCTGTGGTAAGGCTGAGTTGGAACAGTGAATTCATGTGAGGGTTTAGTTCGTTTTGGAGCTTGTGTAAGACGCAGCCTGGGATACCATCCGGTCCCATTGATGCTGTGTTTTTTTTACTTTGGAGAGGGTTGCTTTCACCTGTGTGTCTGTGATGCCTGGGGGACTGCATTCTTCTGGGATAGACACTGGCACTTTAGGGGGGGAAGGGGAGGGTAAAGTTTGCACTGAATCTGTACGCCAGGATGTTGGCAATGTCAGGGAGTTCAATGCATTATGTGCCATTTTTCACCAGCTCAGAGCAGATCTGAGAGCTGCCACCCAAATTCTTGATGTAGCTAAAGAACGCCTTGTAATTATCTTTAGAGTCTTTGGCGATTTTTCTTTCGAAGCTAGCCTTTGATGATTTTATGAGGGATCGAAGTTTCTTGCTAGTACTGATCAGGGATGCCTTCCCTTTTTGGGATTTTGCCTTGTCATGTAATAGTTTCCTCCTTCTGTTGTAGAGCTTATTTATGGCCAGGACTTGTCTCCTGTTTTTGGAGGAGTGAGTCTTGGTTTTACTTGGCATGGCATGATCCATGCATTCCTTAGAGTGCATTTGAAAAGGATTCTGTGGTATGGGTAGCATTTTCCATTAGCTCGGGGGCTTTGAAACTTTCCACCTCGGTCTTGAGAAGTGTAAAGTTTGCTTTTGAGAAATTTTTCACAGTGGTTTCCTTGGCTGGGGGTGGGGTCAGGATGTGGATGTCCATTGTGATAAGTTTATGGTCTGATCTTACCAATGAGGGGTTTACCTCTGATGTGGAACATTGAGCCCCCATGTTGGTGATGACCAAGTCCAAAATGTTGTCCCCTCTTGTGGGAGTGGTGACCAGTTGTTCCATGGCATTTGAGTTTATAAACTCCAGGAACCGTTGGGCAAAAGAGTTGGGATTTGAATAGTTTTTCCAGTCAATGTCTGGGTAGTTGAAATCTCCCAATATCATGGTGTTTGGTGAGACCTTCATATTCTCCAATGTTCTCAGGAATGCCGAGTGGGGGTCCTGAGACAACGTGGGTGATCTGTAGCAGGCTATGAACTGAAAAGCAGTTTTACCTACTGTTAGTTGCACATGGATGGTCTCCGCTGCCTTGTGCAGTGCCACTAACCTGGAGGTGTGGGTATCCTTGATGAAAATGGATACTTCCCCACCTTTAGTATTTTGGTCCGAGTTCTGGGGCCGAAAAGAATGGTATGAGTTGAATCCTGGCAGTGCTGGGGTGCTCTCTGGAGCCTTGAACCAGGTTTCTGTTACTGCACAGATATCAATCTTCTCCATACTGAGGAGTGCCTTGAGTGCGTGCATCTTAAGGTTTAGACTTCTGGCGTTGAGTAGCATTACCCTTAGTTTTTTGTTTCTGGTATTGTCTATGGAGGTGGGTTCGTCTTTTGAGCCTTGCCTAAAAAAAGCACTATGGGGGTGGCAAGAGCCTTGGCCAGTATTCGAAAGCCGACGGGTGACAGGTGCAAGCTGTCCCTGGCGAAGCAACGTGGCTTGTCGAGCATGTCATCCCAGGTTGATAGACACTGGATCCCCTTTGCATGACACCAATAGCTTAGCCAATTGTTAAAATTGATCATTTTGTCTTTATACTGTGGCATCATTCTTGGTGAGGGCAAGATGCTACTCAGGGTCAGGGTCATACTGGCCTGGGCTACATGATCAGAGAGCTCCTCTATGTCTCTTTTCATGTAGTCCAGGGAGGTACGTCTCAGGTCATTCACATCAACATGGACAATGACGGAGTCATATTTGTACCTGCTGTGGAGTGACCTCAGTGCTTGTGTTATGTGGCGGATCCTGGCTCCAGACAGGCAGCTTACAGTGACCTTCTCCTTGTTCAGTCTGGTGAGTGGGACGTCAGTGTGCCCGACAATAGTCTCTCCAATTACTAGTGTATTAGGTGTGATATTTAGCCTTAGGAGTTGCGACTGTGTGGCACACTGACTTCGTGAAGTATGTGATACGTGAAAGTTGTTGTGGGGTATGTTTGTGCACATATATATTTTTTATATTTTAATTTTCATATTCACAGCCAGAAGGCCTAGTACTTGAAAATCTTATGCTGACAAATGGAAGAGATTCTGCTGGGACAGTAGTTGTGGTCTTTGAGGCAAGGTCCAAGCTTGGTATTGAGACAAGTTCCTTAGGACTGGGTACCAGTATTGGCAGGGCCAGTCCGGGACAATTAATTTCATCTTTGGCTTCTCTTGCCTGACCTTTAGGAGGACCATGGGTAGAAGAGGCAGAGGAGGGAAGGCGTAAACTGACAGGTTCTTCCAACTGAAGGATTGGGCATCCACTTTCCATGCTTAGCTGTGATAGGTCCTTGTCCAGAAACTTTTCAATTGATAATTTTGAGGAGAGGCAAAAAGATCTGTCTGGGCTTCCCCATTTCTCTGTTATCATGCTGAATACTTGTGGATTTAGTTTCCACTCGTGAGGATCCATAAGGTTTCTGCTTAAATCATCTGCCAGAGTGTTCTGTTTTCCTGGCAGGAATTGAGCTTGAAGATTTATCTGATAAGTCAAAGCTGTGTTCCACAGTGCCATGGCTAATCTGCAAAAGGGGTATGAGTGTGTGCCCCCTTGCTTATTTATATACCACATGACTGTGGTGTTGTCTGTCTTTATCAGTAGTTGCCCGGATGAAGTAAGTCCTTGAAAGCTGTTAGGGCATTTTGAACAGCTAGCATCTCTTTCTGGTTGATATGCAGATGCATTTGATTTGGTGCCCATATGCCCTGAATGTATCTTCCTGCCATGTGCCCCCCCCCCCAGGCATAATCTGATGCGTCTGTTATTAAGGTTTGGCTGGCAGAGGGTAGAGTGAAGGGCCATCCCGTGTTTTGGTGACAGGCCTTTGCCCACCATAGAAACTCCTGTTGCAGGCAGGGAATGAGAGGAATCATTGTTTGCAGACTGTGTGAATGTTGACTCCATAAACTTTTTAGGTACCATTGCAGTTTCCTCATATGCAGTCTTGCATATGGAATTAGTAGGATGCAGGATGCCATGAAGCCCAGAGCCTGCAGAATTTGTCTTGCAGAAGATTGGGTTTTTGTTGCCATCAGGTTGAAGTAAGTAGTCAGTTGCCTTTGTTTGTCTGGCGTGAGGTAAGCCATCTGGGCAGTTGTATGCAAGCTTGCACCCAGGAATGTTATCTTTTGAGAGGGTACCAGTTGTGATTTCCTTTCGTTTATTGTGTACCCTAGGCATGCTAAAAGCCTTTTCACAAATGCCAGGTTTCATAGAAGAGTGTCTTTGTTCTCTGCTTGAATGAGGCAGTCGTCCAAGTAAGGATAAATTTGAATACTTGTCTGCAAAATGCAATTACTAGTGCCAGGTACTTTGTAAAGACCCTGGGCGCAGTAGATAAGCCAAAGGGCAGTGCCGAGAATTGGTAATGCATTAAGCCAGCCTTGAATCTGAGGTATCTTCTGCACAACTGACTTACTGGGACATGCAGGTATGCCTATTTTAAGTCTAAAGTCACCAGCCAAGCATTCTTGCCCAGCATGGACAGAAGCTGTTGCAAGGTAAGCATTTTGAATTTTGGAATGTCCAAGTATGTGTTCAAAAATCGATAAATCCAGTATTGTCCGCCAGGCCTTGTCCTTTCTGGGTACCAAGAACAGTCTTGAGTAAAAACCTTGTCCTTTTTCCTGTTCTGGTACTGTCTGAATGGCCCCCATATCCATGAGGGATGTAACCTGTTTCTGTGCCTCTGCCCATTGTTTTTTTGGCAGGTCTTGCCAACCATTTGTCATTGGCAGAGTGTGGAAATGGAATCTGTATCCCTGTGATATGATGTTCAGTACCCATTTGTTCTGGGTTATTAATTGACAATTTTGAGCAAAAAGTGCTAATTTTCCCCCTATGGGTGCTGCCAACAGATAAGTGCTTGGTGTAGGCAGAGGGAAGTCATCGGGATTGCTTTCTGTAGGTTTGCGCTTTTTCTCCCCCAGATTTGGAGGTGGATGCGCCCCATTGTTTTGACCTGTATGAGTCTTGAGCCTGGTACGTGGAGCCCTGAGGGCATCTGGATTTGCCCCTTTAAGCTCTGTCTGACACAGGAAAGGGCCAGTGTTTTTGTAGGCCAGTGTCTGCTGAATCTAGGTGGCTGCACTTGCAAGAAATCTTTAACAGTTTGCATAGACTTAGCTTTGTCTTCCATTTTCTTTAAAACCTCTTCTGCCTTTATACCAAACAGAGAATCATGCTGCAAAGGTGCATCTAGCAATTTGGCTTTAACATGATCAAGCAAATTTTGTTCCTTTAACCAGGCATGCCTCCTAATCACAGATCCTGTAACTGCAGCCCTGCAGGAGGCCTCTAAAGAATCAAAACCATATTGCAAAGTATGCTTTCCAACTTGTTCAGCTGCAAGCAATAATTACTGCAATTCCTTATTTTCTGCACATTCTGAAATCAACATCATTTTCTGTTTCAGCATTCCTACAACATGATATTGGTACTTAAGCATATGAAATTGACAGTTTAAGGCCCTAACTGCCAAGGTTGCAGATGTATAAACCTTTTTTCCCCATCTGTCCAGCGCCCTTGAATCTCTGTCGGAGGGGGTAGGGTTTTTTGCTGTTGAGGCATTAACTCCCTTTGGACCCTGTAAAATAGTTTCAATATCAGCAGCAGGGTTTCTAAATAAAAATTTATGAGAGTCAGGGACCCTGTAATACCTGTCAGGCTTACTGGGAGCCGGAGGTAAACAGTCAGGGGTCAGGCTTGACTCCGAAAAAACATCATCCACAATGTCTAACACAGGGGGAATGGCTAATGGCTTGTGCTGAGGGAGAAGGAGGAAATCCCTGAGCCTCTATTTTGATTCTGAGAAGTCTTGACTCTCCCAGTGAAAATGCTCTCTCAAAGTATGCAAGGTTTCTCCAAATGAATAATCCTCAGGAGGAGATGCACATGGAATAGACTCCTCAGCATCAGAATCCTAATAGGGAGGCAAAGATAATTCCTGATCAGAAGAGGAATCAGAAGAAATAGAAACCTGATCTGAAGATTCATAGTCAGTGTCTTGCCTAGGCCTCTTATCTGGAGGGGGATGGGTACCCCTGATCAAGGTAATAAAATCTTCAGCCATTTTGATCATCTGTTTTTTAGGCATAGAGGCCTGTGCACATGGCTCAGGCATCTTTTTTTAGTTTTTGAAGGTGTCTTTGCCTTTGGTTTTGCAGCTTTCGTCAGTTTAATATAAAAATGTTGAGGTCTGAATACACCCTCAGAAGCCGGTGACTGCTCAGTGGCTCTGGACCCATTCGAGGGGGATACATCCGTCGGTCCAATACCCTAAGTATCTTGCGGCATGCCGGACTTCACATGGGTGTCGGTAGAGGCCTGAGACTCGAAGGTAGCAGGTATCAGGGGCTGTGAAAGTGCCTCACTGAGTACCGGCGACTGGCTTAGGAGAAGCTTCGTCGGTTTTGGATCTCGACTGCCTTTCTCTGTCCTTTTCTTTGCATTTTTTATGTACTCCAGTAGTCGGATCGCTATCCGACAACATCTCTGGGTAGTTAAATCTGTTTCCAAAATACTTAGATGCAAAAATATACCGACGCTTAATAGCGCGTAGGTTAAATCTAGCACAAAATCGATAGCCAGGCATGTTGGGATCAGGGCCTAGGCAATGAATATAGTATAAATGAAAATCCTTATGAGGTATTTGCTTCCCACAAGTAATACAATTATTAACTTTTTCTGACATCGGTAAAAAGCAAGAAAAAAGTTTCCCCAATGGGGTACGTAGCTTTATTGAAGACTTCGGTTCTGAAACTCAAATGCGAATATTTTAGTAGTCGGCCGACCAGCACTTGCGAAATGCTTCTGCTTCGGGCACTGCGCAGCAAGAAAGACTAAAGAAAATGATGTCGGCTGCAAGTTTTATACCCCTGACGACCTGACATCATGGAAGAGGAGACAGCAACCGACGCAGGACCCAAGACTTTGGAATTCAACCAACTGAGGGCAACCTGCGAGGAGATTACCCAAATGTAATGACTGCAACAGTGAAACACGAAGAACATCTGGTGAAATTAGTTGATTAGCCATGCTGCAAGATTCAGAGTTTGGAGCAGAGTGTGCAGAATTTGATAGTTCTGCTGAGACAGTAGGTAAGGTGTCTGAGGCAGGTACCACGGAGGAAGGTGCGACATATTCCATAGGAGCGGGTACCAGTGTTGGCGAGGCCAGTCTGGAGCAATCAGAATCATTTTTGGTTTTTCCTGTCTGACTTTTAGTAACACCTTGGAGAGCAGAGGCAGAGTGGGAAAGGCATAGACTAATAGATTTTTCCAGTTGAAGGATAGAGCATCCACTTTCCAAGGTTTTTGTGAGGAATTCTTGTGCAAAATTTGTCCAACTGATAGTTTTGAGGTGAGGCAAAAAGATCTATGTCTGTGCTCCCCCATTTGCGTGTTAACATGCTGAAGATTTGTGGATCCAGTTTCCATTCGTGTGGTTCCATAAGATTTCTGCTTAGTTTGTCTGCCAGAGTATTTTGCTTTCCTGGCAGGAATTGAGCTTGTAGAGTTATTTGATAAGTCAAGGCCGTGTTCCACAATGCCATGGCTAGTCTGCAAAGGGGGTAGGAATGGGTACCCCCCTGCTTATTTATGTACCACATGACTGTGGTGTTGTCTGTCTTTATCAGTAGTTGTCCTGGATGAAGATAGTCCTTGAAGGCTGTCAGAACATTCTGTTCAGCTAGCATCTCTTTCTGATTGATATGTAGGTACATTTGATTTGGGCTCCATTGGCCCTGAATGCATCTTCCTGCCAGATGCACCCCCAAGCATAATCTGATGTGTCTGTAGTCAGGGTTTGGGCGGCAGGGGGTGGAATGAATGACAGTCCCTTGTTTTGGTGGCAGGCCTCTGTCCACCATAGGAACTCTAGCTGCAGGCAAGGAATGATAGGAATCATTGCTTCCAGGCTGTGACAATGTTGACTTCATAAGCTTTTTAGGTACCATTGAAGTTTCCTCATATGCAGTCTTGCATATGGAATTAGAAGAATTCAGGAGGCCATGAACACCAAGGCCTCCAGAATTTGTCTTGCAGACAGCTGTGTTTTTGTGGCCACCTGTTTGAAGTAAGTCATCAATTGAATTTGTTTTTCCGGCATAAGTCATCTGGGCAGTTGTATTCAGGCTTGCACCCAGGAATGTAATTATTTGAGAGGGTACCAGTTGTGATTTCTTATCGTTTATGGTGTACCCTAGACAAGTTAGAAGCCTTTTTACAAATGCCAGATGTTTTAGAAGAGTGTCCTTGTTTTCTGCCTGAATTAGACAGTTATCCAGGTATGGATAAATTTGAATATTTCTTTGCCTGCAAAATGCAATTACTGGTGCCAGGCACTTTGTGAAAACCCTGGGCACAGTAGATAAGCCAAAGGGCAGTGCAGAGAACTGGTAATGCAAATAGCCTGCTTTGAAGCGGAGGTATCTTCTGCAAGATTCCCTGATTGGGATATGAAGGTAAGCCTCTTTTAAGTCTAGAGTTACCAACCAGGCATCCTTGCCTAGCATAAGTAGTAACTGTTGGAGAGTCAGCATCTTGAATTTTGGAATGTCCAGAAATGTATTTAGACTGGATAAGCCATGATTTGTCTTTTCTGGGTACCAGGACAAGTCTTGAATAGAAACCTTGTCTCTTTTCCTTTTCTGGCACTGGTTGAATAGCCCCCATATTCAAGAGGGACATAACTTGTTTCTGGGCCTCTGCCCACTGATTTGGAGGCAGATCTGGCCACCTGTTTGAGATTGGCAATGTGTGGAAATGAAATCTGTATCCCTGGGATACTATATTAAAAACCCATTTGTCCTGGGTAATCAGCTGCCAGTTTCGTGCATGAAGTACCAGCCCCCCCCCCCACACCAAAGGGGCGGCCAAAAGATAACTGCTTGGTGATTGCAGTGGAAAGTCATTGAGACTGTTTTCCGTAGGAAGGTGCCTTGTTACTTCCAGATTTGGAGGTGGAGGCACCCCATTGCTTTGCTCTATAAGTTACTTGCAATTGAAACCTGGAGCCTTTGGAATGTCTGGGTTTGACCTGAGCGGATCTAGTGGGTACTGGAAAGGACCAGTTCTTAGTAGGCCAGTGTCTACTGAACCTGGGTGGCTGCACTTGTAGGAAATCTTTTACAGTTTGCATAGATTTAGTTTTATCTTCCATCTTTTTCAAAACTTCTTCAGTCTTATTACCAAATAGACTGTCCTGTTGTAAAGGAGCATCCAACAATTTTGCTTTAACATGGTCAGGCAGATTTTGCTCCTTGAGCCAAGCATGCCTTTTTATCACAGATCCAGTTACAACAGCCCTGCAAAAGGCCTCCAGGGAATCAAAACCATATTGCAAAGTATGTTTTCCAACTTTTTCAGCTGAATGCAATAAATCCTGCAACTCTGTATTTTCCACACAGTCAGAAATCAGCATAATTTTTGTTTAAGTAAACCCATGACATGCTGTTGAAATTTAAGTATATGAAATTGACAGTTTAAAGCCCTGATTGCCAAGGTTGCAGACGTGTAAACCTTCTTACCCCAACTATCCAGCGTCCTGCAATCTCTTTCAGAAGGGGTAGGATTTTTAGCAGTAGAAGCCTTAACGCCCTTGGGACACTGAAAAATGGTTTCAGGGTCAGCAGTAGGGTTTTTAAAGAGGAATTTGTGGGAGTCAGAAACCCTGTAATATCTGTCTGGCTTACTAGGAGCTGAAGGCAGGGAATCAGGAGTCATACTGGACTCTGAGAAAACATCATCAACAATGTCTAGAAAGTACAGTTTTGTACCTACCATAAATGTAGATGTCCGAAAGGTATGCATCTGCAGTCCTAACAAATGGGTTATCCTGTCGTCAGGCAGCCCTTCGGTCGGCCGGATTCCAAAGTCTGGGTCTGGCCTCGGCTGATGTCGCACTTCAACCGACGTCATAGCTGCAGTTCTTCGGGTATAAAGGTATCAGCCGACGCCATTTTCCTCAGTGCTTCTTGCCCCAGATGCCAGGTGCCCTCTAGGAAGGCCAAATTTGGATAAATGTAAAAGTTTCCAAATAAGAGAGAGCAAATAAAAATAAACATGTATATACATATATACAAACAAATACACCATAATAGATTCCCCCAGCTAGCTAGAAGATGGGCAAATACCCTAGGAGTACCACAGAGGGGAAGGAGGGAGGGTAATCCTGACTGCAGATGCATACCTCTCGGACATCTACATTTATGGTAGGTACAAAACTGTACTATGTCCTTCAAGGATGCATCTGCAGTCCTAACAAATGGGTAGAATACCATAGCCAAACTGGGGGAGGAGGAATAATAAGATTATGGTGTAGTTAAGATCCCTTGCAAAACAGCAGTGGCAAAACCTGCTCGGGATCTGGAGTACAAGGGTAGATTATAATGCTTGGCAAATGTATGCACGGAGCTCCAAGTAGCAGCCTCTAAAATGTCCTTGGTAGCCACTCCTTGTAAAAAAGCTGTAGTAGTGGCTGTAGCCCTTGTGGAGTGAGGTCTGATGTTTTCTGGAGTTGTCTTTCCATGGTAAGAGTAACAAAATCTAATGCAATGTCCTATCCACTTAGAGATAGTCTGTTTTGAAATTGCTTTTCCTTCCATTCCTGTTGCATATGCTACCAGTAGCTGGTCAGTTTTTCTATTGCTCTTGGTCCTGTCCAGGTAGTAGCGCAATTGCCTATGTACATCCAAGGTATGTAATAGTCTTTCCCCCCTGTTCTGTGGGTTGGGGAAGAATGTAGGCAGGTGGATAGCTTGGTTTAAAGATACCCTGGAGACCACCTTTGGCATAAAAGTAGGATTAGTTCTCATGGACACTCTATCTTGATGGAAGATAAGGAAGGGCTGTACTGCCATTAATGCCTGTAGTTCAGAAACCCTTCTTGCTGAAGTGATTGCAAGCAGGAAAGCAGTTTTCCATGATAAGTACTGTAATTCTGCTGTTTCTGCTTGCTCGAAAGGAGGGAGTGTCAACTTTTCTAGCACAAAGTTCAAGTCCCATGCCGGCAATGGTGGCTTCCTTGGTGGTTTTACATTTTTAATTCCTCTCAGAAACTGCCTGAGTAGAGGATGTGAGAAGACTGGAGGGTCCATGTTGTATTCTGCTGAAATAGCTGATGCATGAATCTTAATGGAAGAATAGGACAGGCCATTGTGGAAAAGCTCTGCCAAGTATTCCAGGATGTTAGCTATGTTTACCAGTGACACATTTTCTCCTTTTGCTGCACTCCAAATGAGATATCTTTTCCATTTTGCTGAATAAGTTTTCCTTGTTGAGGGTCTGCGAGCCTCCAAGATAATGTCTTTAACCCTTTGAGATAAATCTGGGTTATTTTGTCTTATGCAATGTTCCAGGCAGCCAGCTGTAGTGTTTTTAGGTTTGGATGCAGGGTTTTGAAGTTGTTCTGCGTTAACAGTAAGGGAACTAGGGGCAGAGGCCATATTTGTTCCCGAGACATGCTCCTCAGTAATGGGTACCAATGCTGCCTCGGCCAGTCTGGAGCTATCAGGATGATCCTTGGACGGTCTTCTTTGATCTTCAATAGCACCTTGTGCATCAAAGGAAGAGGTGGGAATGCATATGCTGTCAGGTTTTTCCAACTGAAAGATAGGGAGTCCACCTTCCAAGCAAGTGGGTGGTGTGCCCTCGTGCAGAATTTTTTCAATTGGTGGTTGTGTGGGGATGTGAATAAGTCTATTTCTGGTAGTCCCCATTTCCCTGTAATGGATTTGAAGATGTCTGGATGCAGCATCCATTCGTGGGCATCCGTGGTAGTTCTGCTTAGGATGTCTGCTAGTATATTTTCTTTTCCTGGTACAAATATTGCTTGTAACTGTATGTTGAAGCTCAGGGCCACATTCCAGAGGTCCATTGCCATCCGTCCTAGAGGGTATGAATGTGTGCCGCCTTGTTTGTTGATGTACCACATAACTGTGGTGTTGTCCGTCCTTATCAGCAATTGACCCTGTCGAAGAAATGGTCTGAATGTCTGAATTGCCAGTTTTACTGCCAGCATCTCCTTTTGATTTATGTGTAGGTTCAGCTGGTCTTGAGTCCATAAGCCTTGTATGCACTTGTCCAGCATGTGTGCCCCCCAACCGAGGTCTGAGGCATCCGTTGTGATAGTCTGGCTTGGTTGAGTGCTGTGGAAGGGCAGCCCTTTGTTCGATTGACAGGCCTGAGCTCACCATTGGAATTCTTGCTTCAGGCATGGAATTATTGGAATTTGGGTTTCTAGGCTGTGCTTGTGCTGAGACCATAAATTTCTTAGGTACCATTGTAACTTTCTCATATGTAGTCTGGCATGTGGAATCAATATTATGCAGGATGCCATGTAACCCAGGGCTTGCAGGACTTTCCTTGCTGTTAGCTGGTTCTGCGTTGTTAATGCCATGAAATAGAGAGGGAGTTGCTCCTGTTTTTCTGCTGTGAGGGATGCCATTTGATTTGATGTGTCCAGCTCTGCACCCAAGAAAGTTATCCTTTGGGATGGTATCAGCCTTGACTTTTTTATATTGACTGTGTATCCCAGGGCTTGCAGTAGATGAATGACCTTTTTCAAATCTTTTGATAATTTGTTTTTGTTGTCTGCTTGTAACAGGCAGTCGTCCAGGTAAGGGTAAATTTGAATTCCCTGAAGCCTGCAATGAGCAATTACTGATGCCAGGCATTTCGTGAATACTCTGGGCGCAGTAGATAAGCCAAAGGGCAATGCTGAGAATTGATAATGCTCTGATCCTGCAAGAAATCTGAGGTATCTTCTGCAATTTGGTCGTATGGGGAAGTGCAGGTATGCCTCCTTGAGATCTAGAGTTACCAGCCAAGACTCCTTGCCCAGCATGGGAAGAAGCTGCTGTAGGGTCAGCATTTTGAATTTTGGAACAATGAGGTATGTGTTTAGAGCGGACAGGTTGAGAATAGGTCTCCATTGGTTTTCTTTTCTTGGCACCAGGAAAAGTCTGGAGTAAAATCCTTGCCCTTGTTCCATAGACGGTACCCTTTCTATAGCTCTCATCCTTAGTAAGTGGTGTATTTGTTCTAGAGCTTTTGTCTTCTGATTTGGAGGTAGGTTTGGCATTCCTCTCTTCCTTGGTAGAGTATGGAAGTGAAACCTGTAACCTTGGTCTATTGTCTGTAAAATCCATTTGTCTCCTGTGATGTGATGCCAGTTTACTGAAAATAAGGCTAGCTTTCCGCCTAAGGGTGCTTCTAGTTGTTCCCTGGTAGGCGGTCTCAGAGCCAAGTCACTGTGATTGTCCTGTGGAGGTGGTGGCGGCTGGATCTGTGGCAGCACTTCGCTGGTTGTTAGGCTGCCACTGACGTCCCCTGTAGGCACCTCTGGATTGACCCCTGCCTCTTGGGCGCCTATTCCTGCCTCTCTGTGCTCTGGAGGTGTCTGGAAAGGACCAATTCTTGGAAGGCCAGTTCCTACTAAACCTTGGAGGCTGGACCTGTAAGAAATCCTTGACTGTCTGGACAGATTTTGCTTTCTCTTCCACCTTCTTCAGCACCTGCTGTGCAGGGGAGCCAAACAAACTGAGCTTATCGATGGGAGCATCTAGGAGCTTTGATTTAACATGGTCTGGTAAGGACTGCTCTTTTAACCATGCATGTCTTCTGATCACTGTACCAGTCATAGCTGATCTAAAGGAAGCCTCCAGTGCATCATAGCTGCATTTTAAGGAATGATTACTGACCTGCTGAATGTTATGTACCATTTCCTGAACAGATTTTTTGTCTAATGGTTCAGATGAGGACAGTTTTTTAGTTAACTGATCTAACATAAATTCCTGATACTGAATCATGTGGAATTGACAGTTTAAGGCCCTAGCCGAAAGAGTAGCAGAAGCGTAAACTTTTTTACCCCATCTCTCTAAGGCCCTAGACTCCCTTTCAGAGGGGAGGGGGTTTTTGGCAGAGGTAGCTGCTACAGCCTTGGGTCCCTGGGAGATAGTTTCAGGATCTGCAAAAGGAGCCTTATACAAATGATAATGTGTGTCCGAACCCTGTAGTACCTGTCGGGCTTAGCAGGGGCCGGAGGAAGAGAATCAGGAGCAGTACAAGCATCATTAAATGCATCATCCACAACAGTAAGTACTGGAGGAATGGCTAAAGGCCTATGCTGTGGCAAATGCAAAAGGTCCTAAGCCTTTTCCTAGAGTCTGAAAAATCCTGGCCCTGCCATTGAAATTGTTCCCTCATAGCATGCAAGGTTTCCCCAAAAGAAAATTCCTCAGGAGGAGAGGCAGAAGGAATGGAGTCTTCTGCATCAGAGTCCTCATAAGGAGAATAAGGGCCCTCTGGAGGGTTTGTATTATCTGAATCATCAGAGGAGTAATCTGAAGAAACTGGCTCAGGGGGCTCTGCTCTAGGCCTCTTCTCTGGAGGTGGGTGAGAGGCCCTGTCAGGGTGAGGTTGGGATCCCCGGATCAAAGAAATGAGATCCTCTGCTAGACTAAGCATTTGAGAACTAGAGCTAGGCCTGTGAGAGGGGGTCTTAGCAAGCAGAGTTTTGGTAGATTTTGCTGCTTTAGCCCTGGCAAAAGCCTTAATCGACATGGATGCAGGGGGCCTAGCAGCTCCACGTGCAGGAGTAGATATATCTAAAGGTATAGTATCAGATAAATCCTGTGAACCTGCAAGAGCAGGTGGGATTTCAGTAGCAGATTCAGCCATGCTGGATGAGGCCTCGGTAGGAGGCAAGCTTTCGGCCGAAGGAAGAACCTTGGACTCGGTTTCAGCCGAAACCGAGACACTGCTGTTGACTTAACCGCGGTTTCGCGAAACCGCGGACCGCAGTGTCGGTCCTTTTCCTTGCGCTTTTAGTTAATTGAGTCGGAGTTTCCGGCGGCATATTGTAAGCAAAAGCGGGCGAAAAACTCCTCAGCAAATTCCGACCGATGTCTAAGTGTCCGTCGGTTGAAAGAAGCACAGGCTAGACAAGCTGCTACGTCGTGGTCTGGGCCTAAACAAGGTAGGCAGTAAGAGTGGAAATCTTTATGAGGTATTTGTTTCCCACAAGTTAAACAGTTATTCACTTTATCTGACATCGGCTGAGGCAAGAAAGAGTCCCCAACGGGGTACTTAGCTTTTTAGAAGTCTTCGGTAGTAGTAATCTCTGGTTCTGACCGACCGGCACTTGCGAACAGCTTCTGCTTCGGGCGCCACGCGGCAAGAAAGACTGAGGAAAATGGCGTCGGCTGATACCTTTATACCCGAAGAACTGCAGCTATGACGTCGGGTGAAGTGCGACATCAGCCTAGGCCAGACTCAGACTTTGGAATCCGGCCGACCGAAGGGCTGCCTGACGACAGGACAACCCATTTGTTAGGACTGCAGATGCATCCTTGAAGGACATCAGGAGGTATAGCCAAAGGCCTATGCTGAGGAAGAAGAAGGAAATCCCCAAGTCTTTTTTTAGATTCTGAGAAATCCTGACTCTCCCAATGAAAGAGGAGAAGCAGAAGGGATGGAATCTTCTGCATCAGAGTCCTCATAAGTGGGAATAGATAATTCCTGATCAGAAGAGGAATCAGAAAAAATAGAAACCTGATCTGAAGATTCATAGTCAGTGCCATGCCTAGGCCTCTTTGCAGGAGGGGGATGGGTACCCCTGATCAGGGTAATTAAATCCTCAGCCATTTTGATTATTTGTTTTTAGGCATTAGGGCCTGTACACGTGGCCCAAGCATCATTTTTTTTAGACATAGAAGAAGTTTTTGGCTTTAGTTTTGAAGATGACGTCGGTTTAATATACAAATCTTTAGGCCTGAAAACACCCTCATTCAGACCCAGCCAAGGTAGAGACATCCGCGGGTTCAATACTTAAAGTATCTTGTGGCTTACCGGACTCCGAATGGGTCTCAGTAGAGGCCTGCAAAAAACAGCGGGTAACAGGGGCTGCGAAAGCGCCTCGCTGAGTACCGGCGAACTGGCGGCTGGCTTAGAAGAAGCTTTGTCGTCGGTTTTGGACCACGACGGTCTGTCTCTGTCTTTTTCTTTGTGTTTTTTAGGTATTCCGGTAGTCGGATGGCTAACCAACAACATTTCTGCATAGTTAAATCTCGAGCCAAAATATTTAGAAGCAAAAATATACAGATGTTTAACAGTGTGTTGATTAAATTTAGCACAAAACCGACAGCAAGGCACATTGTGGTCAGGGCCTAGGCAAGGAATACAGTACAAATGAAAATCCTTATGAGGTATTTGCTTCCCACAAGTAATACAATTACTAACTTTTACTGACATCGGTAAGGAGCAAGAAAAAGTTTCCTCAAAGGGGTACTTAGCTTTTAGTTGAAGACTTCGGTTCTGAAACTCAAAAACGAAAATTTCAGGAGTCGGCCGACCAGCACTTGCGAACTGCTTCTGCTTCGGGCATCGCGCAGCAAGAAAAACTGATGTAATGGGGTCGGCTGCATGTTTTATAACCCTGATGACCTGACGTCTTGGAAGAAGGGACAACAACCAACGTAGGACCCAAGACTTTGTTAATCAGGCCGACTGAAGGCAGCCTGCCAGCAGATTACCCAAATGTAATGACTGCAACAGTGAAGCACGAAGAACATCCATATCCCACCCCCACCCTCCATTAGGGAAGCCACCGTAAAAAATTTCTCCAAGGCCAGCTTCATGCTTCTTAAGACAGAAGTGGCAAACTTCACGACACCCATGCAGGCGGACAATAGAGGTAGGACTGCTGAATCCTACACAAATGCACTTTTATAAGCACTTTAATGAGTGCATGGATCATGCTATCCCTAACAGAACCAAGATGCTATCCTCCAAAAAAAGGAAGCCAATCTGGTGGTCCATTGCCATAAACAAACTCTACAAGAGAAGAAAGAAACTGTTGCAAAAAAGAGTAAAATCCCATGATTGGAGGAACAATCTGGTCAGCCTCAGTAAGAAGATGAGATCCCTCATAAAATCCTCCAAAGCTAGTTATGAAAACAAAATCGCCACTGATACTAAAGACAACCACAAAGCATTCTATAGCTATGTCAAGAATCTCAATGGCAACATTCAGCTCTGCTCTGAGTTACAGCACAATGGCACTAAATATGCAGAACCAACTGATATTGCCAACATCCTGGCAGATAGGTTCAGTGCTAACTTTACCCCCCTCTCACCCCCTAAAGGGCCCATCTCTATACCGGAAGAATGCAAAGTTCCTGTAATCACGACTGCACAGGTAAAAACCAAACTCTCCAAAGCCAAGAACACAGCATCCATGGGACCTGACAACATCCCAAGCTGCATTCTACTCGAACTGCAGAATGAACTGGCACCCCACCTAAGCACCATGTTCAATCATAGCCTCAACTCAGGTTTTCTGCCCATTAAATGGTGCACTGCGACGGTTATCCCACTACACAAAGGGGGAGCCACCACGGACCCCGGGAACTACCACCCCATTAGCCTAACAAGCCTGGTCTGCAAGGCCATGGAATGTATCATCATGGATCTTGTACACAAAGACGTTGGTAATCTCCAAACTCTGGAACCCACCCAGTTCGGGTTTGTAAAACGCAGATCATGTCTCCTAAACCTGACAGACTTCTTTGAAGCAGTCACCAAAGCCGTAGACGATGGTAAGGTGGTTCACAGAGCCTATCTAGATCTTGCCAAGGCTTTTGACACCATCCCCCACTCTGGAATTATAGATAAATTGACTAAACTAGGTATAAATCCCTATGTCATAAGATGGGTTGCCAACTGGCTCATTCACAGAACCCACACTGTGAAAGTAGCAGACTCAAAATCTGACTTCAGACCAGTGACAAGTGGAGTATTACAGGGTTCAGTCCTGTGTCCTCTCTTGTTTGGTATCTACGTTTCTGAAGTACAGACTAACACAGAAGGTCTTTGGCTAATGAAGTTCACAGATGACTGCAATCCAGGAGCCACAATCAAAACTCCTAACGATGTGGACATCCTACAAAAGGGCCTCACTGAGACAGATGCCTGGTGTCAAAGCCATGGCCTCAAGCTCAATGCCAAAAAGTGCACTGTCATCCCCATTGGTAAAAACTCTGTACCCATGAGCTACCACATAGGTGGTAGTCTAATTAACACCGAAAGTGTGATAAGAGACCTTGGGACACAGGTGGATAGTAGTCTCTCCTTTGATAATCACATCGCCACAGTAGTCAGGAAATTCTTCTATGTGGCACACCTCATCACAAAAGGTTTCTCATCCAGGAAAAAAAAAAAGAGGTCATTGTTCCCCTCTACTCGTCACTCATTAGACTCATTATAGAGTACAACGCCCCTTTTGGTATATACCTCAAAAGACATCTACAACAACTGTAAAGGCTGCAGAAATACCTCACAAAGAGGATTACTGGCCTCAAACAGATGCCCTACGCAGACCGCCTCAAAAAACTCCAGTTTTACTCCGTCGCATATCGCCTACTCAGAGGCAATCTCTGCCTAACATACAAAGCTATGTCAAACCCAGAGCTGTTGGACATGCTCCACTTAAAGAAGTCCCAATCCCTCTGAGCTGCACGCTCTAGGGACCTAAACCTTGTCACCACAATAAACAGAACATGCTGGAGGGACAGATTCCTGTCCCAGAGATGTCCCATACTCTGGAACAAACTACCTATCTATATCAAACACAGCTCCTCGTTAGCACTCTTCAAGAAAAATCTTGATGATTGAATGGAAAATAGGAAATTCACCTCTGGGGTCACCTCTGTGGCTCTGCTCGACAGGGGCACAGGAAAATAATTTTCTTGGGTGGCGAATGCCAGGGTACCTTTTTGGCTAGGCTTATATAGGCTCTAGGGCCAATAGCCTAGTACCTACCTATGAAGGTTGTTTAACTGTTTTCCAGAATTGTTTGGGAAAGGATGGAAAGAGCTTCTTGTTTCATGTTAAGATAAGTGGCCTTAACTGAACTGGTAGCCAATATGGTTGCCTTTCTATGTCTGAAATAAGTGTGATAGAGGGTTATCACTGTCTGAGTTTTGCTTCCATAGTTGCCCTTTATATTTTTAATTAAAAGAGTTAAGCCATAGGCATAATTGCCCTCTTAACCTTCTGCATGTTGATAGAAAGAATGTGTTCTGAATAGGTTTGATGTTTGTCCGAGATTATGGTAAGGGCAGTATGAAGGTGATGTTGGGAGTAAAGGGTTGACTAAGCGTTTGTCTGAAGTAGAACATTCAGGACATTTTTGTCTGGATTTACATTAACTACTGTAAATGTTACTATTTGTGGAAGTTTCTTAAAAGTTTTAAAGGACCATGACAAGGAGAATGGTTGCTGAGGTTATTGGAAAAGACATGGATTTCTATACATCTGTATTTTGTGTTTGATATTAGGTCCCAGACAGTGAAGCAGTTAGGTCTTTTTGTCTGTAAACCAAATGCTCTAGATCTGAGTGCTTATTATTATTAAGTTGGGTAGTTTACTGGTCTAGTAGCACTTACATTAAAATCCCCTTAGAGGATAGTACTGTCAGGTACAGCAGGGGGATAAACCCCAACTGGTTCTGGGAAAAAATAATCTATATGTGGAAAGGAGAAATATTCCCAAAAGCAGCACAGCAAAATCAAGTCCAACTATCAGGTAAGTCTAGAATAGTTGAAAATATAAATTTACCATAGAAATGAGTGTCAGGGTTCAATGAAATACCGCTAGCTTCGTTACAGACTGACTAGGATAAAGAGGCTGTAACTTTGACTTTATAATGTGAGGGGAGCACTTGTCATACTTGAAAAGAATCAGCCAGGTCAGCCAGCTCAGAATTTACATCTCCAGAACAGAATTCTAAACAAATATTAAGCTAGACAGTGTGTTTATTTAAAGCACTGCATTAGAAGGATGGCTCTCAAATGCTGCCGCTGATGTGTACTTAGCAGACAGGGCTCCTAGCATTTGGGTAAACTTTCGGTTTGGGGCTTTTCTATTCTTGATGGAACAAAACCAGACAAATGCCTGAAGGGGAGCTGAACAGATACAGGCTTGCTGGTTTTCTTAAGCCTTCTGGATACTTTTCTCTTTCCTGGTGTATCCAATGTCTTTCATTTCCTTTTTTTTTTTTTTTGAGAGCATTTTCAGTGCACTTTCTAAACAATGGAAAAGAATGACAAAAATGGGTATCTCATCAAAGAGCTGCAACCCAAAGAACATGACAAAGTCAATTCCTGGTTACTGGCACAGTGGTCAATGTTAGGAGCCAAGTACTAAGACATAGCAGTACACACAGCTACATAATTAATAACAACTGGACAGCACTCAGTATACAAAATGTTGTTAATGGGGAGTATGACATGGTCACACTACAATGACATGGTCACACTAGAAAGGTCACAGGTATGCCAAACTCTGTCTGCTTTCAAAATAGCAACAAGATGTTACAGACCTGGCAGCAAATGAAAAGCATGGGACTTGTGATGGTATCGGGGAGATGCGCAATGTGAATTGTTCATGACATACAATGGAGTAAGCCAGTGAGGGCAATCCCAGTGATGACAGCGCCACCCGAAAAGCCTGGTATAACGACTCTGCCCCCCTTTCCCCCACACCAAGATCAATTGCTGACTGGCAGTGTCAGTAAAAAGTTCATCAAAGAAAGGAATCAGTGACGCAACATCATAAGTTATCACTGGTAGGAATGATCATGGGCCTCAAATGGGCAAAATCACAACGAGCAAAAGCAAGACAGGTTTCCACGTTACTAAGGGCTAGCGTCTTACTGGATACATGGAGATGGGATGCAATCTAAATTCTGTCAGAATGTCTGAATCAAAGTTAAACTCAGCCAAGCAGAGTTTAAAATGCAAATCAACCAATCGAAATGCCTTGCCCTCTTCAACACGAGCCCAAAGGAATCACATGGGAAAGTGTCAGATTTTTTTTTAGTAGAGGGTCTTTCTTTTGAATGCAGAAACCCACTAAGTTTCCATTTCTACCTGCTCTTTGTCTTGCATCTTTGCTTATCCTTATCCATCCTGAACTACTGCTTCTGTTTCTACCTCAGGCTTTGGGGGGAAAAGCAACCTCTATGCTATATAGTTTAATTCCTGAATTAAAGGAAGTGTGTTTCTTTTTTTTTGTTAAAAATATGCACTTATCAAAAATAACCAGTAATACAAGACCTTTTTTTTCTAAGATGGTCTGCACCATCCAGGCAAATGTTTCTGAGTGGTGAATGCCTTCTAACTTCCAACATGGGAATACTTGTTCCCACACATCCTCACTTCAAATAAGCATCCCCAGGGTTGCACAACAGTGAAGAAAGTAATATAGGATCATAGGAAGTTACTAGGCTATTGGCCCTGAGGCCCTTATAAACATAGCCAAATAAGCACCCGATGCCCCTGTCCAGCAGGGACACGGCTGGAATCCCAGGGGTGTAGTTTATACTTCCATCCAGTTATCCAGAGTGCACTTAAAAAGGGGGTAAAAAGGTACTCTGCTTGACGTGGAGAGGGTGTTTATTCCATAGATGGGGGAGTCTCTGGGACACACACCTATCCCGCCAGCAAGTCCTATTGATGTCACAGACCAGGCTGAGGCCGTGCATGTGGGTTACTATATGTGATGTTTCCTAATCATTTTCAAAGGTTGTGATTACAGTAAAGCACAGTGTTTCCAAAAGGATAAGCTTTTTTTCTGGGACAGTCATAACAGAGGACACGGCATTTGCTTTCCAAAGTATTTTTTTTTACTTGAGTGTGACTCAAGCACTTTAAGATGAAACACAAAAGACCAGAAGCAAACTGAACCAAAGATAGCACTGCTTTACTTTTTGCCAGGGAGACATAAAAGAAAAAAAAGAGAGACATATAAACACTTGGCTCTTCATCTCGATGAGAGACCTCTGAAATTCAGGCAGTTTAGGCATGAAGAAGTCACATGAGACTCACTTAGCCAAAAGAGACCACATCTATACATGTCCAAAGGTGATGTATCTGCTATTTATTCATTGTGGCATAATTTAGTGGAAATAATGCAAAAATCAGCACAAGAGTCAGCACAAAAATCAATGCAATGATTTGTTTTTGGACTGAATACACTAATAAATCCTGGTTATTCCCAAAGCTGCTGTAAAGAACTAGAGATCATGTGAGGTTACAACTCGTATTATACTGTTTTATGATTAGCAACCACCTTCAGTCTTAGACAGGTCCCTAAAAGTCATATGCCGGACAAGCCAAAAGTGAAAAAGATGCCACAGCATCTGCTGCAAGACTCATCTTAAAATAAGACTGGCATGCTTCTGGGAAACATAATATTAATAGACTTAACAGTGTTCCACATAGAAAGCATCAGCTGTTTTTAATCAGAAAGTCACTTGCTTCATACATGGGAATACATCCTGTAACATGGTTCCCCAACATTTTACTCCATTATCTGACCACAGGATATTCATGTCTCCATGGCAATGTTTATACGATCTGTAATCAGTACGCTGTGTCAAGCCTTTATTTAGCAGAACACACCAATGTCACATAACTGGTACTGGACTTATTTTGGCAGCAACCTATTCTGCTGTTTTTGATACAATGAGGATACCTGATTTGCACTTTGTCGAATCGCTTCTCCCAGTGAATGACCGCTGCCATTGGATACCTGGGTTCCACTTCCAGGACTGCTGCTCAAGCTCTGCAATTCTTCCCGTCTACTGAAGTGGGTTGAGGGTGGTGTTGTAGCAATAAGCTTTAAAAAAAAAAAAAAAAAAACAATCATCCAGGCTTTGTTCTAACTACTCAGTCCATTTCCCAAATGACAAGTAAGCTGTCCACACAACATAAAATCACATTCAGGGTTTCTGATGGAATGAAACAGATTTGTAAGAGGCTGCTCATTCACAGTTCCTGGGAAAGGCACTTCAAATGGATGTTAGTCCTTCAGTGTACCCATGGAAAATGCAGCCATCTGATGGACTCAGACAGCAGATCCAAGCAGATTCTGTAAAACAAATGCCTTCCTTACCCATGACAATTTATAAAGAAAAGAGAGTCAGTTTCCTAAATTTATTCCTGACAAAAGTCTCAAAGCAGGAGTGAAGGAAAGTACAGTTGTGTACACTTACCATAAATGTAGATGTTCAAGTTTATTCACTGTTGCAGTCACTACATTTGGGTTATCTGCTTGAAGTAGTCCTCAGTCGGACTGATTAACAAACTCTTGGGTCCTGCGTCAGTTGCTGTCCCTTCTTCCATGACGTCAGGTCGTCAGGGGTATAAAACATGCAGTTGACGCCATTACATCAGTTTTTCTTGCCTCAGATGTCAGGTGCCCCTCAATGGGAAAAAATTAAATCTATAAATACAAGGATATACCTCCAACACAAAAGCAAATACACCAAAAAGCTTTTAGAGCATAGTAAGTGAGAGTCAGGTACAGCCAAAAGAAGAAAGGGGGCTGGAGGGGGTAACCAGGACTGCAACAGTGAACACACTCGAACATCTACATTTATGGTACGTGTACACAACTGTACTATGTTCTTCGTGTTTCACTGTCGCAGTCATTACATTTGGGTAGATTCCCAAAGCTAAGGTTGAGAGGAGGAATTTAAATAGAATTAGGACCAGCTATAAGAACCTGCAAGACTGCAGTGGATTTAGAGAAAATAGGCAAATGATAATGCTTGGTGAAAACATGTACAGAACTCCAAGTAGCAGCTTCTAGGATGTCCATAGTAGGGACGCCCCTGAGAAAGGCTGTAGAGGTAGATGCAGCCCTGGTTGAATGGGGTCTGATGCCCCATGGGATAGGTTTTCCATAGTGCTTATAGCAGAAATGAATGCAGTGGCCTATCCATTTTGAAATGGTTTGTTTTGAAATAGCGTTCCCCTCTGTTCCTGCAGCAAATGCCACCAGTAGTTGTTCAGATTTCCTTTGAGGTTTAGTCCTGTCCAAGTAGAATCTAAATTGTCTGTGCACATCTAAGGAGTACAGTATCCGTTCCCCTTTGTTCTGTGGGTTAGGAAAGAAGGTAGGCAAAGGAATGGACTGATTAACAGCCACATTGGATACCACCTCGGGCATGAAGGAGGGATTGGTTCTGAGGGACACCCTGTCTGCATGAAAGATGATGAAAGCTTCCACTGCCATACGGGCCTTTAATTCAGATACCCTTCTTGCAGAAGTGACTGACAAAAGGAAAGCTGTTTTCCAGGAAATAAATTTAAAATCTGCAGTAGCAGCTGGCTCAAAAGGAGAGAGTGAGTTTCTCCAAAACAAAGTAAAGATCCCAGGCTCTCCTGGTTGGCCTTGGATTTTTGGCCCCTCTGAGGAACTGCTTGAGCAGTGGGGGAGAGAAGAGTGGAGGCTCTGTGCTATATTGAGCTGCAATGGCTCAGGCATGAATTTTGATGGCAGAAAAAGACAAGCCCTTATGAAGCATCTCAGTCAAGTATTGTAGAATCTGAGGTAAACTGGGCACTGCTGCGTTCATTCCTTGAGACTGGTTCCAAGCACAGAATCTTTTCACTTTTGCAGCATAAGATTTTCTAGTACTAAGCTTCCTTGCTTCTAAAATGATATCCATCACTGATTTACTGAGGGATGGTAAAGGAGAGATTAGGTAATTAGCCAGGCTGCTAGGTTCAGAGCAACTGAGGGTGCAGAATCTGGTTCTCCTGCTGAGTCAACAGGGAAGGAGTCTGAGGCAGGTGCCATGGAGACAAGCGTGACACACTGCGCAAGAGTTGATACCAGTGTTCCCGAGGCCAGTCTGATGCAATTAAAATCATCCTTGGCATGTCCTGTTTGATCTTTAGTAGTACCTTGGAGAGCAGAGGCAGAGGAGGAGGAAAGGCATAAACTGACAGTTTTTTCCAGCTGAAGGACAGAGCATCCACTTTCCAAGCTTGCTTGTGGGGAATCCTTGGCAAAATGTGTCCAGTTGATGATTCTGGGGGGAGGCAAACAGGTCTATATCTGGGCTCCCCCATTTGCTTGTCAACATGTTGAAAATACTTGGTTCCAGTTTCCACTTGTGTGGGTCCATGAGGTTTCTGCTTAGTCCGTCTGCCAGTGTACTTAGTTTTCCTGGCAGGAATTGAGCTTGTAGATTCACTTGGTAGCTCAAGGCTGTGTTCCACAATGCCATGGCTAGTCTGCAGAGCGGGTAAGAATGTGTACCCCCCTGCTTGTTTATGTACCCACATGACAGTGGTGTTGTCCGTCTTTACCATTAGTTGTCCTGGAAGAATGTGGTCCTTGAAGGCTGTCAGAGCATTCTGTACAGCTAACATTTCCTTTTGATTTATGTGCAGGTGCATTTGACTTGGGTTCTATTTGCCCTGAATGCACTTCCCTGCCAGGTGAGCCCCGCCATGCATAGTCTGATGCGTCTGTTGTTAAGATTTGTATGGCAGGGGGTAATGTGAATGGTAGTCCCCTGATTTGGTGGCAGGCCTCTGCCCACCAAAGGAACTCTAGGCGTAGGCAAGGTATGATAGGAATCCTTGCTTCCAGATCCTGTGAATGTTGACAACATAGGCATTTGAGATACCACTGTAGTTTCCTCATATACAGCCTTGCATATGGAATTACAAGAATGCATGAGGCCATGAACACCAAGGCTTGCAGTATTTGCCTTGCAGATAGCTGGGTTTTTGTGGCCACTTGTTTGAAGTAAGTTGTCAAATGTATCTGTTTCTCTGGCATGAGGAAAGCCATCTGGGAAGTTGTATTCAAGCTTGCTACCAGGAATATAATTTGTTGACAGGGTACCAGGTGGGATTTCTTTTCATTTATGGTGAACCCCAGACAAGTCAGTACACTTTGAACAAAGGCCAGATGATTGAAAAGAATGTCCTTGCTTTCTACCTGAATTAGACAATGGGTATATTTGAATGCTTCTTTGCCTGAAAAATGCAATGACTGGAGCTAGGCACTTTGTGAATACCCTGTGCACAGTAGATAAGCCAAAGGGTAGTGCAGAGAACTGATAGTGCATGTAGCCTGCTTTGAAGTGTAGGTATCTTCTGCGAGCCTCCCTAATAGGGATGTGCAGGTATGCTTCTTTTAAGTCTAGTGTTGCCAACCATGCATCCTTGCCTAGCAAGGTTGGGAGGGTGGCCTAATGGTTAAGGTGTTTGCCTTACAAACACAAGGTGCAGGGTTTGAGTCTCACAAGGGATAATTAGCTAGGCTTAAAATGGCTTGCAAGGGCAGTTAGCCTAGTACTAACCTATGAACATTCCTATGAGCATAGGAAGCAGCTGGTGAAGAGACAGCATTTTGAATTTTGGAATCACCAAAAAGGTGTTTAGAGTAGAAAGGTCCAGGATAGGACGCCATGTATTGCCTTTTCTGGGTACCAGGAAAAGTCTCAAATAGAAACCCTTTTCCCTTTTTCTCTGCTGGTACCAACTGAATAGCCCCCATGTTTAGGAGAGAGAGTACCTGATTTTGGGCCTCTGCCCACTGATTTGGGGGTAGATCTGGCCACCCGCTTGGTGTTGGTAATGTGTGGAAATGAAATCTGTATCCCATTTAAAACCCATTTGTCCTGGGTAATGAGTTCCCAGTTTTTAGCCTGCAGACCAATCTTTCCGCCTAAAGGAGCATTCAGTTGGGAAGTGCTTGGAAGTCTTAAAAACAAGTCATTGAGATGGTTTTCCATAGGGGGAAGTCTTACTGCTCCCAGGTTTGGGTGTGGAAACCCTCCACTGCCTGGACTTGTGTGTCCCTTGGGACTGAAACCTGGGGTTTCTGCTGTGTCTGGGTTTGGCTTGAGAAGACCTGGAGGACCACTTTTTAGAGGGCCAGTGCCTACTAAATCTAGGAGGCTGAACTTGTAAGAAATCTTTAACGGTCTGCATAGATTTAGCTTCATCTTCCATCTTTTCAAGAACTTCCTCAGCCTTGTTGCCAAACAGGCGGTCCTGATTTAAGGGAGCATCCAACAATTTAGCTTTTAGATTGCTCCTTAAGCCAAGCATGCCTTCTGAGCACAGACCCAGTAACAGCAGCCCTACAAGAGGCCTCTAATGAATCAAATCCACATTGCAAAATATGTTTTCCAACCTGTTCAGCAGAATGCATTAAATCCTGTAATTCTTTATTTTTAGCGCAGTCAGGAATTAACATAATTTTTTGTTTAAGCAATCCAATAACATGTTGTTGATACTTTAACATATGGAACTGGCAGTTTAAAGCCCTAATGGCCAAGGTTGCAGAAGTGTAAACTTTCTTACCCCATCTGTACAGCGCCCTGGAGTCTCTATCTGAGGGGGTAGGATTTTTAGCAGTAGAAGCCTTAATGCCTTTGGGTCCCTGTAAAATAATCTCTGGATCCGCAATAGGATTTTTAAAAAGGAACTTGTGAGAATCAGGAACCCTGTAATATCTGTTAGGTTTTCTGGGAGCAGGAGGCAAAGAATCAGGGGCCAAACTAGATTCTGAGAAAGCATCAACAATGTCTAGTACAGGAGGTATAGCTAAAGACCTATGCTGAGGCAGGAGTAAGAAATCCCTAAGCCTCTCTTTTGAATCAGAAAAATCTTGGCTTTCTCAGTGGAAATGCTCCCTTAGAGTATGTAAAGTGTCACCAAAAGAAAAATCCTCTGGAGGGGAAGCAGAGGGAATAGTTCTCTGCATCAGAATCCTCATAAGTAGATAAGGGCAAATCCAGATCATCAGAAGAATCAGGAAAAATCAGAATCATGTTCAGAAGATTCATAATCAACTTCAGTCCTAGGTCTCTTAGAAGGGGGAGGTTGGCTTCCCCTGATTAGAGTTATAAGACCTTCAGCCATTCTTATCATTTGTTTTTTAGGCATAGAGGCCTGAGCATGCAGCCTGGGCGTCGGCTTCCTAGGCATGGTTCGAGATTTTGGCCTAAATGAAGGAGGCGTTGGTTTAATATGCAAGTCCGTAGGCCTGAATACACCCTCAGAAGCCGGTGCCTGCACAGCGGCTCCGGACCCATCCAAGGTAGAGACATCCGTAGCTTCCACGGTTGAAACATCTCGCTGCATACCGGATTCCAAATGGGTCTCCGTAGAGGCCTGCGAGTCAGAAGTAGCGGGTATCAGGGGCTGCGAAAGCACCTCACTGAGTACCGGCAAACTGGCGACTAGCTTAGGAGAAGCATCGTCGGCAGCTTTAGACCTCGGTGGCCTGTCTCTGTCTTTATCTTTACATTTTTTCGGAATCCCGGTAGTCAGAAGGTTAACCGACGACATTTCTGGATAATTAAACCAAGAAAGTGCAGTTTTGTACCTACCATAAATGTAGATGTTAGAGTGTATACACTGCTGCAGTCATTACACTTGGGTTCTCCTGCCATCAGGCAGTTCCCCAGTCGGCCTGAGTTCCAAAGTCTTGGTCCGGCGTCGGTTGCTGTCGCCTTCTCCCTGACGTCAGTGCGACAGGCGTATATAAGATGCAGCCAACGCCATTTTCTTCAGTTAGTCTTGCCCCAGATGTCAGGTGCCTGTAAATAGGTAGGCAATTCCAATTGCTAATAAAACATACATAAGAAAAGCAAAAAGCAACTTACAGCTACCAGCAAACACTCCCCATAGGTAGTAAGGGTAGAAGACATAGGTACGTGCCAGCCAGTAAGAGGGGAAGGAGGGAGGGTAACCTGGACTGCAGCAGTGTATACACTCGAACATCTACATTTATGGTAGGTACAAAACTGTACTATGTTCATCGTGTACACTGCTGCAGTCATTACACTTGGGTAGAATTCCAAAGCTGAGGTAGGGTGGCTGGTTCTATAAGGCATTAGGGGTGGCTATAAGGTCCTGCAACACTGCAGTGGCGAAGCCAGCTCTGGAGTTAGAGTATAGAGGCAGATGGTAATGCCTGGTGAAGGTATGTACAGAAATCCAAGTTGCTGCTTCCAAAACATCCTTGGTAGGTACTCCCCTGAGGTAGGCAGTTGAAGTGGCTGCTGCCCTGGTGGAGTGAGATCTAATGCTGCTAGGTACAGGTTTTCCATGGTATGTGTAGCAGAAACGTATACAATGTCCTATCCATTTTGAAATTGTCTGTTTTGAAATGGCTTTTCCCTGTGCTCCTGCAGCATATGCTACCAATAATTGCTCAGATTTTCTGAAAGCTTTGGTTTTGTCCAAGTAGAAGCATAACTGCCTGTGAATGTCCAAAGAGTGCAGTAGTCTCTCCCCTTTATTCTGTGGTTTAGGATAAAAAGTTGGCAGGTGAATAGTTTGGTTTAGAGCCACACTGGATACCACCTTTGGCATAAACGTAGGGTTAGTTCTTAAAGACACCCTGTCCTGGTGGAAAATGAGGAAAGGTTCCACTGCCATTAGTGCCTGTAATTCTGAAACTCTTTGTGCTGATGTTATTGCCAGGAGCAGAGCAGTTTTCCAAGAGATATATTTTAATTATGCTGTGTTAGCTGCCTCAAAAGGAGGTAAAGTTAGTTTTTCCAAAACAAAGTTAAGGTCCCAAGTTGGAGTAGGTGCTCTACGGGGCGGTCTTATGTTTTTAGCCCCACTGAGGTACTGTTTTAACAGAGGATTAGAAAAAAATTGGTGGATCCATGTTGTAATGAGCAGAGATGGCAGAGGCGTGGATCTTGATGGATGAGAAGGAGAGGCCTTTGTCCAGCATCTCAGTTAAGTATTGTAGTTCATAGGTTCATAGGTTCATACTAGGGCACTTATAAGGGCACTTAGCCCTAGCCCATGGTGCCCATACCCCCCTTTAGTATGGGGAACTATACCCATTATTTTGCTGTGCCTCTGTCGAGCAGTGACACTGAGGTAATTCCTGGGGTATCTAGTATCTGAGGAATGTTTGGGACAAGAGGGTCAAGGCTGTGAGCTTGGTTCCAGGCACAGAATCTCTTCCATTTATCCGAACAGGCTTTCCTGGTACTTGGCCTTCTGGCCTCCAGAATGACATCCATACAGCTTTGGAGAGAGGCATTGCTTGCTTGACTAAGGAATCTTCCATGCAGCTAGGTTTAAGGTCTTTAGCTGGCTGTGTAGTATTTGATTGTTGTGCTGAGTCAGCAGATGTGGGATTTGAGGCAAAATACAGGGTGGTTCTTGTGCTAAGCTCCTTAAGATTGGGTACCAGTGCTGGCGTGGCCAGTCTGGTGCAATCAGGATCATCTTTGGTTCTTCTTGCCTGGCTTTTATGAGTACCTTTGGCAGGAGAGGTAGTGGTGGGAAAGCGTATACTTGTAGGTTCTCCCAGCTGAATGAGAGGGCATCCACTTTCCATGCTTGTGGATGGTAACTCCTTGTGCAGAATTTTTGTAGCTGGCAGTTTATTAGGGATGCAAACAGATCTATGTCCGGGCACCACCATTTCTGTGTTATCATTCTGAATATTTGTGGATTCAATTCCCATTCATGGGGATCCATGATGTTTCTGCTTAAGTCGTCTGCCAGTGTGGTTTTCTCTCCTGGCAGGAATTGTGCTTGCAGATGAACTTGAAGGTTTATAGCTGTGTTCCACAAGGTCATGGCTTGTCTGCATAGGGGGTAGGAGTGAGCGCCCCCTTGCTTGTTTATGTACCACATAACTGTGGTGTTGTCTGTCTTTATCAGTAGTTGTCCTGGATACAGCAGGTCCTTGAAAGCTATAAGGGTATTTTGTACAGCTAGCATCTCTTTTTGATTGATGTGAAGATGCCTTTGTTCTGCGGGCCACGTGCCCTGAATACATTTGCCTGCCATGTGTGCTCCCCAGGCGTAATCCGATGCATCTGTTGTCAGTGTTTACCTCGCTGTGGGTTGTGTAAAAGGCTGTCCCTTGTTGAGGTGACAAGCTTGAGCCCACCATTGAAACTCCTGTTGAAGGCAAGGGATTAGTGGTATAACTGTTTCCAAACTTTGACAGTGTTGAGACCATACATTCTTTAGGTACCATTGTAGTTTCCTCACATGCAGTTTGGCATATGGAATTAGTAGTATGCAGGATGCCATGTAACCTAAGGCCTGCAGAATTTTTCTTGCAGGGAGTTGGGTATTTGTTGCCATCAATTGAAAGTATTGAGTCAGTTGTCTTTGCTTGTCTGGCGTGAGATAAGCCATCTGGGCCGTTGTGTTCAAGCTGGCACCCAGGAATATAATCTCTTGTGAGGGTACTTGTTTGATTTCTTTTCGTTTACTGTGTACCCCAGGCAACTTAGTAACTTTTTTACAAACGCCAGATGCTTTAGAAGAATGTCCTTGCTCTCTGCTTGAATCAGTCCAGGTACGGATAAATTTGAATTACTTTCTGTCTGCAAAATGCAATTACTGGTGCCAGACATTTTATGAAGACCCTGGGCGCAGTAGATAAGCCAAAGGGCAGTGCAGAGAATTGGTAGTGCGTTGAACCAGCTATGAATCTGAGGTATCTTCTGCAGTTTTGTCTGATAGTGACAAGCAGGTATGCCTCCTTGAGGTCCAAAGTCACGAGCCAAGCTTTCATGCCCAGCATGGGAAGAAGCTGCTGTAATGTCAACATTTTGAATTTCGGAACATCCAGGTAAGTGTTTAGAGATGAAAGATCCAGAATGGGCCTCCAGGCTTTGTCCTTTCTAGGTACCAGAAAGAGTCTTGAGTAAAATCCTTGTCCTTGCTCCTGTGATGGTACCTTTTGAATAGCTCTTATATCCATGAGTGCTGCAATTTGTTTTTGAGCCTCTGCCCATTGTTTTGGTGGCAGATTTGACATTCCTTTTAACCTTGGCAGAGTGTGAAAGTGGAACCTGTAACCTTAAAATATAATGTTGAGAACCCATTTGTCTTTGATGATCATTTGCCAATTGTGGTAGAAGAGTGCCAGTTTTCCTCCCAAGGGGACTGCCAAGAGGGGGTTGTTTGGCAGCTGTAGTGGGAAGTCATTGGAGCTGCTTTTTATATGGTTGGGGCCTGTCTTCCCCTTCTTTCTGGCCTGATGCAACCCATTGTCGAGGCCTATAAGGACCTTGTGTTTGACCTCTACCTCTTGGATGTCTGTATCTTCCCCTTTGAGGTCTGTCTGTAATTGGAAAGGACCAAATCTTAGCTGGCCTGTTTCTGCTAAATCTAGGAGGCTGAACCTGTAAGAAATCCTTCACCGTTTGCATAGATTTTGCCTTATCCTCAATTTTCTTTAATACTTCTTCTGCCTTAACTCCAAATAACACATCCTGCTGCAAAGGTGCATCCAATAATTTTGCTTTAACATGATCTGGTAACGTATGTTCTTTTAACCAAGCATGCCTTCTAATGACAGAGCCTGTAACTGCTGCTCTGCAGGAGGCCTCTAAAGAATCAAAACCACATTGCAAAGTATGCTTTCCCACTTGTTCAGCTGCATGCAATAAATCCTGCATTTCTTTAAAATTAGGAGGATCTGATTCTGGAAGCATTTTCTGTTTTAACTGAGACAGTAGAAATTGCTGATATTTTAGCATGTGAAATTGGCAATTTAAAGCTCTCATTGCTAAAGTTGCAGACGTATATACTTTCTTTCCCCATCTATCTAATGCTCTGGAATCTCTGTCAGAAGGAACTGGATTCTTGGCTGATGAGGCCTTAACTCCTTTGGGTCCCTGAAAAATAGTTTCAGGGTCAGCTACAGGGCTTTTATACAGAAATTTCTGAGAGTCAGGGACTCTGTAGTATCTGTCAGGTTTAACAGGGGCTGGAGGTAAGGAATCAGGATTTAAGCTGTTTCAGTATACACATCATCCACAATATCTAGCACTGGCAGAATAGCAAGGGGTCTGTGTTGAGGTAATAAAAGGAAGTCTCTGAGCCTTTTCTTGGATTCTGAGTAATCCTGGCCTTCCCAGTGGAAATGCTCCCTCATGGTATGTAGGGTTTCCCCAAAGGAGTAGTCCTCAGGCGGTGGGGCTGATGGAATTGATTCCTCAGCATCAGAATCCTCATAAGGGGGTAAAGAGTATCCTAGGTCTGAGGAGGAATCAGAAGAGATGGACACCTGGTCAGATGAGTCGTAGTCTGCATCCTGTCTAGGCCTTTTATCAGGAGGGGGATGGGACCCCTGATCAGAGTGATTAGGTCTTCGGCCATTTTGAGCATTTGTTTCTTAGGCATGGAGGCCTGTCCTGGAGAATGCTGTATTTGTTTCTTTGACTTTAAAGGAGGCTTCGACTTAGCTGAGGGTTTAATGCTTAACTGAGTAGGTCTGAAGACACCCTCTGAAGCTGTAGGTTTCTCAGTTACTCCAGATCCCTCTGAAAGGTTAGTTTCGGTAGGCTGAATAACTTGTGCGCCTGAAGGCCCAGCCATCTTCACGTGGGAGTCACAGGCGGCCTGTGGTTCTACAGAAGCGGTCGTCAGGGGCTGCGAAAGCGCCTCGCTGAAAACTGGAGAACCAGTGACTGGCCTAGAAGAGGCTTCATTGTCAGTTTTAGGCCTCAGATGCCTATCCTTGTCTTTGCACTTTTTGTGTATTCCGGTCATCGGAAGTTCCAACGGCATGGTATAATTGAATTTTCTACCAAAATAATGTTGGGCAAAATCAAACCGACGTTTAATAGTGCGCTTGTTAAAACTAGCACAAAACCGGCAACCAGTGACGTCGTGGTCTGGGCCTAGGCATCGGATACAATAGGAATGGAAATCCTTATGAGGTGTTTGCTTCCCACAAGAAATACCGTTATTAACTTTTACTGACATCGGTCTGAGGTAAGAAAAAGTTTCTCCAACAAGGTACTTAGCTTTGAAGACTTCAGTTCTGGATTCGGAATGAAAATCTCAGGAGACAGCCGACCGGCACTTGCGAACTGCTTTTGCTTCGGGCACCACGTGGCAAGAAAGACTGGAGAAAATGGCGTCGGCTGCATCTTATATACTCCTGTCGCACTGACGTCAGGGAGGAGGCGACAGCAACCGACGCCAGACCAAGACTTTGGAACTCAGGCCGACTGGGGAACTGCCTGACGGCAGGATAACCCAAGTGTAATGACTGCAGCAGTGTAACACGATGAACATCTGAAATATTTAGAAGCGAAAATATACCGATGACGGATAGTGCGCTGTTTAAATAAAGCACAAAACCGACAGCAAGGCACGTTGTGGTCAGAGCCTAGGCAAGGAATACAGTACGAATGAAAATTTTTGTGAGGTATTTGCTTTCCATAAGTAATGCAATTATTAACTTTTACTGACATCAGTAAGGAGCAAGAAAAAGTTTCCCCAACGGGGTACTTAGCTTTAGTTGAAGACTGCGGTTCTGAAACTCGAAAATTAAAATTTCAGGAGTTGGCCGATCGGCACTTGCGAACTGCTTCTGCTTCTGGCACCGCACAGCAAGAAAGACTGATGTAATGGCGTCGGCTGCATGTTTTATACCCCTGACGACCTGATGTCATGGAAGAAGGGACAGCAACCGACGCAGGACCCAAAACTTTGTTAATCAGGCCGACTGAGGGCTACTGCAAGCAGATAACCCAAATGTAATGACTGCAACAGAAGCACGAAAAACATCTATAGGTCTGTGAGCTACCCACCGACACTTTCTGATAAAACAGCAGGATCAATACTGAAGGAATATAAAACTAACTGGGACACCAGCAAATGTCAGTCGCTAGCCTGATCATTATAGCAGTCAACCACCTGCCTAGGCACAAGGGAGTGCAATCTCAAGTCAAAGTTGCAAGGGGATCTGGCTTACAGTAAGTAAAACTCCTCACATTTAAACACCTATTGGCAGGTCAGCACACAGAAGAGTATTATGAGATGTTAGTTAACAAGCTTCGTTCTGAAGTCCATGGCTTGATTCCAACTGCCCCCATGTATACATTCATCCAAGTATACATATAACATGGTTGCTGTTCATCCGGGTGTGAAAGACTTGAGACTCACAACCTTGGATTATAAGGCTGGCAAGCTACTTCCCTTGAGGAGCATCCTATCTTCCCTAAGAAAGATGCTACAATATAAGCAACAGATGATTTGCTTCAACACTTGATTATTTATTGGTGTAATTTCAAGGTGGTCCAGTAAGTGTAGCCTGGAAGGAGATTGGCTGACAGTTTCTATCTGTTTTGCTAAGGATGGCCTGTACCTCTCACCTTGGGACTTATATATACTAGACAAAACTTTATCCACACCATAGTGCATTTTTTAGGAAATGTCACTCTGCTCTATCTACCAACCAAACCAAATCAAATCAGGACAGTATAAACATAGCATTGCTCAGTGCTAGAACTTTCAATAAGAAAATTCCATCATTACAAGCTCTAGCGTTGTCGCCTCACAGTAAGACGCTGTCTGGTTCGATTCTCAGCTAGAGCGTCTTCTGTGTGGAGACATGCGTGAATGGGCGTACCTTCGTTGAAGGTTGTGCGTCAGGGCTGGTAACTCGACACGTAAAAATCAACTACCAATCATTAGCGGACCGGAGTTCTGCTGTGGCGACCCCTAACCGGGAAAAGCCGAAAGACACAACAACAACAAGCTCTCCTGACACTAGAAAATATTAACAGCTGCATCCCCACTGAAACATTCTTCCAGTGTACTGATAACACACACTCTTCCTAGTAGGAGTCAATGCCTACCACTTACTCAAACCTTCTACTGAGGATGTATTTACTACTGGTGGTGATGTATCCATATCCCTCTGCAATTACAAATCATCTCAACTTACATGACAAGATAACTTTGATCCCCTCCACATTCTCTTACCATATCATACTGAACTACATAACCCCTTCTGTGACACCTATACACCACAATACACATCTAAACAAACGAGTCAACCACCACTCACCTAAACACTATCACAGTGCATGCAGCTCAGCAATTATGCTCCAAAATCAGGAAAAAAGATGAGCATGTCAAAGATGTCCCTAGCACGAGACCCAATCATAAAATTGGTTGAGGGTGTTTAAAAATGTAAAGACATCTGTGTGCTGTTAAGATCAAGTTTTGTGCCATGGATAACAGCAGATACTGCCAACCAACAAATAATATAGTGGTAGAAGGTAAAACAGCTTTTAAAAGCTGCCGGATGCTTTCCTCGGCCACACTTATAATCAAAAATATGCCACAACAAAGTAAGAGTTTTTAAAACCATTAGTTCTACAGAGGGCACTTAATTTCTGCCTGCTGTCTGACACTGCTAAGTGATTTACCAGTTTGCAAAGACGAAAAAAACACCGACTTCTACACTTTTTTTCTGTGACTGGTAGACAATGAAGCAGATAAAGCTAAATGCACTGCAAAGAATTATGATCAGGTCTCTGACTGTAACCAGGTTTATGGGTTCTTGACATGCATGTCAAGATTCAATTCATATCTCAAACACAAACATAAGCTGGTTATGATCAGATATCTGATTATAATTCTCTGCATTCTGGGAGATTTCCACTGTTTATCACCAGGGACTCAAATTTACTTGAACTGGTTTTCACAAATATAGCCTCACTATTCTTTATGCCTGTAGTTACCCCATCACTGGTCAGATTGGACCACCATTCAGTTTCCTCACTAAGAAAATAAAGGGCCTGGGTCCAGGAGCTGTGCAGAATGCCTTAACTCATTACAGATGACGGATACCTTCAGGATTTCCTGTAGTTACATCCTACTGATGCCTCTAGGCATCTAATACAACCTGATCACATCTGCATTAATAATTTCAAAACCATGTCACATACAATCTACTGAATGACTTAATCTTAAAGCTTATAAAATGGGCAACACATCTAAATTAGAAGTTATGTACTCACCATAACGTTCCATCTGAGTAGGTAGTTCATTTGTCTGCAACCTGTGGGTTACGGATCTGATATCGGATCTGAGCCGGCAACTTGTTTCAAGCTAATGGATCCGAGCTCCTAGCTCCTCCCTTCACCCATAATCCCCTGCTAACCCTCCATGACCTCAGATCGAGTTTGCCCCTCAATATATATCCAACAAAGGATATCTAACAACTAGTATATTCGAAGAAGGTCAGGGGGAAGGAGGGGGGATGCTTGCAGACAAATGAACTACCTACTCAGATGGAATGTTATGTTGAGTACATAACTTCTAAATCTGAAGTAGGATGTTCATTTGTCAGCAACCTGTGGGACAGAGTCCCCAGCTACCTGCACCTTGGGTGGCCATCATGGAAGGATATTACGAAGCACTGCAGAGCCAAAGGATGCTCTCCCTCTAGAAAGCAGGTCTAGCTTGTAGTGGTTAATAAAGGTATGAGACGAAGCCCAAGTGGCTGCAGAACAAATATCATCAATGGGACTCTAGACTTGAAGGCCGCAGAAGTAGAAATGGAGCAGGTGGAATGAGCACGAACTCCTTCTGGTGTGGGTCTACCCGAGGCTTGATACGCCAGTAGCATACATTGGGAAATCCAGCGAGATAAAGATACTTTAGAGATAGCTTTTCCCAAGTTAAATTTGGCAAAGGAAACGAACAGCTGGTCGGATTGTCTATGGCCAGCTGTCCTATGAGTATAAAAATGAAGCTGCCTATGAACATCTAATGAGTGCAGCTTGTACTCTCCCTTATTCTGATATTTAGGGAAGAAAACCGGTAAATTAATGGATTGATTTATGTTGGTTTCTGATGCTATCTTGGGAAGAAAGGAGGGATTGATCCTGAGGTACACTCTATCTGGGTGAAAGATCAGGTAAGGAGGCTTCACAGAGAGGGCCTGAAGCTCCGACACTCTTTTCGCTAAAGTGATGGCTACAAGGAATGCTGTTTTCCATGACAAGAATTTGAGATCTACTGAAGCAGCGGGTTCAAAGGGTGGAGCAGTCAAGGCTTGAAGAACTAATGTAAGATCCCAGGGGGGTACGGCTTCTTTTACAGGGGGTCTAAGTAAAAAGGTGCCCTTGAGAAAGGTTTTACACAATTTGGCCAACATCAAGGGCCCTGTATCATGTCCCACATGGTAATGAGATATGGCTGCCAATTGCACTTTGACAGTTGAACAACTAGTGCCTTCCTGAAAGAGTTCAGTTAGGAAGTCTAATATGGATGGAAGAGGAGCCGTAAAGGGATCTAGATTGTGGTGCTCCGCCCAGATGGAAAAACGTTTCCATTTACTGTGGTACACTCTCCTGGTGGAGGGCTTATGCGCTGCCACGAGGATGGCTTTGACTGGTGAAGAGATACCGGGAGTCCTAACTAGGAGTGGAATGGAGCAACCAAGCTGTCAGTTTCAGATTGTCCAGGTTTGGAGTTGGTAAGTCCAACGGATGGGAGATGAGATCCGGAATGGGATCTAGAATCCAAGGGTGATTCACAAGGAGAGACCACAGGTAAGGGAACCAAATTTGCCGAGGCCAGAATTGGGCAATGAGAATCATCTTGCTCCCCAACCGCGAGGCTTTCTGTAAGAGTTGTATCATCAGTGGTAGAGGAGGATAGGCATAGAGTAGACCGGGTGGCCAAGCATGCACAAGAGCGTCTCTTGGAGTTTCCCCTGGGGGGGGGGATTAGAGCGAAGAAATTGTCGCATTTGGTGTTTGATGGAGATGCAAAAAGATCGCAGCAGGTTCGCCCCCATATTGAGAATATCTGCTTCGCTACTAGAGGATTGAGAGACCACTCGTACTGGGTAAGAAGGGGGCGGCTGAGCTTGTCCGCTAGGATGTTGGTCCTCCCCGGAATGTGCGTTGCAATCAGAAAGCGGTTGGTGGAGATCGCCCATTCCCACACTCTCATGGCTTCGCGGCATAGAGGGTAAGATCTGGTTCCCCCCTGTTTGTTGATATACCAGACCACCGACATGCTGTCCGACTGAATTGCAATCGTTCCTGTGGGGAGGAAGCCCTGAAGTGCTTGCAACACCAACAGCACCGCTCTCATCTCCAGAACGTTGATATGCAGGGAGGTCTCTGTATCGTTCCACGTGCCTTGGACTGTCCTGCCTGAATAATGCCCCCTGCCACCGAGGCGGGAAGCATCCGTGGTCACCGTGGCAAGAGGGGGAGAGGTGCAGAAGGGACGGCCCATATGGAAGTTCGATGCTTGGAGCCACCATAGTAGCGCCCTCCTGCAAGCCTTGCTGATAGCAATGGGATGGTGGAGAGGAAGGGATAGGAAGGACCATTGCACTAACAGAGTCCACTGCAGTACTCGCATGTTCAAACGGGCGCATGGAAGGAGCGTAATCACTGCCACCATGGAGCCCAGTGCCCTCAGGACCAATTCCGCAGGTGAAGCCTCTGAATGAAGGATAGCCCACACATGAAGTTGTAGGTTCTGGATTCTCTCGGAAGTTAGGAAGGCTCGCAAATCTCTGGTGTCTATTCTGGCACCTATGAATTCTATGACCTGCATCGGAGGCAGTAGAGATTTGCCGACGTTGATAGTAATGCCTAGTTGTGGGGCTAGATGGAGAAAGAAGTCTCTGGCTGAGCAAAGTAGATGCCTTGTTGGTGCGGTCAGGAGCCAGTCGTCCAGGTGCGGAAAGACCTGTATTCCCCTGGAGTCTCAGGTGGGCCGCAATCACTGCTAATACCTTGGTGAACACCCTGGGGGCTGTGGTGAGGCCAAAGGGAAGGACCCTGAACTGGTAGTGACTGGCCCCCAGCCGGAAGCGAAGGAACCTCCTGGATTGGTTGTCTATTAAAATGTGGTAGTACGCATCCTTGAGGTCTATAGAGCACATCCAATCGTTTTCCCTCAAAAGGGGGAGGATAGATTGAAGAGTGACCATTCGGAATTTTTCCTTGGTTACTGACAGGTTCAAGCGGGAAAGGTCTAGGATGGGTCTCAAGTCCCCCGTCTTTTTTGGCACCAAAAAGAACCTGGAGTAGAACCCTAATCCGAGCTGGTCTTGGGGGACGGGCTGGATGGCTCTTTTTTTTAGCAGCTGCTGGATTTCTGCGGCTGCAGCCTCCCTCTGATCGGGTGGTACATCGGGGAGGTTCTTGGATTTGGGGACATGGAGTATTGGTATTTTGTACCCTCTGGATATGATGCGAAGCACCCAGCAGTCTGTTGTGATGGACTCCCATGCCGCTAGGTGTTCCGAAAAACGCCCCCTGACTGCCTCCAGAGTGGAGCAGTCAGGCAACCCCTCAGGGCTGCTGCTCGGGCCGCTCAGAGAAAGGTTCTCTGGACCCAAAGTTTCTTGGAGCCCCTCTGCCCCTGGGGTGACGTCCTCCCTATCCACCTCTGCCACGGTAGGACTGGTTGTCCCGGAGCTGGTTGGGAATGTTGTGATTTCCGGAACCACATCTTCTTCTGACCCTTTTGGTTCCTTGAAAAGGACCGCTGGGGAGCAGAGAAGCAGACTCCGACGGCAGACAACGTCTTCCCATCCTTCTCGCTCTGGACAAGTGTCTCGCGAACTGTTTTGCCAAATAGGGCAGAACCATCAAAAGGGGCGTTCGCGAAGGACACTTTAAAGGGCTCCGTAAAATTGCAATGATGGAGCCAGGCCTGACGTCTCATGACTAGGCCTGCTCCGCTAGCCCTAGCGGCTCCCTCTGTGGCGTGGGACAACAGCCGCATAGAGGTGTTTGAAATCGATCTCAGAGTGGCCATTCGGGTGGAGTACAATTGTTTGTCATCCTCCGACATGGACTCAGGGGGGATGCAGCGTATTCTTTGATAAGATCCCGCTGCATCCTAATGACATGTGCCATATAGTTCAGTGACCTTACCGAGAAGGTCGCTGAACTAAAGACTCGCTTCCCTAAGCGGTCCATCAAACGGGACTCTTTGCTCGGTGAATGGACTGAGGGACTCTCCTGAGCCAATTCCCTCTTTGTGGCTGCCGCCGTCAACATGGCATCTACGGGGGGCCCCTTACTCCAATGTGATCGGTCCGAAAGGGGGCTAAGAATCCTATCCGTGTGCTTCGGTATTGGCTACACGGTGTCTGGATCCTTCCACACCCTGGTGGTAATGAGGTCCACCAGGGGGTCGGCTGGAGGGGACACCCAAGAGGTAGACGGGCCTGCCTTGAATGCCTCCAGAAACACGGACTCATCAGAGGAAGACTTGGGGGCAGACCACCCACCTCTGATTCTCAGCATCTCCCTGATGTCTCCAAAGGAGACATCCTCAGGGGGCGATCTTGGGGAGCCTTCCCCTTCCTCCAAGTCCGTGTCCTCGGTTAAGGACTCAGGGGAGTCCATGTGCCTCCTTTTGCACTTATGCTTGCGGGAGCTTCCTCGGGGGGGACAGTCCGAGGAGGCCTCACCAGCAACATCTTGTTCCAATGGAACCATCTGTGACATCGAAGCAGGATTTCCCTTTGGCCGGGTAATGGAAGCCTGGCCCAGCAGAGAGGGAGTGCAGGGAAGAGCCGATGCAAGGACCGGGGGTCCGGATGCTCTCAACAGAGCCCTCTCCACAACATCGAAGGCCGAGGGAGAGCCACTCTCCAATGGATCCGAAAGTCGGCTCCCACTCGGATCCGATGAAGGGATCGGAGCCGGCGCAGAGACAGTCGGATCCGAGGGACCAGTGTGCTCAGACTTGGACGGAGCCGAAGGCACACTGAATCCCCCGGATCTGAAGCTCGGACCACGGCTCCGAGAGGTCGGATCCGACAGGCTCGAGGGCAGGGTCGGATCCAAAGTACCAAGTACTGTCGGTGCCGACCCACCCCCGGCTCCAACGTTGCTCGGCTCCGAACGCTCCGAACCCGGGTAGCGGGTCGGAGAAGGAGCAATTGGGTGGAAAAAGGGTGTCGAGCTCCCCCCCTGAGGGGGGGAGGCAAGAGCACTCCCATCTGCAGCTGGGCCTGGATGAATCTTCGGTCCAAGTCTGCATCGGATAAACTGAAAGTAGATCTCGAGGAGGCCACCAAGGCAGGCCTGGAATGCCGCCTCGATGACCTTGACGGAGATCAGGTCTCCTCCTCCTCGGGCCCTGGGGAGAAACAAGGGGATCGGAGCCGAGGAGGAGGAGACCTAGGAGCAGTGGAGGGAGAAGCCCGCTTAGCTGGCGGGGCCGAAACGGAGGTCTCGGCCCGCTGCTTGTGGTGCTTCTCCCTCCGTTTCTCCCTCCTGGCTTCCCTGTCCTCCGATACTTTAGCGGGAGTTTGAGTCCCGGACAGTGGCAGGGGGGCAGGAGTGGCAGCGACCACAGGCTGTGGTGGAGCCACGGGAGCAGCAGAGGTAGCAGAGGCCGAAGCTGAATCCGGGGGTAAAAGTCCCGCCAGGACCAGCTTCGACCTCCGCTCTTTCAGTGCCCTGGGGTTGAACGCTGCACAGATGGTACAGCCTGAGGTGAGGTGTTTAACCCCAAGGCACCAAACGCACCGAGTGTGGCCATCAGCCGGGGAGAGCTTATGGCCACACTTGGTACATTTGGAAAATATGGCTTTTGGGGCCTCAGCCATTCTTTTTTTTTTTTTTTTTTTTTTTAAAGAAAAAAAGAAAAACAACTACACACACACACAGGCCCCAAAAGAAACACAACACACACTCACACACCAACGACCAGCGAAGGGAGGGTAACTAATTAAGATCAAAAAAATAAGGAACCTAACACTTACACACTTTACAAAGATTAATTTTAACTAAAAAAGAAATTTCTGACAAGAAGTACTTTGAAAAAGTAAACTTTTTTCCACTTATCTGACGAGCTCAAAAAGGATCCAGCCATCCACAAGCGTGGCAAACTAGATCTGAGGTCATGGAGGGTTAGCAGGGGATTATGGGTGAAGGGAGGAGCTAGGAGCTCGGATCCATTAGCTTGAAACAAGTTGCCGGCTCGGATCCGATATCGGATCCGTAACCCACAGGTTGCTGACAAATGAACATCCTACTTCAGATCTGATATTTAGTCTCTCCACAGTGTGGCTAAATGGCTATTAATTATTAGGTTCATTGGTAATTACTAAGCAATCAATCTGCAAACCACTAGTAGAATACTCCAAAAATCATGTATAAATGTTCTCTCTAGCCTAAAGAATGGCAATGCAAGACAGACCATGGTAGAATTTAAGGCTGCCTATCAATTATCCAGGTTTACCTTGAAGGTGGCAAGGATATTACTCTGCTTGACAAGCAAAGGAAGCTTATTCCAGTGAGGAATATCATGGGATATGAATATATTACACCAATGCGGCTTACTTATCTGCTAATGAAGCTTTATTTCCTTCAACTGAGTATCTGAGGTACCATTAGTTCTGCAAAGGAATACGAGGTTAGACAGGGTTGGATTTTGTGGCTCAAAAGGCTAGACACTGATCTCCACAGAGGAGTCTGTAAAAGACGAGTAAAGAGAAAGTCAGTCTCCCCTTTATAGCTAAGATTTTTGAGGTCGCTCATATTTTTAGTTATAAATCTCTGAGGTCTCTCAAGTTGTAGGATACGTTTAGACAAATACATGCTAAATGTTACCCTATATGCAATAATGGGTTTGGTAAGATACGAGTAAAAAGGAATTAAGACTTTTTTGGATCTAGTGCAGATACCTTTGGAAAGTAGATTGGACTGTTCAGATGGCTTTCTCTTCTACTGCGTAGACATGAAGGCCAAATGATAAGGAAATATTAATAAGACTGCCAAGATTCCTTACAACAGTGTCCAAATGGAGGGATGCATCTTCTATACGTTAAGCAAAATGGTTTTGTTTTCCAAAATAAACTATGCTACATTTTTTTACATTTACTGGGCAAGGCACTTTCCAAAAACTATTGGATCAGTGGAAAGTCCAAAAGACAAAGGTTACGCCCTTCAGAGATGGGAAGTCCAAAAGACAAAGGTTACACCCTTCGGAGATGGGAATTTCTGGTTGAAGGCTTATTGTGTCTGTTATTCTAAAGGTGTCTTAGTTCTAGTATAAGCACTTGGTTTCTCAACCCTTTATTTTATATTAAAAAGGTTTGTGATCTACACTCTTGTGGGAGGAGAGGGTAGCCTCCACCCTTCTGAGCTGGGAGTTGCTAGTGAAAGCTTATTGTGCCTGTTGTTCTAACTGCCTTTTAACCATTTGGGCTCCAAAACAGTTATTTTACATTAGTGTAGACCACAAACCTTCCAAATGTTGCATTACTGACTAGATTTTTTTTAACTACTTAGAACAGCTAGTTTGCTCATAACTGAGCATTGCTCATCAAGTTCTTTGTCTTATTCAATATTTAAGTTTTCCTCACTCCTCCCTAGTACATCAGCAGCCATGGATATGCACTTACTGACGCTCTCTGTGGCTACTCTGGTTGAGATGGGTATTCTCAGGCATTGTAGCAACTGCCTTATGTGCAGTGACAACCCACTTACTCTTGTTAAAACATATACAGTATGCAAGTGGTGTAAATACACTTTAACGCTGGAGGAAAACCTCTCTCATACAACCAAAACTAATCTATAGAGGTTGTCAGTGACACTTGCACCATGTCTACTGCACAGGGTAAAGATCCCACACATAAAACTACTTATGCTAAGTCACATAGAGGTAACCTTCCTAAAACTAAGACCTCCTGCACAGTCCAATCAAAAAAGGGTCCTCAGCAATCATGTAAACACTCTGTTAAAACACCACCCTCAGCTACACATAGTAATATTGTATCCAATGTATTCACTGCTAAGCCCTTAAAGCAAACCAGCACACAGCCAAATTTCCTGGTCATTGGTAATTCTATAGTGAGGCACAAAGATATCCCCTCACTAGACTGAATAAGGAGAGAGTCACAGTTAGCTGCCTTTCTAGAGCTAGGATCCATCAAGTCACACTGAAACTCAGGTCAATGAACCATAGGTACCAGTATGACTCTGTCATAGTCCATGTGGGTCTTAATGACCTGACATGTACCTCCCTTGATTATATGAAGTGAGACATGATCAAGCCTGCTGATTATGTGTCTTAGGGAGGTATGAACTTAGCACTGAGCAGCAATATTACCATCTCCAAGGATGATGCCACTTTATGAACAGAAAATGTTTGATACTAACAATGGGCTTAGCTTCTGGTGTCATTCCAGAGGGGTACAATATTTGACGGCCTGGAGAACATGGCTGACAGACCACAATATTTTGTCAGGGATGGCCTACACTTACTCCCTCTAAGCTTTCAGATATTGGCAAAGTCCCTTTCCACACCCAAAGTGCCTTTTTTAGGCAATGCCAAACTAATGAACCTACCAATTTAACCGACCCTATGAAGGAATATCTGAAGGTGGTATTGCTCAATGCTAGAAGTCTTAACAAGAAACTCCACTCCCTGCAAGCCTTCCTCTCCCTACAGAGTGCTGACATCTGTGTAGTAACTAAAACATGGTTTAAAGTTACTGAAAGTACCCCAACAGTGCCAGGTTATTATGCCTTTCACACCTTTAGACCAGCTACTGCACAGGTGGGAGCTAAAGATGGAGGAGTCTCAGTGGTTTACACTGAAATCCTTGAAACTGCATCAGTCGACTGGCATGTGGTCTACTTGCAGTTTTCAAGTTGGCAGAATGTCGAATAAAAATATATCAACTACACTACAGTGAACGGGTAATGTAATTAGAGGATTTGGGTTTGACACTGTGCAGGGAGATCGCGGTTCAGTAAGTAACAGGGAATTAGCCCAGTTCCTCATTGTAGTGAGATCTCGAACTTAGCATATTTAATGTGCAGGGGGTGGGGCACAGCCACCCACATGCATAGCACCCCTGCAAAATAGTAGAATTAACATACTATTGACAGTAGAGCTTAATGGAATGTTAATGTGCATAGCAGGAGGTGAGGGACTTCACCTCCTGCTATGTCGAATACATCGAACCATGGTTGTCAATGTATTATGTTCGCTTTGGTTTACTTTTTGGCATTCTGGATTCAGCATTTCGGGTTGACATTCCAAATGGTCAACAGAAGCGGATTTGAAATGCCAGTAGCAAACCATCTCAGCCTATATTAAAACCAATCTCACTTCCAGACTAGTTAAAATGCATGACCCACTGGAACTCGTACATGTGCAACTCACCATAAACAGGGTGTTGTACCATATCCATACAACCAATAGTAGTATGGGTTTCCTGGGACATGGAGTGGAACCCATCTCAATGTTCTAAAGTCCCTCACCATTCAACCCAATGTGATATTCATAGGGGATCTCAACTAACCCTCTACAGGCTGGGAATTCTACACCACTTATAATACACAAGCCCAGCGATTCCTAAACTTTTTTAATACCAACATCCTGGAACTGTTGGCCCATTCTCTTACTGGGGTACAAATATCCTTAACCTTGTACTCACGAACATGGAAGGCCGATGTTCCTCACTCAATATAATATCTTCGCTTGTCAGAATTGACCATAAGGCAGTATTACTTGAAATACAAATTAAATCCAGGAGTCCAGCAAAACAAAAAACCTTTAAGAACTATTTCAAGGCTAACCTCTCTCTGCTAAGCAACTCTTGGATAAATTCCAAGCACCCCCAAACCTAGTAAACACCATAGCATACACTGAGCTATTTACAAAATCTCTGTTCAGCCATATCGATAGCTGTATAGAGCGAGCTGTGCCCACTCGTATTAAGAATAAGAAACTCATAAGTTCAGAGGATGAGACCAGGCTATTGGCCTGAAGGCCCTTAAAAGCCTAGCCAAGAATTTTGCCCATGTTCCTTCAAATTCAGCACCTGTTTCCCCTGTCCAGCAGAACACAGGTGGGATCCCAGGGGTATATTTTCTGTTTCCCATCCACTCGTCAAGGTTCCTCTTAAAGAGGGCTAGAGAGGTACTCTGCATGACATGGAAAGGGAGTCTATTCCACAGACAGGGGAGTCTCTGGGTCACAAATCTATCCCGCCAACAAGTTCCATTAATGTCACAGACCTGGTTAAGGCCTTGCGTGCGGGTTACACAAGTTGAGTTTGTCTTACGGATATGCAGCAACTCCATCAAGGCTGGGCAAGAAATGGCCTTGTATGCCACACACAGGTCACCTCTGAGCAGTCTGTATAAGACTGAGTAGAGGGAAAAGGCTTTTAGCCTGTCTGTATAGGATATGTTTGACAACCTGGCTTTTTCTGGTCAGGAACCTCTGTGGTCTCTCCAACTGCTGTATGTGCTTGGCAATGTACATGCCGAAGGGGGCATTGTACTCGATAATGGGTCTGATAAGGGAGGAGTACAGGGATGTTATGACCTTCTTGTTCCTGGATGAAATGCCCTTATTTATGAAGTGGGCCATGTAGAAAGCCTTCTGTACAACAGAGGCAACGTGGTGGTCAAAACTCAAAAGACAAGCCACTCTGGTGGAATCACAGTATCAACTGGTTATACAACAAAAGAAAAGAAAACTTGGCCAAACATAGGAGAAACAAAGCCATGCATACTAAAAAAACCCTGACCAATCTAAACACGCAGCTAAGAGGGTTAATTAATACAAATATGTGAAGCCAGCAGACAATGGCCAACTGTGGATTCATTACTTTGGGTTAATTAATACATCAAATGCTAAATTTGAAGAAAAAATAGCTTTGCAGGCAAAGGACGACCACAAAACTTTCTACAGCTATATCTGTAACCTCAGAGGAAATACACAACAATGCGCAGAACTTATTGTAAATGGCATCACCCACACTGAACCAGAAGCCATTGTCAACCTTTTGGCTGACATGTTCATCTCAAATGTCTTCCCCACTCTCAAAGGAAACACCAAATATAACACCAAATAATATAATCACCCCTAATCATTAATAGGGAACAGGTCATCAATGCACTTTCCAAGGCCAAAAACACTATATCGATGGGCCCCGATAATATACCAGAATGTTTAATAAATAGCATGAAACATGACCTCTCTAGTCTACTTGAATCACTTTTCAACTGAAGCCTTCAGCATGTTTTCTACCCAAGGAATGGAAGATGGTTACAGTCATTCTCCTGCACAAAAGGAGGTCCAGCCATTGATCCAGGTAACTACAGGCCCATAAGTTTTACCAGCCTCATATGTAAGGCCATGTAAAGAATCATTATGGACATGATAAATGAGGACATAGGTAACCTGCAAACGCTGGACCAATCACAGTTCAGTTTTGCTAAAGAAAGGTCATAACTATTTAATCTGGTGGATTTTTAAGAGGGTTTCCAAAGCACTGGATAAAGGCAACACTGTGCACATAGCTTACCTTGATCTGGCCAAGGCTTTTGATACAATACTCCACTCAGACATTATGGACAAGCTCACCGATTTAGGTATAAACCCTTTTATCACCAGCTGGATAGCCAAATGGCTCACTGATAGAACCCAGGAGGTCAAAACAGGTGAGACCACCTCCACCAAGAGGCCAGTCACTAGCAGAGTCCCCCAGGGCTAGGTACTGGGCCCAGTCCTTTTTGGCATCTATTTCTTTGAATGCAGATGACTGCAAACTGGGGGTTATCATCAACTTCCCTGCAGACAATAGCATTCTTCTCTATCTCCAACTAACAAATGCTGATAAAGCCATGGTCTTAAACTCAGTGCTAAGAAATGCACAAGTGCACTCTTTGGGTAGTTAACCATCCCAGCTAATTACCACGCTGACAATACACACCTAACAGTCAACCCAGTGGTCAGGGATCTGGGCATGCACACAGACTGTAGCTTTACCTTAGACCACCATGTGGTCACAGTGGTGAGGAAATCCTTTTATGCTCCACAAGTTATAAGTAACAGCATGGCATCTAGGTCCAGAGAAGTCATTATTCCACTGCACTCTACCGTTATCAGACCAGTCATACACTAGAATGCTCCCTTTGGTATATACCTGACTAGGCATATGCAGCAAATGGAGCAACTTCAGAGGTTCCTTAAAAAGGATACAAGGTGCAACAAATCTGCCTTACACAGAGCACTTTAAAGTCCTTTCCCTCTACACAGTCTCCTATAGATTGCAGAGGGGAGATCTATGCTTGGGCTTACAAGACATATGCAAAACTCCACACTTATGAATCTCCTACATAATCATAAGTCAAAGAGTACCAGAAATACAAGGACTACTTAACACAGAAGGCATTATAAGAGATCTGGGAACACAGGTTGACAGCAACCTCTCTTTTGACCACCACATTGCCACTGTGGTCAGAAAGTCCTTCTATGTGGCACATCTCATTACTAAGGGTTTTGCATCCAGGATGAAAGAGGTCATTATCTCCCTTTACTTTTCCCTCATTAGGCCAATCATAGAGTATAATGCCTCATTTGGCATGTACCTCACTAGACACCTGCAACAACTGGACAGGTCACAAAAGTACCTCACAAAGAGGATCCTAGGCCTTAAACACTTGTCCTATATTGCCAGATTCAAAGAACTACAACTATTCTCTGTCTCATATCACCTATTAGAGGCGCTCTCTGCTTGACTTACAAAGCCATGTCTGACCCAACTCTGTTAGAAATGCTACATCCCAATCCCTCTGCACCACATGCTCCAGAGACCTCAATCTCATTACCACAATCAACAGAATATCCTAGAGGGACAGGTTCATAACCCAGAGACTGCCCATGCTATGGAATAGACTTCCCAAACATGTCAAACAGAGCATCTCACTGGCCTCTTCAAGACAAATCTTGATGAGTGGATGGGAAACAGAAAATTCACCCCAGGGATCACTCCAGTGGCTCTGCTCAACAGAGGCACTGGGAACTAAGGCTGGATGCAGGGCCGGCCTTAGCTGAAATGGCGCCCTAGGCAAACTAGTACTCCAGCGCCCCTTAAGCCCCACCCACAACAGCACCCCTTAAGCCCCACCCACACCATACTCCTGAAATACCCCTATAAGCCACATCCACATGAAGGTCGCTCCCCAAGAAAGCCACTCCAGTCATTTCCTTAAATTATTTAAATGCACTCGAAGAAGATACCTTGTAATATAGTTAAACTGCAAGTGAAGGAAAGTGGAATTTTTTTAATAAGCCTGCTTTATCTGTTGCTCCTTCACACATTTTACTGTAAAAGTCATGTCCTCAGAAAATACAAGCCCATGTGCCTTCTTTCAAACCACAAATCTGCCTACTGCCATCTCTTATTTGTGAAGTACTGGCCTTCACATTGAATTGCTCTGGTAATGACAGTTATTTTTTTTAAGTGGTTTTGTCTCCTTTTTAAGTAGAAGCCATAAACCATCTTCAAAAATGTCCGATAGAGCAATCATAAACACCAAAATACATTTTCTGCAAAGCTAAATGCCTTCTCTGTCAGTGCTGACAAGGTCACTACATATGTACACTGAGAAGAAAGGGAACCGAAAAGAATGCAAAGCCTGGAAGAGAATACCATCACTGTCAACAACTAACAAGACAAATTGCAAACAAAATTTGTAAAATGTTAAAGATATTCTAGGGAGACACACTTTTATATTTACTTTGATTAGGCACTGTACAAAACTTCTACACTGGCTGCAGTCACTCCAGTAACAGGATTTTTTTTAAAATAGATCAAAACTGCAAGGCTTAAAACTACCAATATTACAAAACGTAACCATGCCTTCTCAATATTTTCGAACTGCATGCACCTCCCCACACATTCGTGGTAGCATGCTTTCTGTATAAACGACAATAGAAGACTGCAGTGCAACAGAACAACTGCAAAACAGGGCAGCACACAAAAAATCATTACTACTTCTATAAACCGGTCAAATAAATTAAACTTCTATTATTTTCATTCATGCTAAATGTCAGCATCTGAAATGCCAACATGTAATCCAATTGCATTAAAATATCCCATTCCAATACACAGGAGCTACCTATTGGCTTAGCCTATAAGGTCAACAGGCTGGCAAAAACGGGTTTCTGGAAAACAGCAGTCAGGAAAGGTAACAGGCTTAACCAGATACACGTATAGATTCATCCCTGTCAGATATTAAATCTTAATCAGGCCAGAAATCTCAAGAGTCTGATCCTTGGAAAGAAGAGACTTTCCCCTTTGGAAAAATTAATATGGCATTAAGAGTTCACATAACCCAAGGATGACATTATAGACTAAATACAGGGAGTTTTCTAAAGTATACATTAATAAGGGACTTTGGTTCAGAGGCTGACAAAGGAAATATAACAGCAATGAACAGTTTTTTTTATAACCGATTACTAGGGCTAATAAAGAAAGCATGAATAAGTGATGTTATAATTAATCAGCAAGTTTAGTATATTTTGTACCTGGAAGATAGAGTGATTTAAACATGAATTCAAGACACTCTCCAGAGATTTACGCAAATGTACACAAGAGTCTTAATAGAAAGAAGTGCCTACCTACACACCGACACATAGTGAATAACACATATAGGTTCATAGGTTCATAGGTTCATACTAGGCTATCTGCCCAAGGGCATTTATAAGCCTAGCCCATAGTTATGTGGCTTTCGCCACCCCTTTAGTTTGAATAAAAACTATGCCTATCATTTTGCTGTGCCTCTGTCAAGCAGTGACACTGAAGTAATCCCTGGGGTATATCTGCAATCTCCCATCCATTGGTCAAGATTCCTCTTGAACAAGGCCAGAGAGGTGCTCTGCCTCACATGTACCGGGATTTTGTTCCACAGCATAGGGAGTCTCTGGGTGATGAATCTGTCCCTCCAGCACGTTCTATTTATAACCGTGTCAAGGTTTAAGTCTCCCGCCCTTGTGGTTCTGAGGGATCTAGATTTTTTGAGGTGAAGCATATTCATCAAATCTGGGTTTGACATGACCTTATATGTCAGGCACAGGTCACCTCTGAGCAAGCGGTATGAGACTGAATAGAGCTGGAGTTCTTTCAGTCGGGCAGCATAAGACATATTTTGAGACCCTTTATCCTTTTGGTGAGGAACTTTTGGGGCCTTTCAAGCTGCAGCAGGTGTCTGGTCAGATACATTCGAGCGGGGCATTGTACTCAATCATAGGTCTAATGAGTGATGAGTACAGGGGCGATGACCTCCCTTGATCTAGATGTGAATCCCTTCATGATCAGGTGGGCGATATAGAAGGTTTTCCTAACTACTTTAGCAACATGAGTGTCAAACGAAAGGCTACTGTCAACCTGGGTCCCCAGATCCCTGATGACTTTTTCTGTGCTCAGTGGATTGCCACCTATATGGTAGCTAGGGGTAACCTTGTTTTTCCTGAAGGGTATGACTATGCATTTTTTGGCGTTTAACTTCAGGCCATGGCTCTGGCACCAGTTATCCATTTCTGTGAGGCCCTTCTGGAGGATATCTGTGTCAGATGTATTTTCGACTATGGCGCCCAGTTTGCAGTCATCTGCAAACTTTGTCAGCCATAACCCTCCTGTGTTTGCTTGTACTTCAGAAAAGTAGATGCCGAACAAGAGTGGACCCAGGACTGAGCCCTACATGCCAGAGTGATTTGGTTTACTCTCAGGTTGTGTCATAAGTGAAGATGAACACATGCCAAGAGTGCAGTAAAGCTCTTTGCAATACACAACTGCATATGTATTACTTTATGGAAAGGTGTAAGTAGCTGATAAAGTACTGAACTTAAACAGATGACTATCATTGGTACTGACACATCAGGAACACTTATTACAGCTATTTTATGAGTTTAGAAAGTAAGTTCATATGTTACAGTTATTATACACTTCTGCCTAAACATAAGGCATTTTGCAATTTATTCACTTATATAAGTAGCTTGACTCCTTTTCTGAAACATAGACTTCACATATACAGAGCTAAACTCCAATGAGCTGCTTAATCAATTAGTTGGATCTGGAAGAAATTAGGTAATTTCAGGACATCTATACAGCATCAGCTTTGGGAATATTTAAAATATGTGGACCCAGGTGACAGTGATGCAGCAGTTAGTTTTGTTGCCTTATAGCATTTGGATGACTGGTAGACCTCTGAACTGTTCCTATTTTGGAGGAACATTCTTATTTTCAGATCTGATTTATCCCTGCAAAGGCTGTCCCTACTTTGTGAGGGTATGTCTGTATTTGCTGGGTTGATTTACCCCTTCACACAATTTTCTGAATCCTTCTCCATCACATGTGATTTCTGAAGCTGTTTAGTGCACAGAAAACCCCACGACATGACCAACACACTAGTGGCACCAATAATTTAAAGAAGGCACACATTTTACATATTTTTCTGAAGTAAAAATAAATGACCTTGTGTGGATGAATTCTGCAATACAGTGATTAAAGTCTATAGATTATACACAGTCTCAATGAATATTTTTCCATCACTTTTGGCACTCTGTTTTTTAAACATATTTCTTAGTATTTCACATTCCCACTGGATGCGGGAAGAGTTATGTGTTATTTCTTATTCAAACTTTATATTAATAAGATGCCCAGATTTTTAGCTGGATGGTCCTACTTTTCAAGGGCCTTTATTCCTATTATCCATGTCTGCAAGTTGTCTGGTTCAGTTCTCCACTAGGATGCTTTCCACATGATGTCTGCATGTTCTCCTTTTGTTTATGTGGGTCTCTTGACATTTTTTTTCCTCAGAGTCAAAAGCCTTGATGGTAGATTGTATGGTGAATCAAAATTGTTCCTAGATGTAAATGCATTTGTGGACACATTATGTGTGTGCATGTGCCCTGCAATGGAGTCCTAAACAACACTGACCTGCACAGAACATGTATAGAGCTAGTACCATTGTCTCTTTGCAATAAGAAAATTGCATGTGAGGAATACAACTCTATTGTACTCCAGTATCCTTAACCAATTCAGTACAATTTGGAAACTTGTTTATACAAGTTTCTAACCTACAGACATAACACAATCCAAACAATTTCTTTATATATTTGTCTTCATTAACAAAGGCAGAGCACTTATCCATATGGACCTTTTTAGATTTGTCTGGTTAACAGTCTACTTCCTGTACTTAATGGTTTGGTTCTACACAGCATGCAAATGGAGACTGTGGGAACCAAACCATAAAGTACACGAAGTAGACTGTAAATAACACATAGGCTTAATCCTCTATGCTAACTTCTGGACAATGTTCTGCACTGTCAGACCATCTACTGCCTATACTAGACATAGCCATCTACAGAAAAAGCAGGCACTTTTTCTTCTTTATCACACATTGTTAATAACTGAAGTGATTCGGAAACAGTTAACTGCCAAGCACAATGTCTTTTTGACTTTTTTCCCCTTTGGCAGTTGAAATATAAATGACAATAGACCAAACAGCAGAAACAAAGAAAAACATTCCGCAGTCCACATCAACTAATGTCTAACTATTGTACACAACATATACACACGTATAAAAAGAACTAAGATACGAGTCGTATCTGTACTGTGAACACCTTTTATTCCTGCCATCTGTGCCCTAATATATATATATATATATATATATATATATATATATATATATATATATATATATATATATATATATATATATATATATATATATATATATATATATAAACAGAATTACACACACATACAAACACTTACCTTTTTTCTAAAGCAAACTGCCACGTGGACTTAACCGGCGACCGGAGTTCACGGGACTGCTATCTTAAAATTTCTTGTGACTGAAAATTGTATTTACTTCCAAGCTGGCGTAAGCACGCATGATTCTCATCACAAGAGAAGACGCTAATAGGGCAATCGACCTGCTGCAGCTGTAAAAGTGGGAGGGCGCTCACCCCCCATGGTTCCGACGCCCTTGTATTTTTTTTTAATTGGTTTAGTTAGTGCATTCTTTCTTCCCGCAGGCACTGGGAAGAAAGAATGCACTAATTAAACTAAACAAATAAATAAGCCAAAATTGCGCCCTTTGAAAGGCCGGCCTGTATGGCGCCCTAGGCGGTCGCCTAGTTCGCCTATGCCTAAGGCCGGCCGTGGCTGGATGGCACGATGCCAGGGTAATCCTATGGGATAGGCCTGTAAAGGCTCCAGGGCCATTAGTCTACGACACACCTATGAACTAGGGGACCTGAATTTTGGGAACTAAGGTTGGGTGGCACAATGCCAGGGTAATCCTATGGGATAGGCTTGTAAAGGCTCCAGGGCCATTAGCCTAGTACACACCTATGAACTAGGGGACCTGAACTTTGCCTGTGACTTAAACAGAACATGCTGGAGAGACAGATATGTGTCCCAGAAACTGCCCCTCCTATGGAATAGGTTTCCCATCCATGTGAAGCTGAGTTTGTCTATTATTCAGTGCAATCTAGACCAGTGGATGGGGAATAGGAAACTTACACCAGGCCTGGCACCCATGTCCCTTATGGACACAGGTAGCCTATAAATGCTTAACCCTCAATGTCCTATTTGAATACAGGACATCATTACTCTTGGGTAGGCTTAGAAAGAACCTCCAGGTCATTAGCCTAGTAATTATCTATGAATCTAAGAATGATTTCAAAGCAAAGAAACTTGGGTAACACCTGTAATTTTGGGTAACTGAATGTGCAGGTGAACATTTTTGAGGTCTAGAGTGTCAGAAAGGATCTGGAAAACAGGAGAGTCTGTAAAATTAGCATCTTGAATTTTGGTACTAACAGAAATCTGTTTAGCTTTGAAAAGTCCAAAATAAGTCTCTATTTGCCTTCTTTGCTGGGAACAAGAAACATTCTTGAATAAAAGCATTTGCCTTGTTGGGAAGTAATGCCTGGCTCTATCACTCACAGAGACAACAGATCCAAAAGAATCTGAGGAAACAGATGGATTGGTTCTTTGAAGGAAGTGGGATCCCAGACTGAGAAAGGGGGATTGCCCACTGTAAAATATTTTGAGAACCCACGCATGTGAAGGTATTTAATTGAAGAGATGAAGGCAGCAAGAGATGTCACCTGCAATTTGGAAAGGAAGAATGGGGTGATATAGGGAGGGGGGAGGTAAAGAGGTACAGAGAGAGTATCTAGGGTTTGATGCATGTTAGCAAAAATGGATAACAGATATTTTGACATGTGAGTTTGCCTAAATGCTAATGTGGAAGATATGGAAAACAAAGGTCTACACATCTATCAAATACACAGCTATTTTTGTCATTTGGAATAGGATAGAAAGAAAAAAAGGTCTTGAAACATTGATCTTCATTCAAAGAGATAACACGGTCTGCCAGAGAATTTTTAGAGAGAAATATTTGAGTGTAACGGACTCTGTAGAATCAGTCAGGTTTCTTGGGGGCAAGGGGGTTGGAAATCTGGGGAGAGAGGGAATCAAAAAAAAAAGGATACACTGGAGCTCCTAACACAAAAGTTATAGCCACTGTTTCTGGAAAATCCATGTTTAGCACTCAAAATACCTCTTCTGAGATTGCAACCTCCCTTACCTTCCTACTTGAAATATTCTTTCATTTTTTAATTTGTATCTCCAAAGGGTATTTATCCAAAGGGAGAGTCTGGAGAGAGGGTGTCTTCAGATTTTGATTCACAAGGAATTGCAGAAGATAGCTGGAATGCACAGTCCAGACCTTCCAAATTAGACAAAGAAAGTTCCTCCTCTGAAGAAGAAGAGGGGACATGTTTTCTCTTAACAGGAGTCGAAGCCAGAAGAGAAGGCTGGACAGTGAATTTCCTTAAACAAGCAGTGTGCAAAATCATGGGAAGCCTTCACCACAGAAGGGGTGGGAGATGGTGATAAATGCTTTGTTTTTTTTGGGGGGGGGGGTTCAAGCATTATAGATTTAGGAATGGAATCTACAGGCCAGACTTCCATCAGTGACTCGGAAATGTCCTTCATGACTCTAGTTCTCAGAAGGAATAATTCATCATCTTCCCTTCTTGGAAAGTTAAGCCTAAGGTACACTCTGAAAGGACATGCTAAGTTCCCAGGTCTTAACTGCATCCAGAAAGTGTCAAGCAAGAGAGACTAGGGGAGCCATCTGAGGGCTACGGAGGTGACTCAGCAAATTCATCAGACCCAGACCACAGAAAAGACAGGGAAGTCCAAGATTCTTCAGAAGCCTCAGTCAAAGTTTTTTTTCTTTTTTTTTTTTTTTGGCTGCGGGGATGTCCCCTGAAGGGAAGTTCATCACAATGGCCACTGTCTCCAAATCCCTAACACACTTATTCTAAAGATTTTTAGAAAATTCAACCTACTCATAGTTTTAGAAGTAAGGAAAAGACAAATCTGATAGGACTTTACTTCATGCTGTTCCCAAAACTAAAAACACAGGTATCAAAAGGGAAGAAAAAAGATTTTTATTTGTATTTAAATATTTTAAATTGCACTTATAGTGATGGGTGTGGTGATACTTTTTTGTACTTCTCTGCTTTTTGCCCATGGATTAGCTAAATAGTTATCACTCTGCATACCTTTAGCTTGTTCTGGGACCTTAGTCTTGTAGCTTCATTTACACTTATTTCCATGAGTATAATTACATGTAAATATTAGCTTTTTGTACATTGAACCCAATCTGGGAACTCGGTCTTGTAGTTTCTTTCACAGTTATGGCAGGACTGTGATCTGTTGACAGAGCTGAGCCTAACTCAGGTACAGTTGACAAACTCACTAAACTTGGCATAGACCTCTACATAACTTACTGGATGGCCAGCTGGCTCACACACAGGACCCAGGAAATCAGGATTAGTGACACCACCTCCACTAAGAGGGCAGTCACCAGCAGGGTACCTCAGGGATCTGTGTTGGGAGTGCTCCTATTAGGTATCTGTTTTTCAGAGGTAAAGACTAATGTCAAGGGCCTTTGGCTGGCCAAATTCACAGATGACTGCATATTGGGAGCTATCATAGGGTTCCCCCCATGACAAAAACATCTTACAAGATGCTCTAACACATAAGAGATGACTGGTACCAAAGTTACAGACCAAAACTCAGCTCCACAAAATGGATTACAGTAGGTTTTGAGAAAACTGCCACCCAGGCTAATTACTCCACTGAGAGATGACCTGGTAGTCAAGGATCTGGGAACATATGTAGACAGTAATCTGGCCTTTGACCAACATGTGGCCAAGGTAGTAAGAAAATCATTCTATGTCGCACAACTTATAAGGGCATGGCATCCAGTTCCAAAGAAGTGATAGTGTCATTTTATTTGTCCCTTATCAGACCCATCATTGAATATAATGACCCCTTTGGCAAGTATCTGACCAGACATAAGCAACAGTTGGAATGCCCACAAAGGTTACTTACCAGGAGAATCCAGGTGATAAACACATTGTCTTATATGGATCACCTTAAAGTCCCATCCCTATCTCCTACAAGTTACTGAGAAGTGATCTAAGGCTGAGAATCCAGGTGATAAACACATTGTCTTATATGGATCACCTTAAAGTCCCATCTCTATCTCCTACAAGTTATTGAGAAGTGATCTAAGGCTGAGAATCCAGGTGATAAACACATTGCCTTATGTGGATCACCTTAAAGCCCCATCTCTATCTCCTACAAGTTACTGAGAAGTGATCTAAGGCTGAGAATCCAGGTGATAACCACAGTGTCTTATATGGATCACCTTAAAGTCCCATCTCTATCTCCTACAAGTTACTGAGAAGTGATCTAAGGCTGGCATACACGGCATTCTTGGAACCAGCTCTGATGGACCTTTTGCCCATCTGCAAAACAAATAGCATCAGAACCACTACATAGAAGGATTTAAAATCTGCTTGCGACATTAACAGGGCATGCTGGCGCAATAGATATGTGTCTCAGAGGATCCCCAAGCTCTGGAATAAACTCCCCATCCATGTGAAGCAGAGTCTACCTATAACATCATTTAAATGTAACCCTGACCAATGAATGGGAAATTGGAAATTCACCCTGGGTCTGGCCTTCAGGTCTCTGATAGACAGAAGAAGACAGTAATGCCCAAACATACCTCCCACACATAATCTCTAAACTTCCTAACTAATATAGCCCCTCCTAATAAATGCTCATGATACATGGGGACACAATTGGGTTGGATTGTATGGCTAGGTTTATAAAGGTTCTGGTAGTTGTTAGACTAGAGTATGCTTATGAACATCCCTGAAAATAATCTTTTTTCTGCAAGAACATTTACCTTTCTTGAGAGAGAGAAATATTTTTAATATAAACTTTTCCATGGCAGAAGGAAAGTTCTCCAACCCTAATACTTATCTGCCCAAACGTGTAGCTGATGCCGACTGACGACTCTCAAATCAATTAAATGACAAATCTGCATAAGTGTACATACAGCAAAAAAGTTCTGATTTTTTGGCATGCCCATATGTTCCTCTTAAACAAGCATAAAATATCTTGATAAGAGCAGACATATGGTGCATGACAAAGGAATCCAAAGCTTTGCAGACTGGCTGGATGTCTGATATCTTTAGCAGGATATGTCCAGTGCAGTTATGGTTACTACAACTTTGATCTAATAAAAAACATACAAAATTATATTTTGCTTTTATAGTAGAAAATATGTATTTCTCTACTCCTGAAACCGATATTTTCTAGCACTTGAAATGCCATTACAGAAAAGTAGAACTGTGTGTAGCTGTTCTGATACCTTCACACGTCAAGTAACAAGCTAACTGCAGTTTATAACTACATATCCAGATTAATACATTTGATAAAAATATCAAGAAGTTTCCAAAATATAGCCTGTGACAAAGGGGGATACTGCCAGACCAGCTATCTGAAATTTTGTAAATAATTATATGTCACTGGTGACTATCGAAATGATTTGTGTATGATGCTTATGTTACAACTGTATTAGAACTGTATGTTATGTGTATATCAAACTGCTGGTGTAGAAGTAAGTGTTGAAAAGGATTTGTAAAGTACTTAGCTTAAAAATGTAACATCATGCCCTACTGGAAAAGAAAATAAATGTACCTGCACTGTTGTAACTGGTTAGATGTATATATTTTAACAATGGAAAATGGAATACAGAAGGCTAACTTGCAAAACCTCAGAAAAATAGCTGAAATTAAATTACTTTATGGCTGGGTCATAAAAAATATGCTATCTTTCAGTTTCAGTGCAGCAACAGACACAGTGTCGGTGCTGAGAAGTTTTCTGTATTGTCTTGGAAGTGTTTTATTGTTTTATAACTTCTAGGATTTGCAAAGATTTGAAGAAAAGCCCTTTTGTATGTATTTTCATAGGTAGATGCTAAATACTGCTAGCTTTCATCAGTGGGGGATTTACTTGGGAAAGAGTCAGATGACAAGAAATTATGTTGTTCTGCAAGCTATCCCAGCAGTAATATTTGAGATATTAATTTAAGAAATCTCTGAGAGAGACTGAGCATTCTGTATTCTGTCTTTGGCTTGACAACATCAGCTAGAGGATCTATTCACCACATCTGCCTTGCTGCTCTAATTAATTGTACTAGATGTCAGGAATATAGCAAAGTATAGCTTAGATATTTTTCTTTCCTTGAGACTGTCCTGCAATGTCATTTTAAATATTCCCTGTGATTTGGAACTCTGCTGTCATTGTAAATATATACTGAGTATTTTTTTGTTCTTTTAATATTTATTATTAAATATATTTAAACCTTTCATTGTGGCTGGTCTGTCTAGACATATTTAATCTCAGAGTATTTGCATATTTACTTGGTGACACTGTGTAGGCCACTCCTAATAGCCTTGCTCTTGGTCAAACTACCATTCGTATTGATAGTAACATTATACAGTTACGGGTTTTAAAGTAGTTGATAAAGAGTTGGTTGGTGGCAGTGATAACTACCTTATAGTCTGGGAAAAAGGGGGTATAGCTAGTAAACCTGTGTCAGCCTTTCCCAGGTGTGTGTATGTGTAAATCAAACTTCAAAGAGTGTGTGTGTCATCTACTTGGGCAGGGACACAAAGCACTGGTTGGACAGAGAGGGTGCTGGAGGTCATGGCTTGGCCACTCAGCTAAGATCTCAACTCTACAGCTGTGCCAGTGGAGAGTCTTAACTGGGGATCTGTAGAAAGAGGGAGAAACCAGCCCCAGACTGACTGTGGTCTCTGTGCTCTTAAAGGAAATTGCACTTGATGTAGAAAGCTGCATCTAGAAATAGTGTGTGTGTGTCATCCTTCCAATGTACATCCTCTACTGGTGCTAGTGGTGAGGACTGAGGCTCCTTGATTACAGGTCCAGTGGAGAGTCGTTACATAGACCTCTATTGACACTTTCTACAAACAGACCTAAAAGGCCATTAGACTGTGCCAGGCTGCCAAGCTACACGATATTCAGTTTCATTTAGGTGCAAGTATTCAACCTATGTTCAACGTGACAGATGCAGCCCATATTTAGGATTTTATTTTTTCCATTACTACATCAGATGTAAAAAATCTGTTTCTTCTGCCAAGATATTTCTCTTACTATATACAGAGTGAGGTCTAATACTGTGCAACCATACAAATCAGAACTGGAATGCAGTGAAACCCTTTGGGTAGAATAGCATTCTAGAGAATGTTCCACACTCAGACATCTCACTACAATTCCCTAATTTTTTTAACTTTAAACTGTCTAAGTTGAACTGACACAGAGCCTCTTATATACAGCTAGTGAAGGGTCTATATTACCTTATCGAACAAAGAAAAGAGCGAACGCTCTTTCATCGATCCAAAAAGGTTGAAACCCCTAAAGAGCTTAGACAGGGAACAGTGATTTTTTTTCCCAGGGGAAAAAATCGCTGTTCTGCAAAAAAAAAAATTAAACACAAAATGAAGTGGACGGCTTCGACCCCTAACCCCCCAATGTAGGGGGGCTGTGCCCCCCACACCTTCCTCACTTAAACGTACCAACTCCGAGATCACACCAGAGTGGAGTAAATGGCAAAGTCCCGAAGACAGCCCACTGATTTTTTTTCCTTGGGAAAAAATCTGATGGTCCGTCTCTTCGCTCTTTAGGGGTTTCAACCTTTTCAGATCGATGAAAGAGCGTTTGTTCTTTTCATCGTTCGATAAGGTAATATAGACCCACTAGTGAATCCAGTGTTTCAGAGGGGTTTTGTTTCCAAAGGTTGGCATTACTATTCATTTTATACCCAGAGGCTATTTGACCTGTGCTCACAAGGCCAGGTAAAACTAATGTCCAGAAGGTATGTGCACTAATTCTTCTCACACCAGAAATAAGAAAAAAAATTAATTAATCACACCAGCCATAGTATCATTTCTGTTACTCCACAGAGGGTGATGAAAACATTATAGATACTGGCAAAGACTGTGTTCTTGACATGCAATTGAAAACTGAGATGTAGTAAAACCCTTTGGGGTCAGAATAGCATTCTTGAGTGTTTTATACTATCTTATTAGTAATCCCATTAACGTTTATAGCGAACTAACTTAGGGAAAATCCACAGTTTTAGAGGGCTTCCCGATGGGGGCAATCTGACCCTTGCTTAGAAGGGTGAATGAAACTAAAGTCCAAAAGTCAAGTGCACGAAGTGCCTTTTATAACTCAAATTATATATACATATACATATTCTGATTTCATCAGCCAAGGCAATGTTTCTGGTACTGCATATAGGGTGGTGTCAACATTACATAGATTGATAAAGCTTGTGTGCTGGCATATAAACTAGAAATTAGACACAATGAAATCCTTGGTGCTAGAATGGCAATCTTGTGATCAGATATCTTATTGGAATTGCTTAAAATTTTTAATGCAAATTGTCTTTGGGGAAAGTACAGTTGTGTACCTACCATAAATGTAGATGTTCAAGTGTATTCACTGTTGCAGTCATTACTCTTGGGTTATCCTGCTGGCAGACTACCCTCAGTCGGCCAGAATTCCAAATTCTAGGTCCGGCGTCAGTTGCTGTCACCTCTTCCCTGACGTCAGTGTGCCAGGAGTATAAAAGATGCAGCCAACGCCATTTTCTTCAGTTTTTCTTGCCCCAGATTTCAGGTGCCCCAAAATGGTAGGCTGAAAAATATGTCAATAAGAAATGCATGCACAAAAATAAAATTTCCTTCATCTACAAGCAAATACACCAAAAAGGTTGTATAGGATAGAGAAGTGCAGATAAGTCCCAGCAAAGAGAAGGGGGATGGTGGGTGGGTAACCTGGACTGCAACAGTGAATACACTCGAACATCTACAGTAATGGTAGGTACACAACTGTACTTTGTTCATCGTGTTTCACTGTTGCAGTCATTACTCTTGGGTAGAATCCCAAAGCTGAGGATGGGTGGCTGGGCTAAACAGGATTAGGAGAGGTTAAGAGGCCCTGCAGAACTGCAGTAGCGAAGCCTGCTATGGACTTAGAGTAGACAAGCAAGTGGTAGTGCTTTGCAAAGATGTGCACTGAACTCCAAGTTGCAGCCTCTAAGATATCTTTGGTAGGTACTCCTCTGAGGAAGGCTGCTGCTTTAGTCTTTGTCTTTGAAGCTGAAGATGGCTTAATATATAGTTGCGTAGGTCTGAAGACACCCTCAGAAGCCAGTGCCTGCTCAGCAGCTCCGGACCCATCTGAGGGAATGATTTCCAAGTGTCCAATACCTTGAGTATCCAGAGGCCCAGTCGGCTCCACATGGGAGTCGGTAGCGGCCTGTGGCTCTGAGGTAACGGGCACCAGGGGCTACAAAAGCGCCTCACTGAGAACCGGTGACTGGTCTAGTAGAGGCTTTGTCGTCGGTTTTGGACCTCGGATGCCTATCCTTGTCCTTGTCCTAGCGTTGTTTTGTAAACTCCAGTTGTCGGCTGGTCCGACGACATTATATAATTAAATCTTCGGACAAAGTAATGAAATACAAAATTGAACCAATTCTTGAAAGTGCGTTGGTTAAATCTAGCACAAAACCGACAGCTAGCAACGTTGTGATCAGGGCCTAGGCAAGGAATACAGTAAGAGTGAAAATCCTTATGAGGTATTTGCTTCCCACAAGAAATACAATTGTTAACTTTTTCTGACATCGGTCTGGAGCAAGAAAAAAGTTTCTCCAATGGGGTACTTAGCTTTAATGAAGACTTCGGTTCTGAAATTCGGATTTGAAAATCTCAGGAGTCATCCGACCGGCACTTGCAAACTGCTTTTGCTTTGGGCACCGCGCGGCAAGAAAGACTGAAGAAAATGGCGTCGGCTGCATCTTTTATACCCCTGGCGCACTGACGTCAGGGAAGAGGCGACAGCAACCGACGCCGGACCTAGACTTTGGAATTCTGGCTGACTGAGGGTAGCCTGCCAGCAGGATAACCCAGGAGTAATGACTGCAACAGTGAAACAAGATGGACATCTGATATACAATCTCTTATATACAGTCAGCAAATCCAGTGTTCCAGAAGGCTTTTGCAGTAATAGTCTAGCACTACATCCAGATTCCTCCTGGGAATTGTTTGACCTCTGCTGACAAGGCTGGTTGAAAATAATGGCTAGAATATAAGTGCACCAAGTCCTATATTTCATAAGAAAAAAATAAATAAATAAAATTTTCAACTGTAATATGCCATGACTACAATGATATCCTTTTGTGTAGTTAATGCAATGCCAAGTTGCACTTAAATTCCTGAGGATACACAGTTTTAAGTGCAATTTGTAGCTGACTACACTCCTGTTTTTGTAACACAAAAATGAAAAAAAAATCTCGCTGTACAGAATTAGTTTCATAATGAAATTTCAGATGGAGACTAAGAAACAACCTTTCATGGCTAGGTGACAAATTATTTGGTTCATATGCATTCACTGCTGCAAACTAACACTGCATTATACTCCATTTCTACTGCGGGTGCTGTGTTGACATTTGGCGCAGAATTCCATGTAAAATAATAGCACAGAAAAAGAAGTTATGTCTTACCATAACGTTCCATCTGTGTTGTAGATCTTTGTTCATTCATTCATTACTATTAGGACTTCAGTTCCATCCTCGGAACTGATACTGCCGTTTCCAAGCTAGCGCCAGCCAAAAACTCTCAGCTAAGACCTACCCATAATGCCTCTCTCCTAGTTACTCCAGATTGATTTTGTTTGCTCCTATATAATAGACGTAGTAATAGAAAAATAGTAGAAGGCTCTGTCTGAGCAAATACCCTAATCAGGAGTTCCTAAAGCCCACCAGGAGTCCAGGCAGGGGGAAGGAGGGTGGGAAGCAATGAATGAACAAAGATCTACAACACAGATGGAATGTTATGGTATGACATAACTTCTTTATCTGATGTTGTAAATCTTTGTTCATTAATTACTACTAGGACTGAGTCCCGAACTACTTGAGTCCTGGGTGGCCCTAAGGAAGGATATTCCTGAGCACCACAGAACCAAAAGATGCGCGTCCCCTGGAGGCCAAATCTAATTTGTAATGAGACATAAAGGTATGAGGTCTTGCCCAAGTGGATGCTGCGCAGATATCATCCACAGAGGCTCTAGAATGAAATGCTACAGAAGTAGCCATAGATCTGGTAGAATGAGCCTTTATTCTGGAAGGTAAGGATAGCTTATTCTGTTGGTAGATAAAGGTAATGACGTTTCTAAGCCAGGAGGATAAAGTCACTTTGGAAACAGGTTTACCCAATCTGGGTCCTGCAAAAGGCCACAAACAATTGATCTGTTTTCCTGAAAGACTTAGTCCTGTCCAAATAACAATGATGCTGCCGATGCACATCAAGGGTGTGCAAAAGGTACTCCCCTCTATTACAAAGCTGAGGGAAGAAAACCGGCAGGTCAATAGATTGGTTAATGGAAAAAACAGAAATGACCTTGGGCAAGAAAGAAGGGTCAGTAAGAAGGGACACCCTATCCATGTGGAAGATTAAGTAAGGTCTCCTGACACTCAAGGCCTGCAGCTCAGATACTCTTCCCGCTGAGGTAAGTGCTACTAGAAGTAAGGTTTTCCATGACAAAAATTTTAAATCACTTGAATCAAAGGGCTCGAAAGGATGACCTGTGAGAGATTTAAGTACCAAAGTCAAGTCGCAGGGTTCTAAGGAGGCTTGACCGGATGTTTAACATGTAATACTCCTTTTCGAAGATGTCTTGCATAGGCAGTGTGACATAATTGAAGAATTATCAAGTCCATTATGAAAATTGGCGATAGCTGTTAAATGTACAGTGATCGTCGATGCTGAGCCTCTTGCATGTAACAGAGTAGTCAGGAATGGTAGAATCTTTTGAACAGGCAGAGAGATAAAGTCTAAGTTCTGATCTTTGACCCAAATAGATAACCTAGTCTATTTACTACAATAAACTTTACAGGTGGAAAGTTTGTGTGAAGCCAGAAGAATTTCACGAACAGGAGATGGGATGTCAGGCAGCCTGGTAATCACTGGTAGTGGAGCAGCCAAGCAGTGAGCTTGAGACTGTGGAGGTTCGGATGAATCAATCCCTGAGGATGAGATAACAGGTCTTTGGAATGATCCAGGATCCATGGGCTGTAAATCGGATGAGGCCACAAAAACGGGAGCCATACTTGATGGGGCCAGTAGGGGGCAATGAGGATCACTTTGCTTCTCAACCTCTGAGCTTTCTGGAAAAATTTTGGAATGAAGGGAAATGGGGGAAAGACATACAGAATACCCGGGGGCCAATCATGCATTAGAGCATCCCTCAAGGGTTCCCAGTGGGGGGATCAGGACAAAGTAGCCTCTGCATTTGTAGTTTATGGGGGAAGCAAACAGATCGCAGCAAGGCTTGCCCCAGCGTTGGAAGATCCGATCTGCTGTTACACGGTTGAGGGACAACTTGTGAGGCATCAGGATGTTCCTGCTCAGATTATCCGCAATAAGGCTGGAACTCCTGGGAATGTACGTTGCTATAAGAAAGTGGTTGGAAGCTATGGCCCAGTGCCAAATCCTCATAGCTTACCGACACTGGGGGTAAGACCTGGTTCCACCATGCTTGCTGATATACCAGACGACTGACATGTTGTCTGACTGAACTGCAATGGCCCCAGAGGGTAGGGATGCATGGAACGTTTGCAACACTAAGAGAACTGCCCTCAGTTCCAGGACATTTATGCGCAAATTGGCCTCCATGGGGGACCAGGTGCCTTGGACTGTCTTTCCCTGGAAATGCCCCCCCACCCTAACAGGGAAGCGTCCGTGGCCATAGACTGGGGAGGACAGAATGGTCGACACCAAAGATTCGTTTGTGGCTTCATCTACCATAGCATTTCTTCCTTGCAACAGTTTGTATGACATATCATGTGGTCGAGTGGGTGAGTTAGAAATGACCATTGTACGGAAAGGAACCACTGCAGGATTCTCATGTGCAGCCTTGCCAGTGGTACTAACGTAATGGCAGCCGCCATGAAGCCCAAGAGTTGCAGTACAAGATGTGCTGGTACATAGGTCTGAGGAAGAAGGTCTTGGATTTGGTGTCTTATTTTTGAAAGTCTGTGAGGGGGGAGCAAAGCTAGTCAGGATGCTGTGTCGAAGACTGCTCCAATAAATTCCAGTGTCTCATTGGGGATATTTGAGATTTGTCATTGTTGATTGTAATCCCCAAGCGGAGAGCGAGACCTTGAGTGTAAGAGAGGCTGCGGACTAGGAGATTCCTAGTCGTAGCAGTAAGGAGCCAATCATCTAGATATGGAAACACCTGATATTCTTGTAGTTCTTTGATGAGCTACCACAACTGACATACATTTGGTGAACACTCGGGGGGCTGTCAAGAGACTGAATGGCAGTGCCCTGAACTGGTAGTGATTGGCTCCCAGATAGAAGCAGAGAAGCCTCCGGGAGCGGAGATCCACCTTTGTGTGGTAGTACGCATCCTGGAGGTCTATAGAGCACATTCAGTTGTCCCTCCCTAGGAAGGGAAGAATGGACTGTACCATGACCATCCGGAATTTTTGAGGTTTGATAAATTTGTTCAATAGGCTGAGATCCAGGATGGGTCTCTAGCCCCTGTCTTTTTTGGCACTAAAAAGAAAATACAGTTGTGTACACTTACCATAAATGTAGATGTTCGAGTGTATTCACGGTTGCAGTCATTACATTTGGGTTATCTGCTTGCAGTAGCCCTCAGTCGGCCTGATTAACAAAGTCTTGAGTCCTGCGTCGGTTGCTGTCCCTTCTTCCATGACGTCAGATCGTCAGGGGTATAAAACATACAGCCAATGCCATTACATCAGTTTTTCTTGCCCCAGATGCCAGGTGCCCCCCTAATGGGAAGCAATTAAATCTATAAATACAAAGATATACCTCCAACAAAAAAGCAAATACACCAAAAAGCTTTTTGAGCATAGTAAGAGAGAGTAGAGGTATAGCCAAAAGGAGAAAGGGGGCTGGAGGGACAGTAACCAGGACTGCAACAGTGAATACACTCGAATATCTACATTTATGGTAAGTGTACACAAATGTACTATGTTCTTCGTGTTTCACTGTTAAGGTTGGGAGGAGGAATTTAAATAGAATTAGGAACAGCTATAAGGCCCTGCAAGACTGCAGTGGCAAAACCAGCTCTGGATTTAGAAAAAATTGGAAAATGATAATGCTTGGTGAAAGTATGTACAGAACTTCAGGTAGCAACTTCTAGGATGTCCCTTGTAGTGACGCCCCTGAGAAAGACTGTAGAGGTAGATGCAGCCCTGTTTGAATGGGGTCTGATGCCCTGTGGGAAAGGTTTCCCATGGTGCTTATACCAGAAATTAATGCAGTGACCTATCCATTTTGAAATGGTTTGCTTTGAAATAGGTTTCCCCTCTGTCCCAGCAGCAAATGCCACCAGCAGTTGTTCAGATTTCCTTTGAGGTTTAGTCCTGTCCAAGTAGAATCAAAGTTGTCTGTGCACATCTAAGGAGTACAGTATCCGTTCCCCTTTGCTCTGTGGGTTAGGAAAGAAGGTAGGCAAATTAATAGACTGATTAAGAGCCACACTGGATACCACCTTGGGCATGAAGGAGGAATTGATTCTGAGGGACACCCTGTCTGCATTGAAAGATGACGAAAGGCTACACTGCCATAAGGGCCTGTAATTCAGATACCCTTCTTGCAGATGTGATTGCTAAAAGGAAAGCGGTTTTCCAGGAAAGGAATTTTAAATCTGCAGTAGCAGCTGGCTCGAAAGGAGGAAGAGTGAGTTTCTCCAAGACAAAGTTAAGGTCCCAGTCTGGCGTTGGAGCTCTCCTGAGTGGCTATAAACTTTTGGCCCCTCTGAGGAACTGCTTGAGCAGTGGGAGAGAGAAGAGGGGAGGCTCTGTGCTATAATGAGCTGAAATGGCTGAGGCATGAATTTTGATGAAAAGGACAATCCCTTATGAAGCATCTCAGTCAAGTATTGTAGAATCTGAGGTAAATTGGGCACTGCTGCATTCCTTCCTTGACACGGGTTCAAGGCACAGAATCGTTTCCGTTTTGCAGCATAAGATTTTCTAGTACCAGGCCTCCTTGCCTCTAAAATTATATCCATAACTGATTTACTGAGGGATGGTAAAGGAGAGATTAGGTAATTAGCCAGGCTGCTAGGTTCAGGGTTTGCAGCTGAGGGTGCAGAATCTGGTTCTCCTGCTGAGACAACAGGGAAGGAGTCTGAGGCAGGGAGTCTGAGGCAGGTGCCATGGGGCCAAGCTTGACACACTGCGCAAGAGGGGGTACCAGTGTTGGCGAGGCCAGTCTGGTGCAATTAAAATTGTCCTTGGCTTGTCTTGTTTGATCTTTAATAGTAGCTTGGAGAGCAGATGCAGAGGAGGAAAGGCATAAAGTGTTTTTTCCAGCTGAAGGATAGAGCATCCACTTTCCAAGCTAGCTTGTGGGGAATCCTTGTACAAAATTTGTCCAATTGATGGTTCTGGGGGGAGGCAAACAGGTCTTTATCTGGGCTCTCCCATTTGCTTGTCAACATGTTGAAAATCCTTGGTTCCAGTTTCCACTCCTGTGGGTCCATGAGGTTTCTGATTAGTCTGTCTGCCAGTGTATTTAGTTTTCCTGGCAAGAAATGAGCTTGTAGATTTACTTGGTAGCGCAAGGCTGTGTTCCACAATGCCATGGCTAGTTTGCAGAGGGGGTAAGAATGTGTACCCCCATGCTTGTTTATGTACCACATGACAGTGGTGTTGTCCGTCTTTATCATTAGTTGTCCTGGAAGAATGTGATCCTTGAAGGCTGTCAGAGCATTCTGTACAGCTAACATGTCCTTTTGATTTATGTACAAGTGAATTTGACATGGGTTCCATTTGCCCTGAATGCACTTCTCTGCCAGGTGAGCTTCCCATGCATAGTCTGATGCATCTGTTGTTAAGGTTTGGGCGGCAGGGGGTAGTGTGAATGGTAGTCCCCTCTTTTGGTGGCAGGCCTCTGCTCACCAAAGGAACTCTAGGCATAAGCAAGGTATGATAGGAATCCTTGCTTCTAGATCTTGTGAATGTTGACACCATAGGCTTTTGAGATACCATTGTAGTTTCCTCATATGCAGCCTTGCATATGGAATTAGAAGAATGCAGGAGGCCATGAACCCCACGGCTTGCAGATAACTAGGTTTTTGTGGCCACTTGTTTGAAGTAGGTTGTCAAATTAATCCATTTCTCTGGCGTGAGGAAAGCCATCTGGGAAGTTGTATTCAAGCTTGCTCCCAGGAATATAATTTGTTGACAGGGTACCAGGTGTGATTTATTTTCATTTATGGTGTACCCCAGACAAGTCAGTACCCTTTGAACAAAGACCAGATGATTCAAAAGTATGTCCGGGCTTTCTGCCTGAATTAGACAATCGTCCAGGTATGGGTATATCTGAATATTTCTTTGCCTGCAAAATGCAATGACTGGAGCTAGGCACTTTGTGAATACCCTGGGTGCAGTAGATAAGCCAAAGGGCAGTGCATGTAGCCTGCTTTGAAGCGTAGGTATCTTCTGCAAGACTCCCTGACAGGGATGTGCAGGTATACTTCCTTTAAGTCTAGTGTTGCCAACCATGCATCTTTGCCTAGCATAGGAAGCAGCTGGTGAAGAGTCAGCATTTTGAATTTCGGAATCACCAGAAAGGTGTTTAGAGTAGAAAGGTCCAGGATAGGACGCCATGTATTGCCTTTTCTAGGTACAAGGAAAAGTCTTGAATAGAAACCTTGCCCCTTTTCCTCTTCTGGTACCAACTGAATAGCTCCCATGCTTAAGAAACAGTACTTGATTTTGGGCCTCTGGCCACTGATTTAGGGGTAGATCTGGCCACCTGCTTGGTGTTGGTAACGTGTGGAAGTGAAATTTGTATCCCTGGGACATTATATTTAAAACCCATTTGTCCTGGGTAATCAGTTCCCAGTTTTTGGTCTGCAGACCAATCTTTCAGCCTAAAGGAGTATTCAGTTGGGAAGTGCTTGGAAGTTTTAAAAGCAAGTCATTGCGACAGTTTTCCATAGGGGGGAGTCTTAATGATCCCAGATTTGGGTGTGGAAACCCCCCACTGCTTAATCTTGTGTGTCCCCTGGGACTGAAACCTGGGGTTTCTGCTGTGTCTGGGTTTGGCTTGAGAAGACCTGGAAGGGGCTGGAAAGGACCAATTCTTAGAGGGCCAGTGCCTACTAAATCTAGGAGGCTGAACTTGTAATGAGAAGTTATGTACCTACCATAACGTTCCATGTTAGTTGTCTTCTCTCGCCTTCTTTCTTGCTTGATGGGTTCGGAGCCGATCCTCGGCTCCGCACTGCTAAGCTCGAGAGTCACTTTTACCAGCTCGAGGCAGCCCCATATCCCATGATGCAAGGCGGTAAGTACCCAGATCTCGTTTGGTACCTATAGGCAATAACACCTAGCACAAAAAACTTCCCAGAAGGAAAGAAAGGCAAAAAGCCTAAAGGATGGGCTATAAGGAAGACCAGACAACTAGCTGGTCTTAGAAGCATTCTTCCATATAGGAGAAAATGTCTGTCCAGGCCAGGGGCAGGAGGGAGGGTCAAGAAGAAGGCGAGAGAAGACAACTAACATGGAGCGTTATGGTAGGTACATAACTTCTCAATGTTAAGTTGTCAATCTCCTTCATTCTTGCTTGATGGGACCGTCCCTAGCACCTCTATCCTGGGTGGCTCAATGGAACAGACTCTTGAGAACTGTAGAGCCAAAACTGGCTCTATCCCTGGAGGCCAAATCCAATTTGTAATGAGAAACAAAGGTATGAGGAGTGGCCCAAGTGGCTGCTGCACAAATAGTGTCTAATGGAAGTCTAGCCTGAAAAGCTGTGGAAGTGGCTAAGCTTCTGGTTGAATGCTTTTGGTTTTGAGCACAGCTGTTTTCCCCTGAGCTGAAAGATTTCGGAGATGGTGGAAGAAAGCCATCTAGATAAGGTCACTTTGGAGACAGGAAGGCCTTTCTTATTTTCAGCATAAGAAAGAAAGAGCTGATCGGATTTCCTGAATTGTTTTGTTCTGTCCAAATAATATCTGAGTTGGCGGTGAACATCAAGATAATGTAATTTTTGTTCCGATCTATTTGAGTAATTAGGGAAAAATACAGGGAGGTCAATAGATTGGTACAAATTATTTTTCGAGGCCACCTTAGGCAAAAAGGTTGGATTAGTTCTCAAGGATACCCTGTCTTTGTGGAAGACCAAATAAGGGGGACGAACAGAGAGAGCATGAAGTTCTGACACTCTCCTTGCCGAGGTAATAGCAACAAGGAAGAGTGTTTTCCATGAAAGAAATTTCAGGGAACATGAAACAGCTGGCTCGAAGGGAGGAAGAATTAAGGATGTCAGCACTAGATTTAGGTCCCATTGAGGAGGAGGACTCCTGACTGAAGGTTTCAGGAGAAAAATTCCTTTTAGAAAGGCTCTACAAAGCCTGTGGGACATAATGTTGTGATCTGCAAACCCGACATGAAAGTTCGAGATAGCAGCCAACTGAACTTTGACCGTGGAAGATGAAGAGCCAGTGAAAGATTTCCGCTAAGAAATCCAAAACTGCTTGAACAGGGGCAGTAAAGGGATCTATATTTTTAGCTTTTGCCCAACAAGAGAAGCGTTTCTACTTGCTGGTATAAATCCTTCTAGTAGAGGATTTAAGGGAAGCCACTATGATATCCCTAACAGGATTAGAGATCATAGGAAGCCTGGCTAAGGAAGGAAGTGGAGCAACCAAGCTGTGAGGTTGAGAGAAGGAATAGACCGATGCAGCTGACCCGATTGGTGAATCAGAAGGTCTGGCACTGGGTCCAGATGCCACTGCTGCACCAATAGGTGACGATGGAGGAACGGAAACCAAATTTGTCGAGGCCAATAGGGAGCAATGAGAATCATTTTAGCTCTCAAAACGGTGGCTTTCTGGAGTACTTGTGGAATCAATGGAAAGGGAGGAAAGGCATAAAGAAGTCCCTGGGGCCAATCCTGGGTTAGAGCGTCTCTGGGGGGATGGCCTGGCAGTGGGAAGAGAGAAAAGAAGTCTGGGCGATTGCTGTTTTGGGGAGTAGCAAAAAGATCGCAACATGGATGGCCCCATTCTAGAAAAATCTCCTCCACTATACATTGTTTGAGAGACCACTCGTGAGGCATGAGAATAGCTCTGCTCAATCTGTCCGCTAGAATGTTGGTTTTCCCAGGGATATGCGTTGCTACCAGAAACCGATGAGAGGAGATCGCCCATTGCCAAAGTCTGAGAGCTTCTCGACACAAGGGGTAGGACTTGGTTCCGCCCTGTTTGTTGATATACCATATTACAGACATGTTGTCTGTGTGAACTGCAATTGTTCCCAAAGGAAGAAAGTCGTTGAGGGCTTGCAATGTTAAAAGCACTGCTCTCATCTCTAGGACATTTATGTGCAGGTGGTATTCGAACGGTTGCCACGTCCCATGAACCATCCTGCCCTGATAATGACCCCCCCACCCGATCAGGGAGGCGTCCGTAGTGACTGCGGCTACCGGGGCCGGGGATACAAAGGGTCTGCCTTGATGAATCTGGGGAGAAGAAATCCACCATGATAGATGATTCTTGCAAAATTGTGTCACCAGGATTTGGTGACGCATGGGAAGTTGTTGGTAAGACCACTGGATGAACAACATCCATTGAAGAAGACGCATGTAGAAGCGGGCCAAGGGAAGAAGAGTAATGGCCGCAGCCATGAGGCCCAACACCTTCAGAACCATTCTGGCTTGCACCTTTTTGCTGGCCAGGATGATCCGCATGTGACTTTGGATATCTGAGATTCTTTGGTCTGTGAGGGTTGCTGACATCCGAACAGTGTTTAAGTTTGCGCCTATGAAAGTAATAGACTGGCAGGGCAATAGGGAGGATTTTTCGTAGTTGATCGAAATTCCTAATTGAGTGCAGAGATTTAGTGTGTAATCCCTGGCTTGAAGAAGTTGATGCCTGGTGGTGGCTGAAAGGAGCCAGTCGTTGAGATACGGAAACATCTGGAATCCTTGACGTCTCAGGTGAGCCGTGACCACTGCCATACATTTGGTGAACACTCTGGGGGCTGTAGTGAGACCAAAGGGCAGGGCTCTGAATTGAAAATGACTGGACCCCAGCCGAAAGCGGAGAAACCTTCTGGAGCGTCTTTGAATTTTTATGTGATAGTACACGTCCTGAAGGTCTATTGAGCACATCCAGTTGTCCTTTTCTAGGAAGGGCAAAATTGACTGAAGTGTGACCATTCGGAATCTTGTCTTTCTCACAGACTTGTTGAGTCTGCTGAGATCCAATATTGGTCTCCAGTCTCCTGTCTTTTTGGGACCAAAAGAATCTTGAGTAGATTCCGGGCTCTGAATGGTCTGTTGTAACTGGCTGAATGGCCCTTTTTTGTAGAAGCTTTGATACTTCTAACTTTGCAATTTCCCTTAGACCGGGTGGCACATCTGGAAGGGAATTTTTTGTGAGTGAAAGGACTTTCCTCGAAAGGAATCTTGTAACCTCGGATATGATCGACTGTACCCATCTGTCTAGAGAGAGAGAATGCCAGGCTTCTGGGTACAGCGATAGTCTTCCCCTGACTGCCTCCAAGGATGGACAGTCTGGCAACATCTCAGGGATGCTGGAAGGGCTTAGCAGAGAGGCGCTGTGCTTCCCTGGTTTTGTGGAGCCCCTCTGCCTCTAGAGCGGCGTCTGTTATTACCCCCTCTGCCTCTAGGGGTAAACTGACCACGCGTCTGGCGTGACTCCTGGGATTTACGGAACCACATTTTCCGCCCTTCTGACCTTTGGGGTAAGGTCTAGAGGGGTAGAAAACGGACCCCACGGCAGAAAGAGTCTTGCCGTCCTGCTCACACCTGGTCAATGTATCCTTCACTTGAGGGCCAAACAATGCTGACCCATCAAAGGGAGAATTCGTGAAGGACGCCTTAAAGGGATCTGCAAAATTACAGAGCCGCATCCAGGATTGACGTCTAAGAGCAACTCCTGTACCAAGGCTCTCGCTCCATCTGCTGCATACGAGATCAGTCGCATGGAGGAGTTAGCTATAGAATTAAGGATTCCTAGCTGAGAAGCAATCTTTTCTTGAGCCCCTGCAGCTGTAGGATCCTGCACTACTTCACCTAGTTCCTTAAGGATGTCCCTTTGGAGTCTGGTGAAGTGACATAAATAGTTCAGCAAACGTATGGCAAAGGTCGCTGAGGAGAACATCCGCTTGCCATACCTATCCATGGTCCTAGAATCCTTATTAGGAGGATGGACTGGTACGGAAGGATCTGCAAGTTCCTTTTTAGTGGCGGCCGCCACCACCATGGCATCAACAGGGACACCTTTTGTAAGGAATTGCTTTTCAGAAGGGGCTGTAATAAATTTAGACGGCCTCCTAGGAACTGGCTTTACAGAATCAGGAGCAGCCCAAGCCTTTCGAGCAATAACCTCCATAAGGGGGTCGAAAGGTGGAGACACCCAGGAGGTGGAGGGTCGAGATCCAAACGCCTCTAGGTATACCGACTCATCCTCGGAGGGATTTATGGAGGGCCAGTTTCCCCTCTGTTTTAGGAGTTCTAGGATGTCTGAAAAGGAGACATCCTCAGAGGGGAATCTTGGGGATCACTCCGACTCATCTAAGTCGGTATCTGAAGTGGTAGACTCAGGGGAGTCCAGGTGTTTCCTCTTACAAGTCATCTTGCGTGGAGGATCAATCTTCGGAAGAGGGGGTTCTTCCCAGTGGGGAAACCTGAGGCGGTGGATCCCTAGGTCCGGGAGCAAGAGAGATGGAAGAGATATCGACAGGCACTGTAGAGGGAGGAGCTAAGGGACTAGACTGCTGACTGAGCCCAGTGGCCAGCACACTCTTCATCACCTCGAAGGCCCCCCTCCCAGGGAATTCCGAGAGAACCCGTTCCGAAGAAACTGGGACTCCCGGGCCCACCGAAAGGGAAGGCTCCGAGGCCGATGTCGGAGCCGAGCTCACCAAGGCGAAGCTCCAAGGGAAGAGTGGGGTCGGACAAGGGTCCGATGCCACTCACCCCCTCGGAGGAAACCAGGGAAGCCCGACCACCGAATCCCTCCAAGGAAGGTCTCGAGGAGGAGATAAGAGTAGATGCTGAGGGTGCAGAAGGAGGTGGTATCTGCCCCTCAGCCATAGCCGTAACTATTCCCGTAGACTCCAGCTCCAAACTCTGTTGTAGAGTCGAAGGAGGAACTTGAAGGGGGTGTGGACTAATAGTCGTCTGTTGAGACGGACTATGAAGCATCTGGGCCAGTGCCTGTGATTTTAATAATCTGCTTACCACCCTCTCTAAATCATGGTCAGATAACCTGGACGACCTAGATGATCGGCTCCGATGGCTCCGTTCCAAAAGAAGAGGTGAGGCCGGTGCCGACAGAATCGGTTCCAAAGAGGGGGACCTGGACCTCTTCCTCGAAGGAACCATCGGAGCCGACAAACCCACTGATCAAGTCGGAGCCGATAATTTTTCGGCTCCGAGAGATGATCTAGATGCATCGGCTCCAGCCGGAGCCGATGCAGGCATCGAAATAGCGGTGTCGGAGTCGGTCGGCGCCGACACCGAAGCCTGGGCCACATGGTGGTCGGAGCCAGTACTCAGAACCGACACCAAAGTGACCACAGAAGTATGTGGATTTAGCCAAGGTCGGATCAGCTCCAGCCGGAGCTGATCTCGACTCCGACATAGTCGGAGCCAAGGCCGAAGGCTTTGGAACAGAAGCCTGGGCCTTAGACCTGGAAGGCTTTCCCGGAGCCGATTTGGCCGGGGAGCCCTCCGGTTTAAGGAGTCCCCTTAAAATGAGTTTGTTTCTCCTTTCCTGCAGGATTCTCTGGCTAAAAGAATGACATATTGCACAGGAGTCCTGCAGGTGGAGAGGTCCCAGGCAGTATAAACAAGAAGTGTGACCGTCTGTCAGAGACATTTTCTGACAGCACGAGTCACACTTCTTAAAGCCTGAGACCCTCTGCTCTTTGGACATAGTGGATACAAAAACAGTACACACACAGTCCCAAACAAACAATTAAAATTAAAGTATAAGCAGTAAAAACCACACACACACAGACCCTAACAGGGGGGGGATGGGAGGGAAGGAAGGCCTGACTAAAAAAATTAAGGAGGAAGGATAATTTTAGTCAAAAAGGGGCTTATAATTAACTAAAAATGAAAGATTTCTAAGAAAAAATAGTTTAAAAGTGAAAAGGGGCTAAAAGCAGTATAAATTTAAACACTTACCAGGAGCTGGTAAAAGGAGGACCTCATCAGCGAAGCGGCAAACGAGATCTGGGTACTTACCGCCTTGCATCATGGGATATGGGGCTGCCTCGAGCTGGTAAAAGTGACTCTCGAGCTTAGCAAAGTGCCGAGTCGGAGCCGAGGATCGGCTCCGAACCCATCAAGCAAGAATGAAGGCGAGATTGACAACTTAACATGAAATATTTAACAGTTTGTATAGATTTAGCTTTATCTTCCATCTTTTTAAGAAGTTTCTCAGCCTTGTTGCCAAACAGGCAGTCCTGATTTAAGGGAGTTTTAGCTTTAACATGATCAGGCAAAGATAGCTCCTTAAGCCAAGCATGCCTTCTAAGCACAGACCCAGTAACAACAGCCCTGCAAGAGGCCTCTAATGAATCAAATCCACATTGCAAAGTATGTTTTCCAACCTGTTCAGCAGAATGCATTAAATCATGTAATTCTTTATTTTCAGCACAGTCAGGAATCAACATCATTTTTTGTTTAAGCAATCCAATAACATGTTGTTGATACTTTAACATATGAAACTGGCAGTTTAAAGCCCTAATGGCCAAAGTTGCAGAAGTGTAAACCTTCTTACCCCATCTATCCAGTCTCTATCAGAAGGGGTAGGATTTTTAGCAGTAGAAGCCTTAATGCCCTTGGGTCCCTGTGAAATAGTCTCTGGATCCGCAATAGGATTTTTAAAAAGGAACTTGTGTGAATCAGGAACCCTGTAATATCTGTCAGGTTTTCTGGGAGCAGGAGGCAAAGAATCAAGGGCCAAACTAGATTCCGAATAGGCATCATCAACAATGTCGAGTACAGGAGGAAGAAATCCCTAAGTCTCTTTTTTGAATCAGAAAAATCCTGGCTTTCCCAGTGGAAATGCTCCCTTAGAGTCTGTAAGGTTTCACCAAAAGAAAAATCCTGTGGAGGGGAAGCAGAGGGAATAGAGTCATCTGCATCAGAATCCTCATAAGTAGATAAGGGCAAATCCAGATCATCAGAAGAATCAGAAAAAACAGAATCCTGGTCAGAAGATTCATAAACAACTTCAGTCCTGGGTCTCTTAGAAGGGGGAGGTTGGCTTCCCCTGATTAGAGTTATAAGATCTTCAGCCATTCTTATCATTTGTTTTTTAGGCATAGAGGCCTGAGCATCAGATTCTCAAGCATGGTTTGAGATTTAGGCCTAAATGAAGAAGGAGGTATCTGTTTAATATGCAAGTCCATAGGCCTGAATACACCCTCAGAAGCCGGTGCCTGCACAGCGGCTCCGGACCCATCCAAGGTAGAGACATCCGCAGGTTCCACAGTTGAAGCATCTTGCAGCATACTGGACTCCAAATGGGTCTCAGTAGAGGCCTGCGAATCAGAAGTAGTGGGTATCAGGGGCTGCAAAAGCACCTCACTGAGTACTGGCGAACTGGCGACTGGCTTAGGAGAAGCATCGTCGGCAGCTTTGGACCTTGGTGGCCTGTCTCTGTCTTTATCTTTGCGTTTTTTCAGAATCCCAGTAGTCAGATGGCTAACCGATGACATTTCTGGATAATTAAACAGAGAACCGAAATATTTAGAGGCGAAAATATACCGACGACGGATAGTGCGCTGATTAAATAAAGCACAAAACCGACAGCAAGGTACATCGTGGTCAGGGCCTAGGCAAGGAATATAGTACGAATGAAAATCTTTGTGAGGTATTTGCTTTCCACAAGTAATGCAATTATTAACATTTACTGACATCGGGAAGGAGCAAGAAAAAGTTTCCCCAATGGGGTACTCCTCTTTAGTTGAAGACTTTGGTTCTGAAACTCGAAAACAAAAATTTCAGGAGTCGGCCGACCGGAACTTGCGAACTGCTTCTGCTTCGGGCACCACATGGTAAGAAAGACTGATGTAATGGCGTTGGCTGCATGTTTTATAACCCTAACGACCTGATGTCATGGAAGAAGGGACAGCAACCGACGCAGGACCCAAGACTTTGTTAATCAGGCCGACTGAGGGCTACTGCAAGCAGATAACCCAAATGTAATGACTGCAACAGTGAAACATGAAGAACATCCTCAAGTAAAACCTGGATCCTGTCTGGGACTGGTTGGATGACTCTTTTTCTAAGGCTGCCAATTCCCTCTGATTGGGTGGTACATTGGGGATTCATTTGACGGGTCTGGGAATTAAATCAAATGGTATTTGGTAGCCTCTGGATATTATTCTCTGCACCTAAACATCGGTAGTAATAAGATGCCAGGCTGGAAGGTGCAGACAAAAATGACCCCTGACTGCTTCCAGAGGAAAGAAATCGGGCCACTTCTCAGGAGTGCTGGTAGGGTTTGTCGGAGAAAGAATCTCTAGCTTCCTGGTTACATGGCCTCCTCTACCCCGAAGGGGAGTCTTCTATATGAGTTGCCCCCTCTGCCCCTGGGGGGCTGTTTACCACGAGTGTCACGAAAAGATCCTTGGGATTTCTTGAACCACATTTTTCCTCCCTTCTGGTTCCTGGAGTAGGACCTCTGGGGGTTGGAAAAGTGTATTTCCACAGCAGACAAGGTCTTTCCATCTTTCTCACTACGTGCAAGTGAGTCTCATATTTTGGGTCCAAAAAGTGCAGATTCGTCGACAGGTACATTGACGAAGGAAGATTTAAAGGAGTCTGCGAAGTTACACAACCACATCCAAGCATTATGTCCCATGAAATGGCCTGATGCGGCATTGACTTCGCAGGCTCGCAGTCAGCATCAATGACAGTGTCAGAACTCCCCCTAGCATGCACCTCTCCCAAACCTCTATCTCAGGACCCCAAACAAGGGAGTCGCAAGACCCCCCCCCTTCTCCGGAGTCCTCCTCAGAAGACCCCACTGGGGAGCCACCCCGGAAGAAGTGGTGCAAGAGGAAGCACCTTGATTCCCTGGAGAAATCAAACTCATCTAGGAGTTGGAGATGGATTCAAGGGTCGCTAGCTGTGAGGCAACAGTGTCACGCACCTCATCTTGCAGTATCCCCACTAAAGAGGAAGACATTTCGGAAATTAGGTCTCTTTGGACTGGCGAGTAAAGTGTGCCAGATAGTTCAGTGACCGAATGGCGAAGGTCGCTGAAACATAGGTCCGCTTCACTAGTCTGTCCATGGTCCGGGATTCCCTGTTCGGAGGATGGACAGTGGAACTATCTTCTGCCAGTTCCCTCTTGGTGGCCACCGCCACGGCCATAGAATCAATTGTCAACTGTTTGGACCAGTGGGGCTAGTCTTCAGGTATAGATAAAATTTTGTCTGGCCTCCAGGGGACAGGTTCTACATTGTCTGGGGCCTTCCAGGCACGCTGCACAATGAGCTTAACAAGGTAATCTACTGGTGGAGTCACCCAGAAAGTAGAGAGCCGGGCACGGAAGGTCTGCAAGAACGCCTATTCCTCAGAAGAAGGGTTAGGACTTCCAGTCACCCTGCGGCTTGAGGATTTCGAGAATATCTCTGAATGAGACATCATCTGGGGGAGACCGTGGGGACCCTTCCCCCCCTCATCACAATCAGACCATGGGGACCCTTCCCCTCCTCACCACAATCAGTGTCTTTGGTGATAGATTCCTCCAGGGAATCAAGGTGCTTCCTCTTGCACCACTTCTTCCGGGGTGGCTCCCCAGAGGTTTGGGAGAGGTGCATGCTAGGGGGAGTTCTGACACTGTCATTGGTGCTGACTGCGAGCCTGCGGAGTCAAGGACCCTCTCCATCACCTTTACAGCAGGCTCGCCAGAGGAGGGATGGGAGCCCGGAACCGGTTAGGACAACCTCGGAACCGGGGTCACACCCCACTCTGAGGAACCCACCTCCAGGTGAGGAGCTCCTAGAGGACTGGAAGTTGTCGGAGTCGTGGACATAGATGGCGCTAGCAAGAAAATAAGCGCCGGGCTAGGTACCAAGGTACGGATGGTCCAAGCACTGCTCCGAGAGAGTCTCGGCTCCACCTGAGCTGATGCAGCAAGGGTGGTCAGTGCAGACAGGGGAAAAATTGCTATTGGAGCCAAGACAGTATGCACTGGAGTGGACATCGGTACCGATATCTCCGGGATCTGGGTAGAGGCCAGAGGAGGATAAATAGGGGAAGATGTAGTAAAAGATTCCGAGCCAAGAGGGACAGAAGGTCTAGCTGGAATGGGCAAATCCCCTAGCTGCCAGAAGCTGGTCCACAACCTGCACTAGATCTAACTCAGAAAAACTCCTAGTGGATCTAAAGGAGGCTGCTAAAGGAGAATCAGGTCTTTCTAGAAAGGGGCTAAACCTCTGCCCCCAAAAAAGGTCGTAAGTTGGAGAGTATCTTGCCCTTGGCAGATATTCCAGTTTTGGATCCGATGGAGCTGAAGAAACTGTCGGCACTGTGGCCGGGGATGGTGCTGAGGTAAGTACAGTCGTAGGAGCCAATGTCAGAACCAAGGATGGCACCGAAGTCAGTGGTGCCGAGGTTTGAACCAAAATAGGGGTGAATATCATGGACGACACAGAGGGAGAAGATACAGAGCCTCGTGCCGAAGAGGTCTGCACCGAGGGCGCCGGCGAAGCATGGAGCCAACTCAGTTCAGTAACTGATGGAGATACAAGGACCGAATTACTTCATTTTTCCTTATGTTTTTTGGTCTTTGGAGGGGGGGTGAGAGCTCCGAACCAGATAGAGCCTCTGAAAAAGATGTCTTGATTAAACCTTTTAAAATAAGCTTATTTTTACGTTCTGCTAGTGTATGATTACTAAAACTAGCACAAATGTCACAGTCAGCTTTAATATGATTCACACCCAAACAGGAAAAATAACGAGCATGTGTATCTGAGTTAGGCATCTTATGCCCACACTTGTCACACTGTTTAAACCCCAACTTGGCTTTGTCTGACATAGTAAGGCAACAAGGCTATCCTATAGAAAAAAAAGGGCAAGAAAAAGGTGAGAGAATACCAACGATGTTATTTAAAAAAATAGTACAAGTGGTAAGGAAGGGCCTGTCAAAGGCAGGAGAGAGGGACAGTACCAATAATGGTAATAATTAAATTACCAAGGTAAAGGGTAGGGAATAGAATTGGGTTATAGGCGACAGTGAGAAAAGGGTAAATTGACTAAAAAATAAAAAAAAATTGAAGAGAAACTATCTTAAAAATGACAATTTGTTACTTAGCTTTGAGAGAGCTGGCTAACACGTCTGATTATGAATGTGGCAAACGAAATCTGGAGTAACTAGGAGAGGGCATTATGGGTAGGTCTTAGCTGAGAGTTTTTGGCTGATGCAAGCTTGGAAATGGCTGTATCGGTTCCGAGAACGGAACTGAAGTCCTAATAGTAATTAATGAACAATGATTTACAACATCAGATTGCTTCTTTACTAAGGTGCTATTATCTTAAAAGTAAAATCCAGTCTTTTTCATTTTTTAATGACAGAAATAAAATGTCACAATGTGTGGCAATTAAAGTGGCACAGTCAAATTCAATGTACTGCTGAACTGAATGAAACCCTTAAGGGGTTTGGGTGGCAAGCCCTTCAGAGCTTTACTGCTGCTGAGGAGTACGCTCTTCTGAGGCTTTCAAGGATTAGTGGTAGGCTTGGTGCTGTTCCTTTAATGGCCAGATGAGTTTCCTTTAGAGGGGGAAATCCTTCCATTTAATTATTTTATTTATTGCTGATACATTCCTCTTTCAGAAAGTTGTTTTAAAACTAGGAGTCTTGTGTTTTTAATAGACTGTCATGAGACTATTGTACTTTTAAACAGTAGTGTTCTTTTTCCTATCAGTTTAAAAGTTGTTTAAAGTAACTAAAAATCATTTTTCTGGGGAAAATTTGTGTTTATTTTACTTTGTGGGGCTGAGAAAATGTTTTTTAAGTGTTTTTTACTGTATTAGCTTGTGAAAAGTGACTTTTAAAAACTTTTTGTTTTTACCAGCATTTGCGGCTTGTTTTCCTCAGGAAAGAGACACTGGTTTTAGTTTAACCATGGAAAATTTCCCTCAGTCCCACAGTCTATCCATCTTCTAGCTGCAAAAAGAAAAAGCTAACCAAACGACCCTTGCCATCACAGCAGGCTAACAGTTTGCCACTACTTGTACCTCAGACCACTCTTCTTCTATCCCGGACCCTCTGATGTAGCACCAACAGCCATTATAGACCAGCGGTTAGCCACGTTCTCTGTAGCTGTTGGGGTCCCCTCAGTGAGCAAGGGAGAACCACTCATGTCGGTCCAGGGAGAGGAAACAGGGAAACCTTCCCTGTTTTCTCAGGATGTTGTGCCCCTCCCCTGGGGAAGTTGCTGCTCCTGTTACACTGTTGATCTCATTCTTCCTGTCATATACAAACACAAAGCTAAATACGTACATATTGCTCCTCAAATTTCCTCACAGCTAACTTCAGTATCAACTTGACAGAACAAAATCTTTCGGATCTTTGGATCATCCGTTCACTTCTTGTGAAAGTAAGAAGAAGGAACAACATGTGTCAAAACAGACTATTTCCAAATGGCTGAACCAATTTTTTACCTTTTGTTATGCTGACCACAACAAAACAATTTCAGGCAGAGTCAAGGCCCATTGTACCAGAACCTTAGCTTCACTTATGGCTTTTTAGAAAGGGTTAGGTTAAGTATTCTAGAAGCTGAAATTGGTCTATATATACCTTTACAAAGCACTATAAGCTTGATTCCTTCTCTAGGTCTAGGGCAGGCTTTGCAAGGACCATTTTTCATGCACTCCTGGACTCCTCTCCTTCCACCTTCCAAGTGCAGTAAGCTAGGGTGATCTACCCATACAGCTAAGGCTACTGAAGCAGTGATCAATATGATGAACACAGTATAGTTGTGTAAATAAAATTACCTCAGTGTGTGTTCTAATGATCACTATTACAGTAGCTGCTCCCTCCTCCCATCCCATATTGTTTTTTTTTTGGTGTGGTGTTTATGCCAGGGTGTGGTCAGTTACTTTTTTGTTCCTTTTAGCATTGTCCACCCACAAAATGGTGCTTGAAGGTAGAATGCATGATGCACTGCCTAACCACAGAAAAGCATGGCGATGCATTCCGTTATGGCCACAAGTTCACAGGTGTGTACTAGACTAATGGCCCTGGGGCCTTTACAAACCTAGCCACAGGATTACCCTGGCATAGTGCCATCCGACCTTAGTTCCCATTGCCTCTGTTGAGGAAAGCCACTGGAGTTATCCCTGAGGTGAATTTCCTGTTTCTCATCCACTCATCAAGATTTCTCTTGAAAAGGGTCAGTGAGGTGCTCTGCTTGACATGTATGGGAAGTCTGTTCCATAGCATGGGCAGTCACTGGGTTATGAACCTGTCCCTCCAACACGTTCTGTTAATTGTGGTAATGAGGTTGAGGTCTCTAGAGTGTGTGGTGCGGAGGGATTGGGATTTCTTTAGATGTAATATTTCTAACAGAGCTGGGTCAGACATGGCTTTGTAAGTCAAGCAGAGATCGCCTCTAAGTAGGCGATATGAAACAGAGAATAGTTGGTGTTTTTTGAGTCTGTCCATATAGGGCAAGTGTTTAAGGCCTGGGATCCTCTTTGTGAGGTACTTTTGCGGCCTCTCCAGTTGTTGCAGGTGTCTAGTGGGGTACATGCTAAATGGGGCATTGTACTCAATGACTGGCCTAATGACGGAAGAGTAGAGGGGGACAATGACCTCTTTCTTCCTGGATGAAAAACCCTTAGTAATGAGATGTGCCACATAGAAGGACTTTCTGACCACAGTGTCACTGTGGTGATCAAAAGAGAGGTTGCTGTCAACCTGTGTTCCCAGATCTCTTATAACACCTTCTGTGTTCAGTGGACTACCATCAATGTGGTAATTCATGGAAACCAGGTATTTCCCAAAGGGGATGACAACACATTTTTTGGCACTGACCTTAAGGTCATGGTTCTGACACCAGTCATTGGTCTCAGTGAGGCCATTCTGTAGGATGTCAATATCACTTGGGGAGTTAATAATAGCTCCCAACTTCCAATTGTCTGCGAACTTTGTCAGCCAGAGTCCCTTCATGTTGGCCTGGACTTCACAGAAGTAGATACCAAACAGGAGAGTACCCAGGACCGAACCCTGTGGGACTCCACTCGTGACTAGTCAGCAGTCTGACATGGAGTCAGCTACTTTCACACTGTGGGTTCTATATGTAAGCCAGTTTGCAACCACCTAGTGATATAGGGGTTAATGCCATGCTTAAGTGAGTTTTTCTATGACTCTTGAGTGGGGAATTGTATTAAAAGCCTTGGCCAGATCAAGGTAGGCTGTATGAGCCACCTTGCCTTCATCCACAACTCTGGTGACTGACTCAAAGAAGTTGACCAAGTTGAGCAGGCATGATCTACCCTTCACAAAACCAAACTGTGTGGGATCCAGATATTGGAGATTCCCTATATCCTTCCCTATATTCATTCCATAGCTTTACATATCAGACTCGTCAGGCTAATGGGGCAATAGTTCCCAGGGTCTGTAGTTGCTCCACCTTTGTGGAGAGGGATGACTGTAGCATTGCGCCATTCAGTAGGGACAAAGCCAGAGGTGAGGCTGTGATTGAACACGGCACACAGGTGAGGTGCCAATTCACTCTCTAGTTCATGTAGAAAACAGCCAGGGATACTGTCAAGTCCCATAGAAGCTGTATTCTTGGCCTTGGACAGTGTTAATTTTACCTGTGCAGCAGTAATACTGGGTGCCTGTCAATCTACTGGTATTCTGATTGGTCCTTTGGGGGGGGGTACAGTTGGAAGTGAATCTGTTGCAGTACACTGGCAATATCTGTTGGCTTGGTATAGGAGGTACCATTGTGCAGTAGCTCAGAGCAAATCTGGGAATTACCGTGGAGATTCTTTACATAACTATCAAAGGCCTTGTGGTTGTCTTACTATCTGCTGCAATTCGGTTTTCATAGCTAGCTTTAGAAGATTTGAGGAGGGATCTCAGCTTTTTGTTGAGGCTGATAAGGGAGTTTTTCCAGTCTTGGGACTTCACCTTATTCCGCATCAGTTTTCTCCTTCTATTGTACAGTTTGTTCATGGCAGGGGACCACCAGATACACTTCCTTTTTTTGGAGGAGAGTGTCTTGGTTCTATTGGGTACGGCGAGATCCATGCATTTGTGTATGTGTTCGTAAAGGGCATTGGTGTATTATTCTGTGGTCATGCAACTATTCTCCATTTGCATGGGTGCCGTGAAGTTAGCCACCTCTGTTTTTAGGAGCTCAAAATTATCTTTGGAGAAGTTTTTCATGGTGGTTACCTTTGTGGGGGGCGGGGTGGGAGGGATGTGGATTTCCAAGGTGATTAGTTTGTGGTCAGATCTAACCAGGGAGGAGCTGACTATTGGTGTAGAACAATGGTCGCCCATGTTAGTAATTAATGACCAGGTCAAAGATATTGCTACCTCTGGTGGCGGTAAGAACTAACTGGTCCAGGGTAATGGAATTAATGAACTCCAGGAAATGTTGGGCAAGTGTGTTGGTACAAGAGTAGTTTACCCAGTTAATGGAGGGGTAGATGAAGTCACCTAGTAAGAGAGTGTTAGGTTGGACCCTAATATTCTCGAGGGTGCTTAGGAATGTGGGGTGCGAGTCTTGGGACATGGTTTGGGACCTATAGCAGGCTACGACCTGAATCGCTGTCTTATCCAATGGTAGCTGCACCTGAAGTATCTCTGATGCGTTATGTTGATCTACCAGTCTGGAATTGTGCGCATCCTTTATGAATATGGAAACACTACCGCCTTTGGAGCTTCGGTCCAAGTTCTGGGGCTGAAAAGTGTGGAATGAGTTATAGCCTGGTAGTGCAGGGGTGCTTTTTGCTGCATTGAGCCAGGTCTCTGTTGCAGCACAAATGTCGATGTTCACCATTTTAAGGAGTCCTTCGAGTGAGTGCATTTTGAGATTTAGACCTTCAGTGTTGAGCAGCATGACCCTCAGATTGCATTTGTTTGTAACTGTTACAGTGGTAATTTGGTCTTTGGAGCACGGCTTAAAAAAGGCACTACAGAGGTGGCAAGAACCTTGGCCGGTATCCAGAAGCCCAGGGGTGACAGATGCAGGCCATCTCTGGCAAAGCATCGCAGTCTGTCAATCATGTCTTCCCAGGCAGACAGATACTGGATGCCCTTATAATGACACCAGAAACTTAGCCAATTGTTGAAATCAATCAATTTCGGCTTGCACTGTGGTATCATTCTGAGTGATGGTAGGATGCTGCTCAGGGCTAGGGCCATACCTGCCTGGGCTACATAATCCAAGAGCTCCTCCATGTCTCTTTTCATGTAGTACAGGGAGGTAACGTCTCGGGTCATTCACATCCACATGTACAATGATAGAATAATATTTGTACCTGTTGTTGAGGGACCTGAGTGCGTGCGTTATGTGGTGGGTCCTGGCACCTGACAGGCAGGTGACTGTTACCTTCCCTTTATTCAACCTAGTGAGTGGGACAGCAGTAAGCCTCACTATCGAATCACCTATGACTAGTGTGTTGGGCATGCTGTTTTAACTGAGGGGCTTTGGTTGAGTGGCACACTGTTTAGGAGAGTTACGTGTCTCGTGATTAGTGTTTTGTTGTCATGGTTGAGTGCGTTTCTACCTTGGAGGTCTCTGCTGCTTGGGTAGAATTTTACTGAGAGCCTCCGCGAAGGTGGGTGTGTGGTTTGTGTTTTTATGTGAAGGCAGTGCTGGTGTGTGTTCTGGAGGGCTATGTGTTCTATGTGGTGTGGTGCAAGTGATGACCTTCTCCTCCTGACCAGCTATTCCAGTCTTGGCTGGAGAGTGCGTGGCTTCCAATTTGGATATATAAGTGCATCTCTCGCAAGTTTGAGTGTTGGAAGGTTAGAGGAGAGGGTTGTCAGTATAGATGAGGCAGTTGCTACATTGCCTCAGGATGCCCAAGTTTACCAAGTTAATAGGAGAAAGTACAGGGAAGTTCTCAGTCTCTTTCATAGTGAGCCTGCCTCAAACTACATAGCAGCCCTTCAACACCAAAAACACACTTTAGAGATTCCATACCATTAATAACTATGATTTACTTAAACACATATATATATATATATATATATATATATATATATATACATATATACATACATATATATATATATATATATATATATATATATATATATATACACACACACATACATACATATGCACACAAACATACACACACACACACACATATATATATATATATATATATATATATATATATATATAAAGTTACATTTTGAGTAAGCAGATACATGAGAAATCTCAGTAAGTTGCCATTAAAAAGCAGCTGCATTACTGTGGAACCTCTCAACCTCTTAAGCACAACAATTCTGGGCAAAACCAAAATAATGCGGGGACAAAGAATTAAAATAAGAGAATTTAAGTATTGCTCCTATAAATTTAAGAAGATGCCAGCATAACATGTTTTGCATTAATATTCATTTTTCTGAAGGATTCAAAATCTGAAGCACAGAAGTCTGTCATTTAGTGACTACAATCCTCAATGCTTTGCCAGAAAACCACAGATTTAAATCAAAAGTTGCTTCAACAAAGTATTAGTTTAAGGGTGTGCGTACTTATGCAACCAGCTTATTGTACGTTTTTTATTTTTTTTATATTTTTCCCCTAACAGATTTGTTTGTTTTTCAATTGAACTGTACAGGTTCTAGGTCACATTAAAGGTGGAAACATTTTTGAAATAATTTACTGTGGTCTCATTTTTTATATCACAAAATCCTGGCATTTTAACAGGAGTGTGTGCACTTTTTATATCCACTGTATACATATATATGTGTATATATGTAAATTGAGTCTCTGCCAATTTGAGGCACCCTATATACCGAAACGTAAAACAAACAAAAATGCTGGTGTATATATAAAAGTTATAATTGCATGGTTTCTTTAAATGAGGTATTACAATGTGTGCTGCTATGGTGCAAATCAGCTTGCTTAATCCTGTTTCTTGCTTCAGTTTTTAGTTTATTTATATATAATTTGTCCTTAGATGCATGCAACAGCAAATTAAATGGTTCCTGCAGAATTTCAGGAAGGAACATATTACGGTAACAGAACTTGTTGAGATAGTTCAAATAGAACAAATTTTGCTTCTACAAAAAAATTACTCGAGAAGAGTTTGATATCATATCACCAATGTGATGCTCCCTGCAAAACTGAAGGTGTGCTGACTGGAACTTAGGATCTAAGGAACGAATAAGGATAAGCTCTTTAAAGTGCTACATTTGAGTGCTTTGCACGTCTGTTTAAATATTGTACTACAGTGTAAAACATTTACACACACGTCATGCATTCTTCCCTTAACAAAATACATGTTTTGACTGTGGAAAAGTGCGATGCTTCAAAAGCACGTATTATGCTCTCCATTACTTTTTACTTTTCTAATTAGTGAGTTTTTGAAAGTGCACCCTAAAAATACCTACATGCATCCCTTAACAAATCATGTCTGATTCACTTTACGGACTACAGGTCAGCCCAGCTGAGCTGGATTTCCTCCATACAAGATTCAGGTTTTTCATCCCCGGAAAAGCGTATCTCCTTCCCCTAACACAACAGGTGGACGTATGAATCCATAATGCCATAAATGAAGGACAATATATGGTAAAAAAGATAGTCATTCCTGTTTCAGCAAAGCCTTGTAGTGTAGCACCTTTGTCCCATTAACACAGTATTTGTAAAAAGCAGTGCAGTGATAACCTAACTAAAGCTAATACAGAATTAATAAAACGTGCAAAAACAAACTATAGTGTACACGTGAGGCTGCCTTCACCACTACAATGTTAAAAGCTGCTACAGGCTTGCAAAAAACAGCTCGTGTTTACCTTTGTGTGAAAGTCTCCACGGACAGCATAAACATAAAATGAGTTATAATAACTGTTTACATTACTCTGTCTTGGTAACTGCACAGTAATGGGCCTCACAGCTGTCTAATCTTTGTTAGACTTAATACTTAGAGGAGATGCTTTGTATATCTTAATATGATGCAAACTAACAACTGCCTCCCAAAGGCACTGGGGTTTTTAAAGCCACGCAGGTCTGTTTGTAATTGTATAAACAGCTTTCCTACACATGGACATACATGTACACTCTACACATGACCCAAAAATACCATTCTTGTTTCATCAGCAAAAAATTCGAATAGGATGCCTAGTGGCAACACTTTGTAGACATAATACCACTGGGTTGGTAATGAACAACAAACATCAGTGACAGGAGTTCTGCTTCAATATGAGACACATGGCAACAATCTACTCCAGAAAGGTGTGTTGATAATGAACAACAAACATCAATGACAAGAGTACTGCTTCAATGTGACACATGTGGCAACAATCTACTCCAGAAAGGTGTACTGCAATGAACAAACATCAATGACAAGAGTACTGCTTCAATGTGACACACGTGGCAACAATCCACTCCAGAAAGGTGTATTGGTAATGAACAACAAACATCAGTGACAAGAGTACTGCTTCAATATGACACACATGGCAACAATCTACTTCAGAAAGGTGTATTGGTAATGAACAACAAACATCAATGACAAGAGTACTGCTTCAATGTGACACACGTGGCAACAATCCACTCCAGAAAGGTGTGTTGGTAATGAACAAACATCAATGACAAGAGTACTGCTTCAATGTGACACACATGGCAACAATCTACTCCAGAAAGGTGTGTTGATAATGAACAACAAACATCAATGACAAGAGTACTGCTTCAATGTGACACACGTGGCAACAATCTACTCCAGAAAGGTGTACTGCAATGAACAAACATCAATGACAAGAGTACTGCTTCAATGTGACACACGTGGCAACAATCCACTCCAGAAAGGTGTATTGGTAATGAACAACAAACATCAGTGACAAGAGTACTGCTTCAATATGACACACATGGCAACAATCTACTTCAGAAAGGTGTATTGGTAATGAACAACAAACATCAATGACAAGAGTACTGCTTCAATGTGACACACGTGGCAACAATCCACTCCAGAAAGGTGTGTTGGTAATGAACAAACATCAATGACAAGAGTACTGCTTCAATGTGACACACGTGGCAACAATCCACTCCAGAAAGGTGTATTGTTAATGAACAACAAACATCAATGACAAGAGTACTGCTTCAATGTGACACACGTGGCTACAATCCACTCCAGAAAGGTGTACTGCAATGAACAAACATCAATGACAAGAGTACTGCTTCAATGTGACACACGTGGCAGCAATCCACTCCAGAAAGGTGTATTGGTAATGAACAACAAATATCAATGACAAGAGTACTGCTTCAATGTGACACACATGGCAACAATCTACTCCAGAAAGGGGTGTTGCTAAAGAGTTTTTTTTTTTTTTTGAATGGCCTAACCCACCCACTGGACTAAAGGAGGGGGATGTGTGACCCAAGTCATCTTAGGGACACTGTGCCTTCCATGCACTTGTTCAGTGAAGGCTATATTCACCACCCGTACAACTGAATATGTACAACACCTCCGGCATAACCCCTCCTTGAAGAATTGTATATGTATACAGTTGGCTCTGCCCTCTCCCTCACCTTCCAAGAAATTGGTTAAGGAAGTTTACATATGAAGATATTAAGATATCAAATCAGTGAAAGGAACAAGAATACAACCACCGACTGATTTAAAAAAAAAAGAGAGAGAGAAATGAATGAGGAGGACAACAGACACCTAACTTAAAATTAAGAAGTGAACAATGAAGGCAAAAAGGGAAAAAAATACTAATTTTCCCTTTCCCATATCAAAAGAATGGAGGGTGGGGTGAAGAGACCTACTCAGACTAAACCCTGGGGAATGTAAAAGAAGTATCCCCACAGATAAAGTAATTAAATTTACTACAAAGTGAGTGTGCGTGTATGTGCAGATACGGATATATGTACACATATGTATATATATATATATATATATATATATATACATATATATATATATATATATATATATAGATATATATAAATATACATACAAACATATACGTATACATATATATATATATATATATATATATATATATATATATACACACACACACACACACACACACACACACACACACACGTGCGTGTCTATATATATATATATATATATATATATATATAATACACACACACACAAACGTGTATGAAGGCCACACCTCTCAACTGTTCAGATTTTGCAAAAAGTCGAAATTTTTTCCTCATATTTTTGGTCTGTTCCTTATAAAATTTGCTCTTTTCTGGCAAACTGTTGAGGATTAAGTCTCTAAATGACAGCCATTTGAGTTTCAAACTTCATATCCTTCAGAAAATGCATGCCAAGGTAAAATTGGTTATTCTAGCAATTTTCCAAGTTTATAAGAGCAATATTTAAAATCTGTCCCTATTTTTGGGCCATTGTGCCCCCAGTATTTTTGTCTCTGCCCAGATTTCTCACTAAGAGGTTGAGAGGGATGATAAATACATTGTGTGTGTGTGGCTAAACATCTCTGTGCCAAAATAAAGGAAACACAACAAGAAAACTGCAAGCAATCTTTATCAACTTGTAATCCATGAAAAGAGAAAGATGCCTGCAAAGTGTTGTGTAAGTGGTGGTTAAACCTACAATACCTTTTTGCTACAGCAGTGAGCTGCATAATTAATGTATTTACATCCTTTAATTACTGCTGCAACTAACGACCTGCTGTCACTCTTCGCACTTAACTTGTTTTCTTAAAACAAGCACCAGATGTCATTATCACACTTAATTTTTCAAACTCGTGTTTGTTACAATTTGTATGCTGCTGACGTGTATTGCATCTCTTGACCTTTGAATGAGTCATTATTGTTGAATATGCATAGTTAGCAAGGGGTTTCATTTTAACGCATTTATTTGCACATTATGTACTGTTTTCTATGCTGACCTTTTAGTCTCCTGATGAACACGTTTCTGGTGACCCCAGCAAGAGTTAACATATTAACAAGCTCAGGATGCAACATACAGTTGATGGAAAAAACACAGGGCTTAAACTCATTGTATCCGGCTGTACCACTCACAGACACTGTCTACTCAATGAAGTCCGTCTGACCAGCACATACCTGATGCCATCCAGTGAAGATAATTTTACAACCCCTGTAATTCAATATACTACATGCTCACACCACCTTTTCAGTTGGAAATCACACTTCCCAATGTCCACCAACACTTTCTTCTTAATTCCATAATGAATTATTTATTTATGTTTTCTGCTTTTATTTTCTAGGGAAGTCTGACTGGGCTATTCTAGCACCTTTTCAGTGGAAGCCCAGGAAGCACAGTAACATCACAGTTCACTACAATACAATCAATGACGTACAGTATCTCACTAAGCAGTTTGCTACAAGAATTTACAACTTAACATAAGCAGAAAACTTGTATCTGTTATTGTCATGCAGCTTATGTTTGGTGGAGCATTTTAGTTTGATAAACAATGTTTTCCCCAAGAAATATTTAGCATACAAGATATTCCAAGGTGTAGAAAGATGAGGAACTGAAAGGGTTGAGTTCAGAAGGCTACACAGACCTGAGCAGAGGTGGGTTCAGAGTGGATGAACGGTATATTAGGAAGGTGGTGGGTTTGGAACGGCTGAAGAGATAGAAAAGGCTCCATAAACTTAGAATAGTACAGTGAGACATCTGGAGATAAGCACTGTATTAGGTCAGGAGAAGAGATGTGCAATGTTGGACCAAAATTGTTTATGTAAGAGGTAGACAAGGTCCTAAGAATGATGACTAGTGTTAGTAGATGAAGTTTAATTTAGGGAGAGGTTGGTGCATGGACGTAAGACATTTATCCACAAAATGTGCAAGAGCATAGCCAAGAAATGGGGGAAGTTATTTTAGTTGGGTTCTGAAAGCGGATGAGTTTACTTAGTTTTCTGATAGCGTCTGGGACAGAACTGCAGGCCTTGGAGACTGAGGAGGAATACAGGGACTGGTTGGCCTTGTTGTGAGTTGTGGCTAAGGTTAAGAGTTCCAGGCCTTGGTGACTGAGGAGGAATACAGGGACTGGTCGGCCTTGTTGCGAGTTGTGGCTTAGGTTAACAGTTCCAGGCCTTGGAGACTGAGGAGGAATACAGGGACTGGTGGGCCTTGTTGTGAGTTGTGGCTAAGGTTAACAGTTCCAGGCCTTGGAGACTGAGGAGGAATAAAGAGACTGGTTGGATTTGTTGTGAGTTGTGGCTAAGGTTAACAGTTCCAGGCCTTGGAAACTGAGGAGGAATACAGGGACTGGTCGGCCTTGTTGTGAGTTTTGGCTAAGGTTAACAGTAGTTTATCAGTGGATTGCTGGGGTCTTTTAGGGGAATACATTTTAATTATGTTTTGTAAAGCAGGGCAATACTGGGACTTCTAAATTATTTTGTGAGTTGTAATTAACCCAGTTAGAGAAAATGGTGACTTGGTTCAAGACAACTGAGCGCTCTGACAAACATTCAAGACCATGACACTAGATGAAGCCACTAAAGGCGGTGGTGTCCTCCATATCTGTAACAAAAACACTTTATATCCAGCCTAGTTACACGAGATAAATAACCTGGAACTCCTCCACGTCCAACTTACTGTTAACAAGTGTCCTTATCACATCATGGCTAATTTCCCTCAGCCCTAACTCCTACCTAACTAGTATGGAGTTCCTCTGCATTAAGCCAAAGACCATTCTCCAAGGGGACTTTAACTACCCCTCCATTAACTGAAAGATGCATACATCCTGGCTAGATTTGCTGCAAATACCCTGTATAAAACTCATCAGTGCCTTGTCCTAAAACAACTCAACTGGATGCATCTCCACCACCACCTAAAATGCCAACAACTCCTACTCACCCACAGCCTAATATGCAACCCACACAGATATGCTCCAAAACTATGCAGACAACTACCCTCTAAAGAAAAATTCCTACTATCCATCTCCAAGTCAAATAATACAGCAGGCAATTCAATATATTCCTGCTATGTATCCAGTCTAAGGAATTCCCTTCTCTCCACTCTCAAAAACTAACAGCGAGTAAGCAAACTTTTAAAGTATTGCTAAAGGAATACTTCACAACATCCTGGTCATATAAATGCTCATTCAACTTAGTAAGTCTCGAGGCATAACTGCAGAATCCTAGGAAGTCCCACAGAATATTATTTTACCACAACTATCCTCTGTTGACAGAAAATGAGTCAATGTAGCATTACCAATACTACAAAGTGTTTTATTCCAATAAGTCACGTCACAATTGTTTTCGATTCCAATATGTCACTTTTATGGCATGTTAGCATTTTCCTTGTTTACTCTATTATACTTACTGCTATTTTTTGTTCTTTTTTGAGTCTCTTGTATCTACTTTTGTTTAAATCTACTTCTGCTATTATATTTCTGTAATGTTTTGTGAAGTTTTTTTCTCTGGGTCCAAGATGAAAACGGATTATTGTGCCCAGTCAGTTTTCCCTGGTAATCATATGTAAAATAATTAATAAATAAATAAATCCTCTAACATGTATGCATGGAGATTTCTGGACTTCTTCAATACAAACTCTGTGGGCAAATCAGTCTGCACCCCAACCAAGGGGAGATAAAATCCTGGACTTGGTCCTCAACAATATGAGACAGTTCTGTTCCCTACCAACTATAATTCCCTCATCAAACTGGACCACAAAATAAGTCACATTCTTCCTAAGAAGCATCCTCCAATACCCCAGTATTCAGAGATTAAGCCAAGGCTAATCTACTGAAACTGACTGATGACCAGGCTAAATTCAACATTACTATCCAATTCATTTTTGCCAGATTCTATGCACATGAATAGCTGCATAGATATATCTGTCATCTTCCAAAGTAAATACACAATCACATAAAAAAAAATATATGGTGAAACCAAACATAAGCAGGCTCTATAGTAGATGAAAAAAACGTCATTGGTCATAAAAATAAATGTTACTCTCAAGATATAAACAAAAAAACAAGTTCTTGGTAAACTTCCACACCTCGATCATATCAACCAAAGTCAGATATTATGTAAAAACTGCCACCAAGGCAAAGGACACCTCAAAGCCTTAACGATTTTTGATGCCTTAGAAACAATGTGCAGCACTAATCACAGCCAACAGTAAATGATATCACATACCTGCATCAAGAAGATCTAGCCAATCTACTAGCCGAAAATGTAACTACCTTCTCCCCTCCTACACTTCCAGATCTCATGTCCACATCAACATCCCCCAAACTTTCCATGAACAAATCCTCAAAACAATTTCCAAGGCCAAGAACACTTTCTGTGGGGCCAGATAATATACCAATCTACATACTAACCAGCCTGAAATGGGACTATCAGACCCCCTTACACAGGGCATTTAAGGTCAGTCTCCAAACAGGCTTTGTGACGGATGAGTGGAGGACAGCAACGGTCATCTCGTTGCACAAAGGTGGGGTGTCAGCAGACCCTGTAAATTATAAACCCATAAGTCTGATTAGCCTCATCTGTAAGGCTTTGGAAAGAATCATTACAGAATTCATAAGTGAGGACATATGTAACCTACAAACACTCGACCCAAACCAGTATGGATTTATTACTGGCAGATCCTGCCAACTTGACTTGACTGACTTCTTTGAGAAGGTTACTAACTCAATGGATGAGAGCAAATCTGTACACAATGCATATCTAGACCTCGCAAAGATGCTCACCATCCCACACTCGGGTATCCCAGATAAACTATCACAGCTAAATACTAATGTCTGTGTAACTCATTGGGTAGCAAACTGGCTCACAAATAGAACCCAGGAAATTAGAGACGGATGCTCTACCTCCCTCAAAGACCTGTCATTACTGGTATACCCCAGGGGTCAAGTCCATGCACTGCTCCTCTTTGGCATTTACGTTTCAGAGGTCAAAACTACTGATAAGGGCTTATGGCTGACCAAGGTTGCAGATGACTGTAAACTTGGTGCCATCATAAACGGCAGCGTATCTAGTGGGTTTGTTTCTTTCTGCTGTGTTTAATTCATTTATTTTGTTTCCTAAACTGCCTATATGTAAAACTATATCTGTACAAAAACATAGCCTTAAAAGTTAGCGGAGCATTAGCGGTGTACTCTTGTAAAGATACCTGGTGACAATTTTCCTGCTAATTTTGGTTTTTGAGTGCTCATAGTGCTGTTTATATGTTAGCGACTGTTAGGAAGGCTAGATGCAGGTCGCTTATTGTCTGCCTATGATATGCTTAACAATAATCTTGGTTTAATATGGTAGCAACTGTTTGTGCTGTTTAAGCATAGCTGTTGGGAAATCTAGGCGCTAATCGCATTTTGTCTGCCTATGTTCTGTTTCACTAAAGTGATGTTAAAACTCTAAGCGACTGTAAGTACTGTTGTAAATATTAGCGACTGTTGGGATAGCTAGATGCTAGTCGCTTTGTGTCTGCCTATGCCCTGTTTAACCATAGTACTATACAAACTCTTAGCGACTGCAGGTACTGTATTAAAATTGCTAGCGACTGCTGAGAGTTGTAAAAACTGTGAATATTAAATCAAACTGCACTGATCTCTTGTCGGTTGATTTGTAAGGATGCTATAAGGATTGTTTAGCTACTGACCTTTAACTGTGCCTCTTTCCCTAACTTCTACCTGGTATTATTCCCACTTCTTAGGTAGCTCCACTGAGTCGCAGTCCCCCTAAGCACCCAGTCCAAGGACAGAATTTACCACTCTCTGCCGAAAAATTACCTAAAGCAAGCAGCTTTCTCCGAAGAGCCAAGGTGGTTACACATTGTATACTTACTTATGGAAGCTGCTGACTAGGGTCTATGGTCCCAAAATAGTTTAGGTATATTCCTGGAGTTTATGTTGATTTACTTACCTAGCTAACTGAGGAATTAACTAAAGCTAAGGTAGTATTAACTGAGGATTGCTATAGCCTCGGGCTCTCTCCTCCCCTCCTGCCCCCAAATCCCACCGCCCTACTACCTCTAAATTTATAGCCATTAAGCCACACCCACATGTATTAGCTCCAATCACCTTGTGGTATCTCAAATTACTCACAGCTGTCTCCTCCTCTCTCCTTAATCATAATTCCCTCACTCCAACAGCTGCTAGTTCACTTCAAGGTACACAGTTCATCACTCACATTAGGTATGATGTGGTACCTTATTCTACTACCTACCCTATTATCCATACCTCCTAACAATATATGAAACCCAACCTCTATTAGGATTCCCAATCTCTAAGGCTCACACATACACTCCAGAAGCCAAACATCCAAACTTTTATCACATCCATAGTAATTGGGTGCATATAACATCATGCTCTCAATCCCCTCACATCTACACCAGGAAAATTAGTCCTAAACCCAAACACTACTATAAGATTGTAGAGAAATTCCTGAAACTTGCCTCCAAGCTTAGACTTAGTCTATTACTTGATGGGGATATACACCCCAACCCCGGCCCTAACAACTTAGACATGTACTCCCTCTACCACAAACCTAAGCCTCAACCCGATAACTTCCCGGCCATCTAATTCTCTCCTAACCTGTCATCTTAACATTAGAAGCATCAACAATAAGGTGCATGAACTTCATGCACTCATTGTTGATTTATCTCCTGAGATCTTATGCCTATCTGAGACATGGCTAAAACCTACCACTACTGATAATGAAATACTACTCCCTGGGTATAATATACATAGGATGGACCCGTCCAGAAAGGGTGGGGTAGCCATACTTTACAAATCTGAGTTGACTGTATCTACGGATGTCTTACAACCACCTCAGATTAATAACCTAGAAATTCTAGCCACCAAACTGCAACTTAACCACAGTAAAAGCATCTATATAATCTGTATGTATATTCCTCCAGGTAATAATATAGGTACTCTTGAAGATACCCTCCACTGGATATCTAGCCATTACCCCCAAGAAACCTTACGTCTCGGAGACTTTAACATAGACTGGACCTCCTGTTCTTTAGAATCCCCTACCACCCACATTAACCTGCACTCATTTACACAAGTTATCAACACCCCAACAAGAGCAGGCAAATCCAACCAGAAAGAAAGCATACTTGATTGGGTACTTGTTAATAGTCACCCTAACCTGTATACATTTGGAACCCTCCCTGATAGTCTAAGTGATCACCATCTCACATACATAATTAAGCACAAAGTCACCAATCCCAAACTACCCTTACTAAGAACGGTCAGAAATAAAAAAAAAATTTGACTCAGCCAAATTCCAACTAGAATTAAATTTGTGCAACTGGTCCATACTAAAACAACTTCCCCTAGAAGAAGCGGTATTGTATTTTAACAACAAATTCCTTGAGATTCTTAACTTTCATGCCCCTCAAAGAAAACCAAGGCAGTAGCTGCTCCTTGGCTTTCAAAAGACCAGGCTTAAAATTAACCTCAGAAATAAAGCCTGGGCTTTATGAACCACTAAACTTCGCATGATCAAATTAAATACAGACAACTTAGGAATGAAACTAAAAACACATACTACTAGACAAAAACAATACTACCACAGACTACAAATAGAATATCAAAATCACCCTCAAAAGTTCTGGTCAGGGTTAAATAATCGCCACCCTGGTCACTCTACCACCCCTGTCCCAGATGCCTATATCAATAAACCACCAGAAATAGTCTCTGACAGCTTTAATAGATTCTTTACTGAGACTATCCAAGCCTTAGCCAACCAACTGCCTCTAAGTTCCCATAGTCCAGGTAGCTCTACCCTTACAAATAAACCTTCTTTTAGCTTCCAACCTGTTGCTACATCATTTATCCCTTAATCAGAAAACTAAAACCCACAACTCTCTCAGCTGACCAACTTCCAGCTGAATACCTGCAAATATCAGCTGACGCCATTGCCTACCCAGTATCACTACTTATCAATCGCACTCTAACAGAAGCAAATATTCCTAATATCTGGAAAATATCCTATGTAATCCCTCTTCATAAAGGAGGCAGTTCTACAGAACTCTCCAATTACAGGCCTATTGCTATACTCTCTCCTCTAGCAAAGATTATGGAAAAATGTATTCAAAAACAGTTTATGCAACACCTAATTAACAACCACCTAATGGCAGATACCCAACATGGCTTCAGACCTCACCATAGCACTACCTCAGCCCTACTAGTCTTCACTAACTCCATAAATCTCCACAATAATAACCTTATTTCCTCAGCTCTATTTCTGGATCTGTCCAAAGCATTCGATATGGTGGATCACCAGCTATTAATCAATACCCTACAATCTCTTTGTCTAGATCCCAAAGCCCTACAATGGTTTAATTCATACCTAAGTGGTAGACAACAGGCCGTGTTATGGCAGACCAAACTATCCACCCTACTGCCTAACACCCTGGGTGTACCACAAGGATCCATATTAGGCCATTGTTATTCTCTATCTTCATCAATGACTTGAACACTGTCATTCCCAAAGTCAACTGTATCCAGTATGCAGATGATTCCACGCTAATTTGCTCAGGAACATCTCCTACAGAGTTACAGTTAACTACCCAATCCACCTTTACCACTATAGAAAACTGGCTCTCTAATGCCTGATACTGAATCCCAAAAGACTAAAATGCTGTTATTCCTTCCAACACGAAGGTCTAGCGACATTAACTTTACAATCAAAGCAAAGGATGGCACTATAATTGCCAGACCATGCTACAAAACTACTGGGTGTCACCATCGATAATAATTTAAAATTTGACCTACATGTCAATAATCTGATCAAAACCATCAATAAAAACTAGGATCATTGTATAGAATAAAAGCTTTCTGACTCCCCAGCTAAAGTTGCCATTGCTCGATCTTATCTTCTCTCCTCTCCGCATCCCTCTTCTCCACAATACTAGTAAGACTGTTCTGAATAAAATCACTATCTGTTATAATCACATCGCCAGGTTTGCTACTGGATCTCCTTTCAGGACACATCACTGCATTAACCTATCTCAGCTTGGATGGCTCCAACTACCTAGTCTAATATTGTATAACCTACTAGTTATGACACACAAAATTCTATACAATCCTGAAAACACCCTGCACTCAAAACCTGGTTACTATTTATAACAACCCTAGATCACTGCGTTCTTCCAGTAGACTCCTTATACAGACCTGTAAATCTAATAACTTAGCCGGTGACTCCTCTTTACTAACTCTGCAGGCAGAAATTGGAACATACTACCTCCTGAGATAACCTCACTCTCTTCTCTAGGTCAGTTCAAAGCTAAACTTAAACTTCACCTGGGGTCAAACTGGACTTGCTACTGTATCAAGCCTGGCTAACTCTTTCTCTAGATTTTTGTATAGATGTTATGTGTATGGAGTGTCTGTATCAAGCCTGGCTAACTCTTTCTCTAGATTTTGTATAGATGTTATGTGTATGGATTGTCTTGATATTCCCTTGTAAATATACTATTTACTGTCTAAATTTTTTTTTCACCAATAATACCATTACGCCGTTCGTAATATGTGATATACGTTGAAGTTTTTGAGATATGTAATAAATTTTTCTTTTTTACTTTGGGAGCTTTTCTCCCCGGGCCTCCGCTGAAAATGGACATGCATCCAGTCGGACTATCCCGGTTAACAAATGTAAAATAAATAAATAAAATAAATAAATAAACGCTCCAGAGGACACCAAGAGCCTCTAAAAGGGCCTTTCCCAAATCATAGCTAGTGTCAAAACCATGGACTAAAGCTAAATGGCAAGAAACGTATATTTTATTACTTATTTGTCTTTGTTTACTGGGAAAGTTTGACTGGGTAATAACCATTTTCAGCAGAGGCCCAGGAAGAAAAGCTCCATTTGTTTACATTACAACACAGATAAACCAAAGAATAAAGCACTATCGTTGCGAGTCCCAAAACACTCTTATTATTACAAAAATTAAGCGCTTTCGTCAATCCACTTTGGCTTCATCAGAATTAACCTGAACAACAGTTAAAAAGCATTTTTTATACAATCAACTTGACAATGACTGGTTAAACATTTCCCAATGATAAACAAGCTTTTAAAAAAATTAATATTTAAAAGAATACCAAGTAATATCTTGTTAAAAAAAGAAATATTTTTCTAAAAATAATATATTTCAGACACAGTTCCAAGCCTAGAAAGAGGTTTTATTATACATATTCCTTTCATTATGATCAACTACTGTAAAATTTTTGTTTTTTTGTTTTAAACAAACATACTTGCTACAAGGAGCATTTAAACATGTTCTGTTTCTTCCTTGAGAACAGGCAATAAGCTTTAATCATTTAAACCAGGGGGGAAATTTGCTGATAACCTCAATTGCCACAACAGTTCTTTTTTATGTAATGGATTCTGCCAATCCCCACCCCTAGCTTCTATGTTTATTAAATCAAGAATAGCAAATTTGAAGCCTGTATAGCCATCACATTGGGTACTGTGTTTATACAGAGCATTGGTGTCCCTTTTATTCTTTACATCATACAAATGCTCGTATATTCTAGTCTTTAATAACGTTTAGTCTTCCCAATGTAATAGGAAGTACAGGTGTTGCACCTAGCAATATATACCAACTTCCTGGAGTAACAGTTGCCTCTTTTTAAGTGGACCACACTTTTATTTTTATTGTCCAAACAAATCATGTTTTCTTGTAGAATGTAGGAGCAATAACTACATCTACCGCAGGGTCTACTACCATTTGTTATTTCTCTGTTTGTTAAGTTGTGATGTTTATTTTCTAGAATTTTTTTTATATTCGGGCCAATTTTTGTAGTAAAAACAGTTTTTTCTCCCCCACTTGATAAATGTCATGGTCAACTTTAAAGATGCTCCAGTTCTTGTGTATTACTTCCTTTTACTTGTTGATATAAAGGACTGTACTGTACAATACAGGTTTGTTCAAAATGAATGTCACTCACATTTTCAACATTTTCCCCAAAGTCCGCGATTTTACTTAGTCCCTTGCCTAAAATGGGGGTATATTTTTTACCCAATTCTTTTAAAACTTCATTGAGTGTATTGTCTACTAAATCTAGGGGGTAACATCTATCTAAAAGCATACCTTTCAAGAAGTCAAATTCACTAAGGACATCTTCCTTTAAAGATGTCATTCTAGCTATTATAATAGCCTGTCCTTTAACAATACTCCTCTTCTGTGACACCGGGTGGTAACTATCAAAGTGCAAATAAATATTACAAAAGGTTTTTTTACAGTATATCCTACATATAAATTTTTCTTTACCTTTAATGATTTTAGTATCCAGGAAACTGATCTCTTGAAAATGAAATTAAAAAAGTGGTGAACTTCAAAAATTCAGTAGTAGTATTATTGAGGCATTGGATGAACAAAGGAATGCTCTCTGCAGTTCCCTTCCACAAAATAAAAATGTCATCCAAAAAACCTACAATAAAAAGTTATGTTAGCAAAGAATTCACTTTTAAATACATGCTCTCTTTCCCATCCTAGGATTACCAGGTTTGCCTAGGTTGGGGTGCATGCTGCTCCCATCGCTACACCCCTAACCTGTTGGAAATATTCACCCTCAAAAAAGGTATAGTTGTTTTCCAGAATAAGTCCCATTATGTCACATATTAGGTGAACCTCATCACAATGTAGTTTGGACATACTAAATAGTGTCTCTTCAAAATTGGTTAAACCTTCTTGTTTGGGAATACAGGAAAACAGGTCTACTACATCAATAGTCAAAAGATACCCTTCAGCACACCACAAATCATTTTTTAGCTGTCCAAGAAAGTCCCAAGAATCCTTAACTAAATGTGGGCATAACTCAACATGTTTAATCTTTCTATCCACATATACAGACAGGTTGTGAGTTTTTGATCTAGCAGCCGCTACAATGGGCCGAAAAGGTGGGTGTTCTATACCTTTATGTATTTTGGGTATGCCGAAAATGACCGGAATTTTTGGGTGCATATTCAATAAAAAGTCATAATCTGACCTGGTAATCCTCTGGTCCATTAGATATTCATACTAAAAGCTGTCAATTCTCTGATAAGCAGTGTTTATCTGGTTCCTAGAACAGGTAGAATAATTTGTGCCATTAAATAACATTGTTTGCATAACATTAGTATAGTCATCACTATTATGTAGGACAATACCACCCCCTTTATCGGGTACTATAACCCGTATACTCCTATCATCCCTTGGATTCTGTAGTAAATTTCTCTCATTGAGGTTAAGGTTGTAGAAAATTCTTTTTTGTTTACCCCATATTTTATAGATGTCATCTTTAATAACCTTTTCAAACGTACTAATAAGGGGATGTAGTGGGGGGGTTGAAAATACTACTTTTTTTCACACCTACTGTTGGTTGATATTTGTCACCTTTTCCATTTTTCATATGCATGAGTTTTAAATTCAATTTTCTAAAATAAAGTTATAGGTCTACTAGGGTGTCGGCTATATCAGGAATTTTTGTAGGTACAAATTTAAAACCCTTTGAAAAAAGGGAAAAATGTTCCGGTAAAATTTCTTTATCTGTATAGTTATAGATATGAAACCCATATAAAATATCAGTAAGATTTTGAAGTTATAGATGAGGAAGAATGGTTTACTGAGGAAGAGGGAGAACAACATGTAGGTTACCAGGTTTTTCCCTTACCAAGAATCTCCAAAAGAATAGCAAGTCGCAAGCAAGCGAATTTCCCTACATATAGCAAGGTGGTGCAAAAACACAGGGGTTCACCAGGTGGTAGTAGAACCTAATTTAAACTCTTTTTTGAACAATATACAGCATACCTTGAATGGGTTTCATATCTATAACTATACAGATAAAGCAATTTTACCGGAACATTTTTTTCCTTTTTTCAAAGGGTTTTAAATTTGTACCTACAAAAATTCCTGATATAGCCGACACCCTAGTAGACCTATAACTTTATTTTAGAAAATTGAATTTAAAACTCATGCATGTAAAAAATGGAAAAGGTGACAAATATCAACCAACAGTAGGTCTGAAAAAAAGTAGTACTTTCAACCCCCCACTACATCCCCTTATTAGTACGTTTGAAAAGGTTATTAAAGATGGCATCCATAAAATTTGGGGTAAACAAAAAAGAATTTTCTACAACCTTAACCTTAATGAGAGAAATTTACTACAGAATCTAAAGGATGATAGGAGTATACGGGCTATGGTACCCGATAAAGGGGGTGGTATTGTCCTACATAATAGTGATGACTATACTAATGTTATGCAAACAATATTATTTAATGGCACAAATTATTCTACCTGTTCTAGGAACCAGATAAACACTGCTTATCAGAGAATTGACAGCTTTTAGTATGAATATCTAATGGACCAGAGGATTACCAGGTCAGATTATGACTTTTTATTGAATATGCACCCAAAAATTCCGGTCATTTTCGGCATACCCAAAATACATAAAGGTATAGAACACCCACCTTTTCGGCCCATTGTAGCGGCTGTTGGATCAAAAACTCACAACCTATCTGTATATGTGGATAGTATGATTAAACATGGTGTTGAGTTATGCCCACATTTAGTTAAGGATTCTTGGGACTTTCTTGGACAACTAATGAAGGGTATCTTTTATTTTTATTTTATTTTACATTTGTTGACCAGGCTAGTCCAGCTGGATACATATCCATTTTCAGCAGAGGCCCAGGGAGAAAAGCTCCTCGAAAGTACAGTACAATATTATACATAAAACAAAACAAAAACAACAAAAATAATTCAAAGTTTAACAGGTGAAAGTACACTACAGTACAAAATTAAGGTATTTGATAGATGACAAATCATGTAAGTAGATTAGAATATAAGGAAATATGTTCAGTTAACAACACATTTGATTGTAGAATCTTATGTTAAGTATCTTTTGTTAACATAGTAGGCAGACTGAAATACATATTTGGATATAGAAAGAGTCAAATCAATTAAAAGGCCTGTGAATAATTCTGGTTTTCATTAGGCAGTTAGTGTATACAGTAATTAAGACAGATAACTTAGTGAGAAAAAAAAAGACATGAGAGGTTAGTCTGGGTTCAGACAGGTGCAAGTTTTAAGCCTGATTTTAAATTGTGTTAGTGAAGATAGGGAGGTCAGGTCGCTGGGAAGAGAGTTCCAGGTTTTACCCACAGTATTAGTGAACAGAGTGTCCCCTGCCTTATTGTAGGTTTTGCCTATTTGTACTAGAAGTTTATTAGATGAGCGTAGGGTCTTAAGGTTGCTGTAGGGGGTGATAAGGTTGGTAAGAATTGGTGTGTTAGGCTGATATAGGATTTTATAGACAAATGTTAATTGTTTAAGTAGAAGCAGATTTGGTAACTCTAGCCAACCTAGTTTTTCATAATTAATACAGTGATGGGTTCCGAATGTAGAGCCTGTCGCAAATCTAGCAATATTGTTGTAGGAGACCGTCAGTTTGTTCATGTTGTTCTTTGAGAGGTTAGTATATATAGGGGAGGCATAGTGGAGGGTAGAGATTACGTGGGTCTGGGCAACAGTAGATCTTGCTAGTGGGGTAAGAAAGGATTTGATTCTATAGAGGGAGCCTAGTTTTTTGTTGACTGTTTTTATGGTATTGTTAATGTGGCTATCAAAGTTACGGTTATTGTCAAGGAGTTTTGTGGTAGAGTCTGGAGATATGATGGTTCCATTGTTCGATGCAACAGTAAAGAGAAGAGGTGTGGCCCTGTGGGTGGGAGTAAAAAGTAGGAATTTGGTTTTTTTGGGGTTCAGGATGAGGATGCTGTAGCCATTCCTCAACTATGCTGAACACTTTTTGGGTGAGAGATTGAAGGACTGTTGGAGTTGGGGCTGAGCATATTAATGTGGTGTCATCGGCATATTGTATTATGGAAGCTTGAGGAATAATAGTATGCAGGTCGTTGATGAAAATAGAGAATAGAAGGGGTCCAAGTATAGAGCCTTGGGGGACACCTAGTGCAATCGGGAGATGGGGAGATAACTTTTTCTCCCACATAACTGCTTGTTGCCTATTGCTTAAGTAGGATTGAAACCATTGTATAGTGAGTGCATCAAGAGATAGGTTTTTCAGTATGTTTATGAGAAGTTTGTGGTTAACCATATCGAAGGCTTTAGATAGATCAATAAAGAGGGCTGCAGATAGGATGTTGTTATTGCGATTTTTGTTTATGCAGTCGGAGAAGGATAAAAGAGCAGTAGTAGTACTGTGAAATGTCCTGAAGCCATGTTGGCAGTTAACTAATAAGTTATCTATTAGGTGTTTTAACAGTTGCTTATGTATGCATTTCTCCATGATTTTTGCCAGTGGAGATAGTATAGCAATAGGTCTGTAGTTGGATAGTTCCCTAGAGTTTCCACCCTTATGAAGGGGGATAATGTGTGCAATTTTCCAAATGGAAGGAATAGTACCCTCAGAGATTGTTCTGTTAATCAGAATGGAGATTGGGTAGGCTATGGCATTTGCAGCTTTTTGTAGATATTCTGCAGGAAGGCAATCTGCTGCAATGGTGGTAGGTTTGAGTTTACGTAAAAGGTTACGGATAAGGGATGTAGGGACAGGTTTGAAATGAAGAGGGTGACAGAGATGAGCTGTCAGGAGATAGTAGATTGGCAAGAGACTGAATGGTCTCAGTGAAGAATGTATTAAAGGTACTTGCAATTTGCTTTGGATTGTCATGTTCAGTACCTACAGGGGAGGGAGTGACAGTACGGCCTGGGTGTAAGAGTGTATTTATCCCTGTACAAAAAAACAGCAAGAAAAGTCCAATAAACTCACAGAAAGAAAGAACACACCAACTGGAACCAAAAAACTGTAGAGGATACCAAGTTAGTAATGCTTACGGAAACTATCTTTAGTTTCCAAAATGATGACAAAGCCAAACAGTACATAGGCTAATACCAGTAGTTCTTACGGTGAAAAAGCGTTGTATGCTGTTGAAAAACGCTAAACCAAGTAGCTTCCACAAAGAACTTTTATTCGACAAGAGCAACAAATAAAATCCAAGTTAACCAAGCGCTTTCGCCTGGACTATTCCAGGCTTTTTCAAGATTGAAATGTGAATGTGGCCATGCTGGTTAAATACACAGACTGATAAGCCAATTTAACAATTAAAATTCAGTTGAGATTCAATTAGCATCCGCATTTAAAGTGCCAAAGTGCTTCATCTTTCTCTATATAATTCTAATGAAGAAGTTAAATAAATTTTATACACTGTGCACATCTTATGTGTTGAATTAATGTTTCTTATGCACCTGCATATTACAAAAATTCGTTCGTTGCTGTTGAAATAGAACAGAAAAATAAAAAATAGAATTTAAAGTGTATAAAATCACAAATACAAAAAAATACATGTATAAAATATATTTGTTTTAAAATTTTCATCATGCAAAATACTATAGTGCATTGAAAACATTACTGTTCTTATCTTGTTAAATATACACTCAGATAATTTAGTTTGCATAAGTATTCTGTTTATATGTGTCAATACTCCATTGTTTAATTCATTGTTTCATTTAATGAAATTCATACCTAAAAAATCAAATATTATTCAAATTCATTTATAAACATTTTCTTTTTTGAACAAATTTCTAACTATGTTTCATAAAATATTGATGTTCAAGTTGACAAAGTGGAAACACAATAAATGCTATAAAACTATCATAATTTATTTCTTTTCACCTTCAATATACTACTAATACTGATACTGTCATTCATACCTGGGTTTTTTGAAGCATCCAATTTAATTTGCCAAATTAACTCCCTAGTTTCTAAATAACTTTCCCAATCACCTCCCCTGGGGTCAATTGTGACCCGTTCAAGGACAAAGAATTTTAAAGCCATGCTAGTACATGTTAGGGAATGTTTATAAAATGCATTCGTGTTTTTCTTTTTTTCTATCTCGTATGTATGTTCATAAATTCTTTTTTTGAGCATTCTAGTAGTTTTTCCGACATAGAACCCTTGACAAAATGTGCATAAACCTAAATACACTACTCCCACTGTGTTACAATTGTGGTAGCCTGGTGTCCTTAAAATACAATTCCTAGATGGCAAGGAAACTTCCGCTGCGTTCAAAAGGTAATTGCACTGTTTACACATACCACATTTGTATGTACCACTCTTTCTGTGAGAGGAGACAGTGTTAGTCAACTGTCTTAAATTAGAATTTTGTTCAAACATTCCTTTTAGGTTAATGTCACATTTTCTGACGAATGATAATGTGTCAGGTAGATAAGCTTTGATCTGTTCCTGCATAGTTAGAATAGGCCAAAAAGCTTGCAGGGTATTTTCTATGTATCTTGAGTCACTACTAAATGTATAAATGAAACTTTTCTGTGTTTGGTTTTGCCCTTTGTTGTTATTTATTGGAAGTGGTAAACCTTTACTAAGAAGGGGAAAGAAATTAGAGTCCCTTTTCTCTAGAACTTCTTTTGTTACAGATTTAATTAACTGTATTGGATAGCCTCTTTCTACAAACATTTTAGTTAAAAAAGCAACTTCTTCTGTTAAAGCTACTGTTGTACTGCATATTCTAGATGCTCGAATCAGTTGACTTCTAATTATTCCCTTTTTGGTGTAATCCGGGTGTGAGCTATCAAAATGTAAAAATGTGTTCGAAAAAGAAGGCTTCCTATAAATGCTTGATTGAAAATGATCACTTTCACTATCCTTAATTAAAAGAATGTCTAAATAATGCAATGAATTGTTACTAAGTTCATAAGTGAATGACAAAAAATCAGTAGTTGTGTTAATGTACCCAAAAAACTCCAAAAAAGTTTTCCTAGAGCCTTGCCATAAGATGCAAATGTCATCCAGGTAGCGTTTGTAAAATATAATCTGTTCTTTCCATTTAGTAGAATGTATAAACATTTGCTCCCATTTATGTAAAACAATGTTTGCATACGATGATGCACAAGGGGAGCCCATAGCTACCCCTTTGTTTTGCCTAAAGAATTCACCATTGAAAAAGATGTAGTTGTTATTTAGAATGATTCCCATAAATTCAGTGAGTATATTTATCTGATTATTACTGAGATTACTTAAATGGGTTAAGATGTCAGAAAACCAATCTAGTCCTATGTCATGGGGTATACTTGGGAACAATTCAACTACATCTATTGTAATCATTAATACATCGCTGCTACAAATATTCAAAGGAATGCTAGCTAAGAACTCCCAAGAATCTTTGCAAACATATGGGAGTTTGGAAACCACAGATTTAATGCTATGTTCGACATATTTGCCTAGTGGTTCTGTAATGCTGTTAGCTCCTGCAACAATTGGTCTAAATTTCAAAGGGGCAATACCTTTGTGAACTTTAGGTATGCCAAATAATATAGGAGTTTTTGGGTGTGGTACATTCAGGTAATTAAATAGTTCTTCATTTATTACCCCTTGAAGCAAATGGTCGTTTAAAATGTATCTGATGTTAGCATGTGCATTAAGGATAATGAAAGTGATCATTTTCAATCAAGCATTTATAGGAAGCCTTCTTTTTCGAACACATTTTTACATTTTGATAGCTCACACCCGGATTACACCAAAAAGGGAATAATTAGAAGTCAACTGATTCGAGCATCTAGAATATGCAGTACAACAGTAGCTTTAACAGAAGAAGTTGCTTTTTTAACTAAAATGTTTGTAGAAAGAGGCTATCCAATACAGTTAATTAAATCTGTAACAAAAGAAGTTCTAGAGAAAAGGGACTCTAATTTCTTTCCCCTTCTTAGTAAAGGTTTACCACTTCCAATAAATAACAACAAAGGGCAAAACCAAACACAGAAAAGTTTCATTTATACATTTAGTAGTGACTCAAGATACATAGAAAATACCCTGCAAGCTTTTTGGCCTATTCTAACTATGCAGGAACAGATCAAAGCTTATCTACCTGACACATTATCATTCGTCAGAAAATGTGACATTAACCTAAAAGGAATGTTTGAACAAAATTCTAATTTAAGACAGTTGACTAACACTGTCTCCTCTCACAGAAAGAGTGGTACATACAAATGTGGTATGTGTAAACAGTGCAATTACCTTTTGAACGCAGCGGAAGTTTCCTTGCCATCTAGGAATTGTATTTTAAGGACACCAGGCTACCACAATTGTAACACAGTGGGAGTAGTGTATTTAGGTTTATGCACATTTTGTCAAGTGTATTTATCCCTGCCCAAAATTTTTGTGGTTTGCTTTGCTGGGTATGTTGGAGTTGAATGTAGTAGTTTCTTTTGTCTGACAGTATTGCTTTTTTTGTGTCATTTCTTAGCTGTCTGAACTTTTGACTATTGATGTAGTAGACCTGTTTTCCTGTATTCCCAAACAAGAAGGTTTAACCTATTTTGAAGAGACACCATTTAGTATGTCCAAACTACATTGTGATGAGGTTCGCCTAATATGTGAAATAATGGGACTTATTCTGGAAAACAACTATATCTTTTTTGAGGGTGAATATTTCCAACAGGTTAGGGGTGTAGCGATGGGAGCAGCATGCACCCCAACCTATGCAAACCTGGTACTCCTAGGATGGGAAAGAGAACATGTATTTAAAAGTGAATTCTTTGCTAACATAACTTTTTATTGTAGGTTTTTGGATGACATTTTTATTTTGTGGAAGGGAACTGCGGAAAGCATTCCTTTGTTCATCCAATACCTCAATAATACTACTGAATTTTTGAAGTTCACTTTTCAATTTCATTTTCAAGAGATCAGTTTCTTGGATACTAAAATTAAAGATAAAGAAAAATTTATATCTAGGATATACCGTAAAAAAAACTTTTGTAATAATTATTTGCACTTTGATAGTTACCACCCGGTGTCACAGAAGAGGAGTATTATTTTATTTATTTATTTATATTTGTTGACCAGGAGTGTCCGACTGTTTTCAGCAGAGGCCCTGGGAGAAAAGCTCCACAGTTAAAATAAACAGACGGTAGTTACATTGGATTACATAGCGATTAACAATTTACATAGCAATTACTTACAACATATTTACGGATGAAGAACATAGTACATCAGTAGACAACTAGAATCTTTATCTGTGAAGTACATAACAGACATTAACAAATGTTACAAGAAGAAGTTCCTGCTGTATAACAAGTACTGGCTTATGTGCATCTGAGCTTGCTATAATCAAGGTAGTTAGTGGAGTGGAAAGAAAGGTAGTGGTTGGATGGGAAGGGTGATGTTAGAGTGGGAGTTGCAAGGGCATAGCCAGCATGTTTTTAGGTGCACTTTTAGTAAAGTTTTGAAGTGGGTGCATGATGGTATGGAGGTAATTGTGGGTGGGAGGGAGTTCCATAATTTGGCTATGGTGCAAGAGAATAGTGCTTCACCAGCAGAGTTATTGGTTTTAGTGATCTGCAAGTGATTTTTGTTGCTGGATCTTAGTGGTCTGGTGGTGCGATAGGGTTGGAGTAGATTATGGAGGGATGGGACATTTAGTGGATGATTTAGTAGTTTGTGGTCGACTGACAGTTGATACCATTGAAGGAGGTGAGGGAGTTCAAGCCAGCCCAGTTCAGCAAGTGAGAGACAGTGGTGACTACGGTAGGATGCCCCTGTGGCGAATTTGGCGATTTTGTTGTAGCAGGTCTCTAGCTTGTTTAGATCGCATTGCCTTAGGTTGGTATATATTGGACAGGCATAAAGTAGGGTGGAGATAAGGTGGGAATTTGCTATTGAAATCTTTGTTGCTTTGGTGAGAAGTTGCTTATTTCTGTATAGCGCTCCTAGTTTTTTGTGGACTTTTTTTATGGTCAAGGATATGTGAATGTCAAATTTTAGTTTATTGTCTATTTCCACTCCTAGCAATTTGGTGTGTTCAGTTGGGTATATAGTGGTGTTAAAGTGAGAGTTGTTTTGAGTATGTTTGGTGGGTTGGAAGATGAGTAGTTTAGTTTTGTTTGGGTTGAGTATTAATGGGGCATCGGATAACCAAGTTTCAACAGAGGAAAAGTCTTCCTGTGTGACTTTTTGCAGTTTGGGTAGGGACTGGGCTGAGTAGATGATGGTTGAGTCATCTGCATATTGTATGAATGTGCCATGTTTGGTGGCAGAGGCTAGATTATTGGTGAAAACAGAGAAGAGTAGGGGTCCAAGGATGGATCCTTGGGGAACCCCTATGGAGACAGGTAGCTGGGGAGATATGTCATTCTGCCATACAACGGATTGTTGGAGGTCAGACAGGTAACTCTGAAACCAGTTGGTGACTGATTGTGAAAAGGATAGGTTATTGAGGACAGAGATAAGTTGTTTGTGTGGGACCATGTCAAATGCTTTAGCTAGGTCTAGGAAAGTAGCAGAGGAGAGATAGCCATTGTTTTTATGCTGAAGGATAGTGTTAGTAAAAGAGAGTCAGGCAGTGGTTGTGCTATGGTTTGGTCGGAAATCATGCTGAGTATTGAAAAGGAGTTTGTTAGTAAGGAGGTAGCTTGAGACCTGAGAGTGTATACATCTCTCTAGTATTTTGGAGAGTGGGGAGAGAATAGCTATGGGGCGGTAATTGGTTAGTTCTGTGGAGGGTCAGCCTTTGTGGAGGGGAATTATATGTGATACTTTCCACAGTGTGGGAATGTAACTTTCTGACAGAGATCGGTTAATCAAGATAGATACTGGGTAGGCCAGAGCATCAGCTGCGATTTGTAGGTATTCACTTGGGAGGTTGCTGCTGATTATTAAAGGACAGGCTATTAGAATAGCTAGAATGACATCTTTAAAGGAAGATGTCCTTAGTGAATTTAACTTCTTGAAAGGTATGTTTTTAGATAGAGGTTACCCCCTAGATTTAGTAGACAATACACTCAATGAAGTTTTAAAAGAATGGGGTAAAAAATATACCCCCCTTTTAGGCAAGGGACTGAGTAAAATCGCAGACTGTGGGGAAAATGTTGAAAATGTGAGTGACATTAATTTTGAACAAACCTGTATTGTACAGTACAGTCCTTTATATCAACAAGTAAAGGAAGTAATACACAAGAACTGGAGCATCTTTAAAGTTGACAATGACATTTATCAAGTGGGGGGAGACTGTTTTTACTACAAAAATTGGCCCTAATATAAAAAGATTTCTAGAAAATAAACATCACAATTTAACAAATAGAGAAATAACAAATGGTAGTAGACCCTGCGGTAGATGTAGTTATTGCTCCTACATTCTACAAGAAAACATGATTTGTTTGGATAATAAAAATAAAAGTGCGGTCCACTTAAAAGAGGCAATTGTTATTCCAGCAAGTTGGTATATATTGCTAGGTGCAACACCTGTACTTCCCATTACATTGGGAAGACTAAAAGGTTATTAAAGACTAGAATATATGAGCATTTGTATGATGTAAAGAATAAAAGGGACACCAATGCTCTGTATAAATGATGGCTATACAGACTTCAAATTTGCTATTCTTGATTTAATAAACATAGAAGCTAGGGGTGGGGATTGGCAGAATGCATTACATAAAAAAGAACTGTTGCGGCAATTGAGGTTATCAGCAAATTTCCCTCCTGGTTTTAAATGATTATTTAAGCTTATTACCTGTTCTCAAGGAAAAAGCAGAGCATACTTAAATGCTCCTTGTAGCAAGTATGTTTATGTTGAAAACAAAAAAACAATTTTACAGTAGTTGATCATAATGAAAGGAATATATATAATAAAACCTCTTTCTGGGCTTGGAACTGTGTTTGAAATACATTCTTTTTAGAAAAATATTTATTTTTTTAACAAGATATTACTTGGTATTCTTTTAAATATTAATTGTTTTAAAAGCTGGTTTATCACTGGGAAATGTTTAACCAATCACTGGCAAGCTGATTGTATAAAAAAATGCTGTTTAACTGTTGTTCAGGTTAATTCTGATGAAGTCAAAGTGGATTGACGAAAGCGCTTAATTTTTGTAATAATAAAAGAGTGTTTTGGGACTTGCAACAATAGTGCTTTATTCTTTGGTTTATCTGTTTTTTAAGAGCACTATTGCACCACCTACTTTTTGGTTTACATTACAATACACTAAGTTCCAGTCAAGCACAGAGTAGTTACATTTCTATTTATACATAAACAGTAGTTACATTTATACATTCTAAGATTTTACAGAAGTGGAAGTTACTAAAGAGAAGGCCCACATGTAACTTAGTGGATTGTATAGGGAGCAGTTATGTATAAAAAATGTTTTGTCATTTCAGTGAGAGGCTGAGTGTATTCTGTTTAATAAGAGTATCCTATGGTGAACAAAGTCTTTACCTGGTGATGAGCATGTAAAGGACCAGGATTGGTTAAGATGCTGTTTAAGCATTCATTTAAAACTACAGAGTTTGTTGGAGAGTTTTATTTGTGTGGGGATACTATTCCAGAGTTTAGCACTACACTGGAAGTAGAGCGAGTCTCTTTTAACATTATTTGACTTATTTGTAATAAGAATTTGTTACTAGAGCATATGTCTCTTGCTGGACAGTAGGTCAGTAATAAGTTATGTAGTGCAGGGCATTTTTCTGAATGGTGAATGAGCTGGTGTGCTGTAGTTAGCTGTGAATATATTAGGTAGTTTTGTAGTTCAAGCCAGTTTAATTGCTTTAAACTATGATAATGGTGGGTACTGCTAGGGAGACTGGTGGCAAATTTAGCTAATTTATTGTAGCAGGAGGCAAGTTTCTTTCTTTTCTCCATAGGCAAGACTGCTCTGCAGTTTGTAGCATGTTACAGGCCACCCTCTCAAACTCAGGAACCTCACACAGCTTTCCTGAAAACACTGGAGGGGATAAATGTATCTCCAAACACCATCATACTGGGTGATTTCAACTATCCAAATATAGACTGGGATCACTACTCAAGCCCCAAAACTCTAGCCCAAAGGTTCCTAGAGTTCATAAACTCAAATACCATGGAACAACTAGTCACCATCCCCACAAGAGGAGAAAACATACTAGATCTCATCATCACGAACATGGGGTCACAATGCTCAACACCAGAAGTATACCCATCATTGGTGAGATCAGATCATAAACTAATCTCACTGGAAGTCCACATCCTGCCCCCACCCCAGATAAAAAAGACCACAGTGAAGAACTTCTCAAAAGCCGACTTCACACTTCTAGGAAGACTGGTGTGGTCTCTTTCAAGGCCCCCGAGCCAGCGGAAACCATTACTCAAACCGCTGAATCACTTACAAATGCCTTTTACCAGCACCTCCAGGACTGCATGGATCAGGCAATCCCAAACAAAACAAAGACTCTTTGTACCAAAGGCAAGCGTCCAGTCTGGTGGACCCCAACCATAAACAAGCTCTACAACAAAAGGAAGAAGCTACTACAAGATAGAGCAAAATCCGTAAAAGGGAAGACACCCTTGATCATTATAAGTAAAAAAACTAAGATCTCTCATAAAATCATCCAAGGCAAATTTTGAGAGAAAATCGTTAAGGACTCAAAAGACAATCATAAGGCCTTTTTTAGCTATGTTAGAAACCTGGGAGGAAACTCCCAGATATGCTCAGAATTAGTTCAAAATGATGTAAAAAAAAAATCACTGAACCTACAGACATTGCCAACATACTGGCTGACAGGTTCAATGCAAACCCCCCCCCCCCCCACCAAAAGGATAAATATCTATACCAGAGGATTGTAGCCCCCCAAACATCTCAAATGCTCAGGTGAGAACTGCTCTCTCCAAGGTGAAAAACACAGCATCCATGGGACCAGATGGTGTCCCCGGTTGTGTGCTCCACGAACTCAATGAGGAATTAAACCCGTAGTTAGGGCAGCTGTTTAATCTTAGCCTCACCTCAGGATACGTACCCAAGGAGTGGCGTACGGCAATGGTGGTCCCACTTCACAAAGGAGGTGCCTCCACCGACCCCGGAAACTACTGTCCCATCAGCTTGACAAGCCTGGTCTGCAAAGCTATGGAGAGGATCATAATGGAACTCATAAATAAAGACATAGGGGACTTGCAGACTTTGGATCCAACCCAGTTTGGATTTGTCAAGGGCAGATCATGCCTTTTAAAATTGGTTGACTTTTTCGAAACAGTCACCAAGGCCATTGACGAGGGCAAGGCAGTCCACACAGCCTACCTTGACCTGGCAAAGGCTTTTGACACAATACCCCACTCGGGTATCATTGAAAAACTCACCAGCTTAAATGTAAACCCATACGTCACAAGATGGGTTGCAAACTGGCTAAGTGACAGAACCCACAGGGTCAGAGTTGCTGGCACCATGTCAGACTCCAAGCCTGTCACAAGTGGTGTCCCACAGGGCTCAGTCCTGGGCCCACTCTTGTTCGGCATCTACTTTTCAGAAGTACAAGCAAACACAGGAGGATTATGGCTGACAAAGTTTGCAGATGACTGCAAACTGGGCACCATAGTTGAAAACCCATCTGACACAGACATCCTTCAGAAGGGTCTCATAGAAACGGATAACTGGTGCCAGAGCCATGGCCTAAAGTTAAATGCCAAAAAATGCATAGTCATACCCTTTGGGAAAAACAAGGTTACCCCTAGTTACCATATAGGTGGCAATCCACTAAGCACAGAAGAGGTTATCAGGGATCTGGGGACCCAGGTTGACAGTAACCTTTCGTTTGACACTCACGTTGCCAAAGTAGTTAGGAAGACCTTCTACATTGCCCACCTGATCATGAAGGGATTCACATCTAGATCAAGGGAGGTCATCGTTCCCCTGTACTCATCACTCATCAGACCAATGATTGAGTACAATGCCCCATTCGAATGTATCTGACCCGACACCTGCAGCAATTGGAAAGGCCCCAAAAGTTCCTCACCAAAAGGATAAAGGGTCTCAAAAATATGTCTTATGCTGCCCGACTGAAGGAACTCCAGCTCTATTCAGTCGCTTACTGTCTGCTCAGAGGTGACCTGTGCCTGACATACAAGGCCATGTCCAACCCGGAATTAATGAACATGCTTCACCTCAAAAAATCTAAATCCATCAGAACTACAAGGGCAAGAGACTTAAACCTCAACACGGTTATTAATAGGACGTGCTGGAGGGACAGATTCATCACCCAGAGACTCCCTATGCTGTGGAACAAAATCCCGGTACATGTGAGGCAGAGCACCTCACTGGCTTTGTTCAAGAGAAATCTTGACCAATGGATGGGAGATCGCAGGTATACCCCAGGGATAACCTCAGTGTCACTGCTTGACAGAGGCACAGCAAAATAATGGGCATAATATCCTTCAAACTAAAGGGGTGGCGAAAGCCACAAAACTCTGGGTTAGGCTTATAAATGCCCTAGGGCAGATAGCCTAGTATGAACCTATGAACCTATGAGTATCTTTTAAGTTTGTTAGGATAGGAGTGGTGTACAAGAGAGTTGGCAATAAAAACGGGATAGCTAGGGTTTTTCTTGTAGTATATATATATGTAAAGAATACACTGATCCTATAAAGGAAGCATAGTTATGGTGAGTAGATTTAATGGTGTGCAGTACATGTTGGTCAAATTTGAGACTGTCATCTATTTTAAAAGCCTATAGTGTGGCTTACATTTTCAATGACAGTATTATTTGCTGACTTAGTTGTAAAAAATTATTTTGATTTTGGCATCTTTTAGAAGTAAAAAGCATTATTTATTTATTTATTTATTTTACATTTGTTAACCGGGAGAGTCCGACTGGATACATGTCCATTTTCAGTGGAGGCCCAGGGAGAAAAGCTCCAAGTACATAACAGACATATGAACATTGTTAATGCAAAAAAAGGAAGATAGTTGAGTTCTAAATACAATATAAAGATACATCACATCTTGGGGAAAAAAAAACAACAGCAGCATATAAAAAAAACATAGGTCAGTTACAAAGGCGCCTTGTTAAAAAGCGGTTAAGGATAGTGAGGTAAGAGAAGGGTAAATGATAGTGGTTAATCAGGTTTGGAACAGGGACATTGCCAGAGAGTATTGAGATGGGGTTTAAGCTTTTTTTGAATTGTAGGAGTGAGGGTTCTGAGGTGAGCATGGTCGGTATGGAGTTCCACATTTTACCTACAAAGTTTGAGAATAGAGAATACCCAGCAGAATTATTGGCTTTGGTAGTTTGAGCTAAGATCTTATTGGAGGAGCGTAAAGATTGCAGGTTAATATAGGGGTTAATGATGTTTTTCAGAGCTGGTGTTTTCTCTGGGTGATACAGTATCTGGTGAGCCGTTTTGAGTTGGTTGAAATGGAGTTGGCTGGAAAACTCTAACCACCCTAGTTGCTTCAAGTTAGTGCAGTGGTGCGTTCTAAAGGTGGAATTTGTGGCAAATCTAGCTATGTGATTGTAACAAGAAGCAAGTTTGTTAAGGGTTGTCTTGTTTAGGTTTGTAAAGAGGGGAGGCATAGAAAAGAGTTGATAGTAGGTGTGTGCTGGCAATTGTAATTTTAGCGTGAGGAGTGAGAAAGTGTTTTACTTTATAGAGAGCCAAGCTTTTATTGACGGTTTTGATGGTAAGATTGAAATGGGTGTCAAATTTAAGGGAGTTATCAATGGTAACACCTAATAGCTTTGTGTGAGCTTCTGGTGATATAGTGATTCCATTGGAGGATGTAATAGAGAAGGTGGGGAAGAGTCTTGTTAGTGGGTGAGAAAGTAAGTAGTTTTGTTTTGTTGGGGTTGAGAACTAGTTGTCGACTTGAGAACCATTTTCTATTAGGTTGAAGGTGTCTTGGGTTGAAGCAGTGAGGTCTGCCAGGTTGGAGGCAGTGCTGATGATAGTCGAATCATCTGCATATTGAATGCATGTGGCATGGGGGTGATTGTGGGCAGGTCATTAACAAAGATGGTGAAGAGAAGAGGGCCAAGAATAGATCATTGGGGAACTCCAAGTGTAACAGGTAGGCATGTAGATAATTTGTCCTGCCATAGAACAGCCTGTTGCCTATTGGACAGGTAGGATTGGAACCATTTCAGTGTGGAATTGCTGAGTAATAGTTTTTAATGTATGGAGGAGTTGAATGTGGTTCACCATATCAAAGGCCTTGGAGAGGTCTAAGAAAGAGCAGATGATAGTTTATTATTGTTTCTGAAGTTATTGATGGTATTAGAAAAGGATAGTAGGGCTGATGTGGTACTGTGATTTGGCCTGAAGCCATGTTGGGAGTTAGCTAGAATTTTATTTTTGGTGAGGTGTTCCATCAGTTGTTTGTGGACACACTTTTCCATAATTTTGGCCAGGGGTGAGAGTATAGCTATAGGTCTGTAGTTGGTTAGCTCTAGTGAGCTACCACCTTTATGGAGAGGAATAATGTGGGACATTTTCCATATGGAGGGATGAAGGCTTCTGACAAGGTACGGTTTATGATTATGGAGACGGGATAGGAAATGGCCTCAGCTGCTTTTGCAGAAACTCAGCTGGGAGAAGGTCAGCTGCTAGCTTAGTGGGTTTTAGTTTTTAAGAAGAGATGTTATAAAGGATATGGGTACTGGATCGAAGGTAAATAGATGATCTGATGTAGTTGTAGTATTCTGCTGGCATGGGTAGTGGAGTGGGCTGGTTGTTTGTTTGAATTGTGTGGCCAGGGATTGTATAGTTTCTGTGAAGAAACTATTGAATGTGTTAGCAATGTTTACAGGGCACTGTTGTTTGCAAGTTGTTGGAGTGGGGGTGGTTGTCTGGCCTGGGTGCAGGAGCTTGTTTAAGCCTGCCCAGAATTTTTGTGGATTATTAAGGTGTTTGTGTTGGAGGTGGAGGAAGAAGTTTTTTATCATTTAAGATCATTCTTTTAGTTTCATTTCTAAGTTGCGGAAGGTTTGGTGGGAGTGTGGGTCTTTAGAGTGCACCATGTGACCCACATCTTGTTTCTAGATAGGATTTTGGATTTTGTTTCCTTAGAGAGCCATGGTGCGGTTTTGGTTTTAGTTCTAATGGACCGTATTGGAGCATGGGAATCTAGAATCTTGAGGAAGGTGGTGTTGAAGTAGATAACTGCCTCTTCAAGAGGAAGAGACTTGAGTATTGTCCAGTTGTGGGCTTTAAGTTCAGTTTGAAAAATGGAGGCGTTGAATTTATTATTATTCCTGATTTTTTTATGGTTGTAAGAAGGAGGGTGATTTTCTTGAATTTGATAACATAGGTGAGTAAGTGATCACTCATGTCCTCTGGGTGAGTACCTGCTGAGTACTGGTCAGGATCTTTATTAGTAAGGATCCAGTCCAGGATGCTGTCTTTGTTTTGGGGTTTACCTAGTCTGGTAGGAGTGGATATGAGCTGAGAAAAGCCATGTAGATTTATGCTGCTAGATGGGAAGCTAGATGAGAAGGAATTCCAATCGATGTTGAAGTCACCTAACACTATGGATTCCTGGGGGTGAGTTTGAGTTAACCAGTGGAGAAAGTCCTCTAAGGTTTTGTTATTATTGTTGCCTGGGGGGATGTAAATACATGCTATATTTATGCTTTTATGTTTGTTTGGTTGAAGTTTTACAAGTAGAATTTCGCATTGTTTGTTAGGAGGGTTGTGGAGAGGCAAGGGAGATTTGTAATGTATTTTTGTAGAGTATGGCTACACCGCCACCTTTACGAGTTATTCGGTCTGCTCTTAGTATATCATACCCTGGTGGGATTATCTGTGTGTCTTTCGTACTTGGTTTAAGCCAGGTTTCTGTGAGACATAGTAGGTCTAGGGAACAAGTAGCTAAAAGGGCATGTAGGTTGTGAATCTTATTGTTTACACTTCTGATGTTTAGATGACAGGTCAGAAGAGAGTTAAAGGGTCTAGAGTTTAGATTGAGAAGTGGAGGGAGGATAGGGTGGAATTACAATTGAGTGGAGGGAAGGGCCAGGGTTGGGGTGGATATCACCATCTGTGGCTAGTCTGTGATTCAGAGTGGTAATGAATTTGAGGGCTTTGAGTAGAAGTTTGTAGTAATGTTTATCATTTGGCCTAATATTGGTAGGTTTGATAATTACATAGCGTTCGAGTTCTAACAAGGTGGGTGAGTAGGGAGTTGAGTCATGGCCTCTGTTGTTAATTATGGGTGAGGGGTTGGTTTGGTAGCCTGGGTGGTGGAAGCCTATGTAAGACCAGGTTTCATATAGGGTAGCTAGGTAAGGGACAAGTAGGAGGGGAAAAAGAGTTAGTATGATAAGCTTCCTGGGTGGTGTCATATTCCGTTTGATCTTAGAGGGCGGTAGTGAGGTACAGGAAGTTAGTGGACAGTAGGGGGAGTGGTTTGAGGTTATAAAAGTACGAGTACTGGGGGCGGGTGGGAATAGGGGGCAGGGCGGGAGCGGAGGCGACCACAGCAGCAGAGTGCTTTCATGAGCGGGGTTTACACTAAGCCACTAGAGCCCAGGTTTCAAGATGTAACTCCTGAATAATTAACTTAAGCCACTAGAGCCCAGGTTTCAAGATGTAACTCCTGAATAATTAACTTAAGCCACTAGAGCCCAGGTTTCAAGATGTAACTCCTGAATAATTAACTTAAGCCACTAGAGCCCAGGTTTCAAGATGTAACTCCTGAATAATTAACTTGCAGGTGAGTAATGTCATCTAAACAAACACCAGGTTCAATGCCTATGCTTTGGGAGCTTGTTTTTACAATTTTATAGCAGTTTGCCTTAGTTTTAGAGTGTGTTCTGTAGTTTAAGTGGAGTATATGCAAACAAGCTTGGATTTTTTGTTTGGGTAAGCCTAGGGAGATTTGTGCTAGTGCTGAGGATCCTTAAATAATACTTTACTTTAAAGTCTATACTAAAATGACCAGATAATGACCTGTTTTGTTTTTACAGGTTGTGGGCAAAAGTAGAGTAGTCGCTCGAAAAGGGCGAAGTTCTTTTCTGCCTTACGCTGTGCAGGGGAAGACCTGGGAGGGATAGAGAGAGCTTGATTTCAGAGGCAGTCAGAAGCAGCTGTGTAGCTTAAACAACATTAGACTACCCGAGGAAACCCCTAAACTATGTTAGTAAAATCTTCACATATCTTTACATATAGCATAAATCATTATAACACATTAGCATTAACTTAGTTTTCTTGGGGTTGAGTAGGAGGTTGGATTCTTTGAGCCAGGTTTCTACAAAGGTTATTTACTTACTTATTTAACATTTGTTTACAAGGAAAGTCCAACCTGGAATAAAGCCAATTTTCAGAGAAGGCCTGGGGAGAAACGCTCTGGATGCATGTCTTAGTAATGTGGAAGGAAACCAGAGCACCCGGAAGAAATCCACAAGAACGCAGGGCTATGTAGACTACACATGGAAGGAACCTCAGCCGAGAATCGATCTGGAGAATCTCTTGTAGTGAGGTGACAACGCTAGCTGCTACGTCACTTTATTGTTGAGGCTGCAAATATTAATGTATTGTTGTCTGCATACTGGACTAAACTAGCATGGTGAATGGAGGTCATTAATAAATACATTAAATACTAGAGGACCCAGGATAGAGCCCTGAGGGACACCTGTAGTAACTGGTTGAAAGGATGAGTATGTTTTTTGCCATTTAACAGCTTGCTGCCTTACAGATAGGTAACTAAGAAACCACAACATGAAATATTGTTAAAGTCCTGTTGAGGAGAGCTGAATAAACAGTAGCTGGTGTCAGACAGTATCAACTAACAACATGGTGGACACAAGCAGACCTTTATTTCTATGTCATTTTATTACACTGGTAAAATGTAATAGAGCAGTAGTGGTGCTGTGCTGGGGCCTAAAGCCATGTTGTGTTTCTGACAGCAGGTTATTTGAGGTTAGGTACTGCATCAGTTGCATGTGGGTGCAGTTCTCTAATATTTTGGAGAGGGAGGAGAGACTTGCTAGTAGTCTTTAGTTATTAAACTCTGTAGATGTGCTGCCTTTGTGCAGTGGTATGACTTCACATTTTTTCACAGTGATGGGACATTTTTCTGCTATGGATCTATTAATTAGTATGGACACAGGGAAGGCCATCACTTCTGCAGCCATTTTTAGTTAGTCTAACGGTAGTTGGTCTACAGCTATGGAAGTAGTTTTTAGTTTAAAGATCAACTTCCTTATCAGCAATGTAGGTACTGAACTAAAATTGAAGGGCTGTGTATGGTTTTGATTGGACTGGGGTACAGAGAGGGGGCAGATGTATTAGTGTCTAAGAGAGATAATACTGATTGTATAAAGTAGGAATTAAACTGTGTGCAGCTAAAGTCTGTCATATTGTCTGTTTTTGGAGAGGGAGTGGTGGTCTTGCCAGGATGGAGTTTATTTTGTGATGACCAAAAAAGTTATGGATTGTTTTTATGTTTGTTTTGTAGGTTGGTATAGTATCTTTGCTTATCCTGTTAGGCATGGAGTTTTGCAAGGCTTCTAAAATGTCTAAATTGCTAGAAGGCATTTTTAGTTCTACTTTTATACCAAATTTTCCAGACTTTATCCTTTTTGTCAGTTTCTTTTGTCAGCCATAGTGCGGGGTTGGGCTTTACTCGTACTGCTGCTAGATTACTTAAAGTCTGTAAGAATATGTTATTAAAAAGTGTTGCATTATCATGTATTTCATTTTCTTTATCCAGGATTCAGTAGCTATGACTACATGTATGTGGCAAGGTAGGCATGTATGTCATGGATTTTATTGCACATACGTCTTAGGCTCATATTTAGTAAGGTAAGCTCGGGTTCTGTTTTTTTGCTGAAATGTATTAGGTGACTGGTTTATTTTGGATTAGAAGTGATGCTTTTATGAACAGTGGGACATGGGTCGGGGTGAATATCTACTCTAATTTTTTGAATTGATATTTTACAGAGGGAAGACTGTGGCCAGTTATATGTTGGTCTTGGTTTGATATCTGATCATAAATTTGGATACTTAGTTTTGAGAAAATTATAGATAAATAAATCAGATATGGTTTGCTTGTAGAGATAGCATGTCATGGAGAAAGGCAGGGCAGGTAGATGTTGATATTTTTTGTAAGGATTGGTTGAAGTCCTAAGTATTGATGGAGGTGGATTTGATAATTGGTGATGAAGGCTAGTACAGCGAGGAATAACAGTAAAATAATCTTACTTAGGGGTGGGTATCTTATTTAACTTGGGTTTTATCACTGTTGTACAACAGGATTAGAAAATATTAGGAGGGTACTGGGCTGGCTGTCGAGATGTACCTTGATAGGTAAAGGAGGAAAGGATTACGACAGTTGAGAGAGTGTCTTGGGTGTAAACGAGTGGCTGTTACTACTGCCAGAAATTCTATTGATTCTTTTCTTTTGAACGGAACTGATGCTATTGGTTTGAGGAATATATGGGTGGTGCTAAAGTATAAATGTAGATTAAGGGGGGGGCAACAACTGGGAGTAGGGTAAGGGAGCGGAGTGAGGCCGAGCGTTAGCAAGGGCAAATGAAGTGGGTTCAAAACTTGGCAAAGAGACAGAGAAAGAAATCAGTGACTTAAACAGCCACAAACATGCTGAGAAAGATGAGCAACAGGTACAATGCACTTGAAAAGGCCTCTAGGCCACTTCATGAAAATCTTGATTATGCTCTAGGACACACTTTTAGACGGAGAGTTAGTCTAATATCACCTTGACTTGAATAATGCTGATAACAGTAAATATTGAACTTGACTGTTTGAACAACTGTATAATGTAAGGAGGTTTCTATAGACTTTGAAATGCAAAGTCCTAAGGTCACCCAACCCCCACAGATCAGCAAAACAATGAGAACAAGTAAGCCAGAATTCAGCAGTGCAGCTCTGGAAAATTACTGTCTCAGTAATCAAAGTGGTTGCAAAGGAAGAGAAATAAACTTAAGGAAGGGAGACAGTGGGACTGCTGAAAACAATGAACTGAGCACAGTTAAAGGAGAACGTACCAATACGGCCTGCTGTGGTCTAACAAAATGGAGCTATTACAGTGGACAAGGTGCTTTGTTTTAGATAACAGTATCCTTTGGCAAGCAAGAAATCCCTTGTTGCTATCACACTGACAACACAACCTTTAAAATTTATCCAGCAGTTAGGTTCACAGGTTAGTACTAGGCTATCTAACCTTATGGGCGGTATTAAGCCTAGCCAAATTTCTCTGCCCAAAGGTAAGAATCAAACCTTGTATCTGTAAGTTAAACACCTTAATCATTATGCCAACCCTAACACCCCATTTGGGAACATATAAAGATAACGACCTGTCCTTTTTTCACCACATATCCATTACTTTAAGAAAATGCTTTTTCATTGTTCGGCTTATTACCAAGGGTGTTGCATCCAGGTGCAAGGATGTGATCACACCACTGCATTCTGCAATCGTCAGGCTGATAACGGAGTATAATCCCCCTGTTGGTATGGGCCTGACCAGGCGTCTGACAAAACTCAAATGCTCACAGTGTCTTCCTAACTAAGAAAACCAGCATAAATCATAGAAAGTATACAGATAGTCTCAAAACCTTATCCCTCTTCTTGGTATCATACAGGCTAGTGAAAGGCGATACCTGCCTTACGTATACAGCCTCAACGGACCTTACCCTGTCAGACCTATTATATATCTGCAAGTCCAATGGGGGTATAAACACCAGCCCAAGAGATCCAAATATCGTTTGCTACATAAAGAGAACATGTTGAAGGAACACATACGCATCACACAGAGTATCACGGCTTTGGAATTATGTTCCTCTCCACATAAAGCAATGTACTACTTTTACACTATTTAAACGTAATCTGGACAAATGGATGGGTAGCTGTAAATCCACCCCTAGTTTAGTACCCAGCCCCAACACTGTGAGAATATTCCACCCTCCACTTAAATATAGATGAAGCATCCTGTGTCAGCCTAACAAGTTCTATTAATCTCTGGGTTAACTGTACGTAAAACATAATTGCTAAAAACTTAACAGGAATGTACAAATAAGCTTCTAAACAATCCTCACTAGTCTAGTAAGTACCTATGAACACAGCTGTACAAAACTGAATAAAAAAGCTTATACAAAAATAAACAAATAAAAATCTAAGAAAACATTCAGTTGTAAGGTACCAGTAAAAAATGGCTTTATTAACAAAAGACTGATCTGAGTCAAAACATTAGTTATATTTTTTAGGTAGTTTAGATAAGTAACATGCTGTAACATAACACCACTAACCTACAAAATAAACAGACACTTAAAAACAACATTAAAATGCACCTCAAAAGAGAAACCATTCAAGAGAATGAGAATGAAAGGGGTTGGAAGGGTGGACTAATGGTTAAGGTGTTTGCCTTATAAACACAAGGTGCAGGGTTTGAGTCTCACAAGGGATAATTGGCTAAGCTTAAAAAAAATGGCTCGCAAGTGCAGTTAGCCTAGTACTAATCTATGAACCTATGAACCTATGAGAAGGTCCTTCAGTAAAAACCTGCACAAGCTACAAAGTACAAGTACAAATGCTGAGTAGTAGCATTCAATGAGAAATGTTCTTTTCTAAGATAAAAAGATTCACAGAAAGAAAGGGATAGATTGTCTAGAATGTTACTCTGTCAGATCTAATAATACTGACTATCTTATTCTAAATGCCATCTTTCTCCTCTTTGCAATCTGCCTGGAATGTCAGTTAATGTCTGTATGTTCTTTTGTCTTTAGGTATTTCCTGTGTTTTCTTCATGCAGAGATTTGATACTTTGTGTCTTTGTCAGTTCAAAAATATTACTTTTCGTTGGTTCCCGAGTTGCAAGAACTGCAAGTGTAGTTCCACTTTAGTTTTGCTAGTCACACAGTATGTGCATGAACACATTATCTCCTTCTGGATGCTTGCATTTACTTCACAATTGTGTGACCACATAGTTATGATGGGGGGGGGCACAGCCCACAACATATGGGTCGCAGGGAAGTCTCCCCTTACAGGAATACCATTTCTGTTATTATTTATTTTCAACATTAATGTATGATGATGTTATTTTTCTGTTGTCAATTTTTTTCGGAGAAATGTTACGGGATAAATATGATTGTTTATTTTTCTGTTATGGGTCAATACGGTGTGTGTCTGTCTGTGTGTGTTGACAATATGTATCATTGATAGAAGGACAAACTACTTTTTTCTGTTCATACTACAGTCTGCATGCACACTAAGTTCAATGAGACACTGGAAGCAAAACATAAAATGGCAAGTTCAATTTTTCCAAATGTTACTTGGAAATCATACTGTAACCCACACAGCTTTCACATTCAAAAACATACAATGTTGCAGTCTTTCCAACAACTCGGCTGCCTTTAGAAGTTTCAGGCTGTAGGCCTCATCCACACTCTGCTTTCTGCTATATAAACAGGGTAAACTGCACAGGTTAGCCACAAATGAGTACTCACCTTCTTTACTGTTAGGCCTTTCTTCAGATGTTCAGTCTGGTGAGGAACCAACTTCCTGATTTTAACCCAACAGGCAACTTCTCTTTATACCCTAGTAAATGCCAATCCAGTCCTTATTATCTTGCTAATGCATGGTAGTTACAGAGTACATCTCTGAGAGAATATTCCCAATGTCCGCTTAAATGCGAGTTACAGGTTTTGCAGATTTGACATGCACATTTTAAAGACACATTTGCTAACATCAACAGGTTACAACTACCCCCTCCCCGCGCAAATCCAAGTATGGATAATTATACCTTGTACGTCTTGGACAACACATAAGCATTCCTGCTGGCAAGGCCAGGCTTGTGGGTCACTGTATACTATAAGAGTTGGAAGAATAATGGGCCGTTGGCACAACTTTGCATTGCTGTCAGTTTGCCTACTTAACTATTGCAAAAGGGCATGATCAGATACCAAGCTGAATTGCCTGCCTAACACACAGTACATCAATGCACAGAAAGACCACTATAAAGCTAGACACTCTCTTTCAATTGATGACTACCTCTTTTGTGCACTGTATACCTTACTGCCGATTTAGCACACAAAGTGCGCCTCATGTTGAATATCCTGAGATACCACTGACCCCACACCTGCTTCTGATGCACTGGTATACATGGTAAACTCTTTAGTAAAAATGAAAGTTATGTACCTACCATAATGATAGATCCATGCGGTCTTATTTTCATCCAGTTTAACTTGGGGATTGTTGGATTCGACCTCAGCACCTTCTTCCAGACCTCTGGATTCGAGGGTCTGACTCTTCCATATCGATATAATCTCCATGGTGTACGCAATAAATAAGTATATAGCACTATAGTACATGCAATTCCTTCCCTCTGCATAATTTACCGCAGATTGAGTTTGCCGACTCTTATTAACTATAAAGAAATCTACTTAAAAAGTGTAACTTCTCCTATAGAAAGAAGTCAATAGCTTACAAAGCTCGTCATACTGGATGATGCCAATTAAAGCAGAAAGAGTCTTGGTTAAAGCCTTTCCATGCACTAAAAGTTTATAGATGGCAATTTGGAAGGGGGAAGGAGGGAGGGAAAAATAAGACAGCACAGATATATCGTTATGGTAAGTAAATAACTCTCATATCCCATGCCTATTTTCGTCCAAATGAACTAATGGGACAGTTTCCCAAGCTGCCGAAAAATGACCTGGGTGGTATCAAGGAAGGACATTCCTGAAATGGTAGAACCATAAAGATGACACCTGATGTTTTATAAGTGTTATACCTGAGTAAGCAGTTTGGTTTTGATAAAGTCCTGCAAGTGGTCGTGCTTACCGTGATTATTGTTTGTGCCTTGGCTTCTGGTTGGAATCCTTAATAAACCTGTGTGGTTACAACTACAGGCTGATTCTTGTCTACCCTCTTCCTCTTACTCCCAGAAGGTTGTTATTGTGTTTTTAATTTTAGGGCCTGTAGATCTAGTAAAGGTATATTGGATGTTTGATTCAAAAGATCTGGACTGGAATCCAGCAGCCAAGGCAGGTGTAGCAAATGAGGCCATAGGAAGGGGAATCAAAGCTGCCGGCAACAGAAAAAAAACAATGAGGACCACCTTGGTCTCGGAAACAATGCGACACAATCTCAACTGCAAACAAGAATGTAGCACATTATACTGTAGCATAAGCCCAGCTTACCCTACAGTTTACATTATAAAACAAATCAGAAAATACTCAAGAGATGACTAGTCATGATAACCCATAGTAACAAAGAAGTGTGCACACATTCTTATGGTTTTCTCTTGTTTGCCAGGCAAGGGAAATCATGTTTCAGTTGTTTCACTCAAGTAGATAAAATTCCTTCTCTTTTGGTCATACTGCAGCAGTTTTATCAGTGCTTTAAAGTGAAGCAGTTGAAGAGCTCTCAGCACAGACATTATACCAGCTAACAAACTGCATTGCTGCTGCACTCCTTGATATATCAGAGCTCATACAGAACACTTACATACTGAAGGGAATATTGTGAGCACTGCAAAATCATCCTGTGTCAGCCTGGCTTTTAACGGCAGTTAGGATAATAAAATACAGACTCCATGCCAAACAGACAGATGCATGTCACACCTCACACCAAAATACTTATCAGTATATAACAGGGCTCCATGTAGGCCAAACAGTAACACTGTGTACTGAAAGAGACCACCGGGGGTTACAAAGTGCGTTTTTTCTTTGGCAGAGGGAGTAAGTGATATCTGCCAGTATCCCTTCATTAAGGTCAGCAATGTCAAGTAACCAGACATTTTAGGGTCTCTATCGACTCATCAGTTCTGGGCATGGGACAGCTACCAAAGTTTGAAATGCTACTCAGTTTCCTGAAGTCATAACATAATTGGATAATTCCATCAGGCTTAGGAATTGGCACTACTGGGTTGCTCTATTCACTGTGTGATTCCTCCATGAGCATTTGTTAAACCTGTCTTACTCTTTCTTTGACTCAGGTTTTCTAAAAGGCTTTGGATTAAACTGCACTCTGGGTTTTGTCTCTATTATGTTACAGTACTTTAATTTTTCTATGTATTTCTGAGAATACAGCTTTATTTCTTAATAAAAATGTTCTCACTCCCTGCTTCTGTCCATTCAACAAAGTTTCCTCCTACTTCAGAGAGAAACTTCCTACTCTTCTTTAGGAGCGTTAGTTTGCTACTTCTTTTGCAGAATTCTCTGCTTTCCTCCAAGGTTTCAAAATATTAATTCAAAAAATCTGCTCAACAATTTTTTACAGGCTGGTTAATCTTAATTCACTGCATTATTTCCATCACCTTAAATGGTCCCAAGCATTCAGACAGAAATTTGTTTTTTGTAAGCACTAGCACCAGTACTTGGTCTCCTTGCTTAAATTCTCTAAGTCATACATTCTTATTATGAAACTTGTTGCATTTCCTGGGCTGTCACCATGTGCTCCCTTACTATGTACATTACCAACTTTAATCTACCCTGCAGACCAGCACACTGCTTTATCACACTTTCAAACATATTTTCCTCTTCCCAAGTTTCCATAGGAATGTAAGTAGCCCCGGAAAGAGACCAGTTGGCATAATGGTTAAGTTCTTCGCCTCCCATGCACAAGGTACAAGGCTTGATCCTGACCTCTGACTAATGCCTGTTTGGAGTTTGCACATTCTCCCTCTGTCCCCATGGGGTTTCCCCCACGTCTGAAAAACATGCCGAGTGTTACCATCTCAAACTCACCAATGAATGGAGCTGTGGGCAGCAGCATAGACTCTACATGGTGCCCTAGCGGGGAAAGAGTTGTACATTCCAACCGCTTTGCACATCTACTGTGGTGCGCAGTATCCTCAAGATAGAACACGGATCACAGACTGTGCACCGTGGCAGGGCTAGCCACTCAACATTGTAAAATATGGCTCTAGGTGATTCAGTCATGTTGACTTATGTTGCCAAAATGGGCATGGGTAGTTACCAGTGATAAGTTGGTTTAGGACCCAGCCTACTCTGACCTATTCCAGGGACCCTTGCTAATGGTGGGAGGGATATATGTGCTCACCGTAAAGCCTAGCAGCCCTGGGTCAATAAGCTACTGGCTGGCCGGTGTCTAGTTGCCCAGCCTGGGTTAACTGGGATAGCTCTGTTGAGTGGAAGCTGGACGCAAGACCAACCAACCTGACAAACATGAACTGGGAAATGCTACGCTTAATGTAGGTTCACTGACAGGATGCAGCTTGAAAGTGGATGACATGATGATATGGAAGAGGCTGGACATCCTATCTATCCAAGAGATGACATGGAAGGGCAGTGCAGCAAAGCCACTTGGCTTGGGATACAGACTCTAGTACTCAAGAGGAGGACAGACTAAAAATGGTGTGGGAACTGTGGTGGGAATCAGACTTCAGAATGCGAGTGATGTCATCATAATTAGTAACAGACTCATGGTAATCAGACTTCTGTGTAATGATAGGGCAGTATTCATAATCTCAGCCTATGCCCCACAGCAGGGTTCTGACAGTGAGGAAAAGAGTACATTCAGACAGCAGTTGCAGGACCTATTAGATAAAGCAAGACAACATGAACTGGTGATGACAATGGGTTACTTGAATGCACATATCGGGACAGACAGAACAGGATATGAGGACTGCCTGGGTCCACATGGGTGGGGCAACAGGAATAAAGAAGGAGAGGCCATTCTAGACTTCTGTGTGGCAAATGCCCTGATAGTAGCCAACACATGGTTCAGAAAGAGAAACAATCACAAGATCACATACAAAAGCAGCCAACATGCAACTCAGGTAGACTTACTCCTAGTAAAAAAAAGGCAATGAGGTAGAATCCATGATTGCAAAGTCATCCCCAATGAAACAGTCGACCCACAGCATAAACCACTGTTGCCACAATCTGCTGCAAGCAGAAATCAGGGAAGGCTCTAGGGTCGACAGATACCAGGCTGAAGATCTGGAAGATGACTGGAGAGAGAGTACAACAGTTCAAGGAATTATTTATTTATTGTATTTACTTATTTTGTTTGTTAACTGGGTAGTGTCCAACTGGGCCCATTTTCAGTGAAGACCTGGGGAGAAAAGCTCCACATTGTACAAATACAAATATAATAAAGAATAACACAACCTAATAATAATAATACATTCAGGAGTGAGTTATATACAAAAGTAACTTGAGATTTATATACATAAGAAAAAAAATCTTTCCAGCAGTAATAATACAGAAATGCCAATTCAGCAAAGAAAAATAAGAGAACTCAGTAAGAGTGTTAGAAATCATATTAAGCAACAGTAATGAGTGTTATACACTAGAAACATAGGTTCATACTAGGCTATCTGCCCTAGGGCATTTATAAGCCGAGCCAGAGTGTGTTTGGCTTTCACCACCCCTTGGAATGAGGATAGTGTGCCCATTTAGGGTTTAGTTTACTGCGCCTCTGTCTAGCAGTGACACAGAGATGACCCCCGGGGTAAACCTACGATCTCCCATTCACTTGTCAAGATTTCTCTTGAAGAGAGTCAGTGAGCGGCTCTACCTAACATGGACTGGGATTCTGTTCAGAGTGAGGGGAGCCTCTGGGTTATGAATCTGTCCCTCCAGCACATTCTATTTATTTCTGTGTTGAGGTTCAAATCACTCGCTCTCGTGGCTCTGGTGGATTTGGATTTTCTGAGGTGGAGCATGTCCATTAATTCCGGATTGGACATGGCCTTGTACGTCAGGCATAGATCGCCTCTGTAGGCGGTATGCGACTGAATAGAGCTGGAGTTTCTTTAGCCGGGCAGCATATGGCATATGTTTGAGACCCTTGATCCTCTTGGTGAGGTACTTTTGGGGTCTTTCTAACTGCTGCAGGTGTCGGGTAAGGTACATCCCAAATGGGGCATTGTACTCAATTATGGGCCTGATAAGGGGGGAGTAAAGGGGCACAATGACCTCTCTTGATCTAGATGTGAATCCTTTCATGATAAGGTGGGGAATATAGAAGGTCTTTCTAACCACTTTGGCAATGTGAGTGTCAAATGAGAGGTTACTGTCAACTTGGTTCCATAGGTCCCTGATTACTTCTTCCGTACTTAATGGGTTACCACCTATGTGGTAATTTGTGGGTAATTTGTTCTTCCCAAAGGGTATGACTATACATTTTTTGGCGTTTAGTTTAAGGCCATGGCTCTGGCACCAGTTATCCGTTTCTATGAGACCTTTTTGAAGGATGCTTGTGTCCGCTGGAGAATCAATTATGGCGCCCAGTTTGCAGTCATCGGCGAACTTGGTCAGCCACAATCCTCCTATGTTAGCTTGCACCTCAGAAAAATAAATGCCGAACAAGAGAGGTAAACAGGAAAGAGCTAGCCAGTACGACCGGTGCAAGGCAAACAACCTTATGTGTAACCAAATGAAAAGCCAGCACCTAAATGTATGAAGAAATCTTTATTGGAACTAGACCGGTTTCAGCAAATAGCTTTCATCAGTAGTATAAACAGAGGCAATGGGAAAAAAAACCCACCTTAAGTACCTGTTCCAATCCAAAATTCTGACATCATATCCTGTTAGGAAATGAAAAACACATTACAAATATATTACACAAAAGTAATTATTACAAAAAACAAAAACAAATTGTCATTAAATAAAAAACACATAAATATACAGGGCACAAAAACTTAACAGAAGAATCATTATAATTTATCATTAAGTCCAGGGGAAAAAGAGCACCTAATTTTACTATCCATTTTCTTTCTTTACTATTGAGTATGTCATGCCAACCAGTTTTAAAGGACCGGTTGCCTGTGATATTATCAATAATAGCAAATGAAAACTTGGCAGTAGGATGATTCAACATATGTCTATATAAGGCATTGGTAACCCGGGCATTTCTGATATCACCCATGTGTTCAGACATTCTAACCCTAAGTTGTCTGGATGTCTGACCGACATAGAAGGCTTGGCAAGTACATGTGGCAAGATAAACGACCCATTCCGTACTACAATTACCAAAACAGTGTATATTATAAAGTTGTCCAGTATTTCTGCTGGTAAAAGTTTTAGTTTTGAATATATATTTACAAAAGGAACAATGTCCACAAGGATATGATCCAACCAATTTGTCCCCCATAAGAGTTTGTTGTTGATAATTGTCATCTCGAAAAAATGATTTTTTGTAATGTGAAAAATGAGACCCTAGGGTTTTGCCCTTTCTATATGAGAATAAACATCTGCCCCCAGAAACTCATCCAACTTCGAATGAGTTTTAAGAATATTCCAATGCTTATTAACTATGTCTAAAAAGTTCACTGTGTTCCTACCATAAGTGGTCACAAGCCTCAGAGTATCCTGATTGTCACACTTATGATGTGGTTGATATTGTAATAATGTGTCCCTTGATCTATTTTTTGACCATTGTAAGGCTGAATTGACATTATGTTTTGCATAACCCCTTGCTATAAATCTATTGGCTAGATCTTCATGATGTTGTGTCAGATCCTGTTGAGAGGAGCAAATTCGTTTGAGACGCAAAAACTGAAATTTGGGAATATTATTAATAACATGCTTGGGATGGAGACTGTTGGCATGTAGCAAGGTGTTGTATTCAGGAAATTTATGATATACACTAGTTTTTAATGTGTTATCAGGCTGGCGCTGTAAGAATACATCAAGAAAATGGATTTCATTTTGATGATAATCTACCGTAAACTCAGCGCCTGATATATTTCCATTTAGATGTTCTACAAATTCATCCAAATATTGGATGCCTCCTTTCCAAATTAGCCAACAGTCATCCAGGTATCTTCTCCAAATATCAATCATAGGCAAATATAGATTGTGAAGTTCATCATAAATAATGTGCTCCTCCACATATCCCATATAGAGGTCAGCATAAATTGGGGCAAAAGAGGCACCCATTGCTGTCCCTTGTATTTGCCAATAGCAATCCTGCTGAAAGTAAAAAACATTTTTAAAATCATTATACACCAGTATTCCACACTGGACGGGATTAGCTGCTATGGAGTTTTGGTTGAATAAAGCTAACATATATCATCCTGGTTTTAACAGCCTTCTTATTTGCATGGCTGAACACATCCTTACCAAAAATGTTTAACACATTAAAAACTAGTGTATATCGTAAATTTCCTGAATACATCATCTTGCTACATGCCAACAGTCTCCATCCCAAGCATGTTATTAATAATATTCCCAAATCTCAGTTTTTGCATCTCAAACGAATTTGCTCCTCTCAACAGGATCTGACACAACATCATGAAGATCTAGCCAATAGATTTATAGCAAGGGGTTATGCAAAACATAATGTCAATTCAGCCTTACAATGGTCAAAAAATAGATCAAGGGACACATTATTACAATATCAACCACATCATAAGTGTGACAATCAGGATACTCTGAGGCTTGTGACCACTTATGGTAGGAACACAGTGAACTTTTTAGACATAGTTAATAAGCATTGGAATATTCTTAAAACTCATTCGAAGTTGGATGAGTTTCTGGGGGACAGATGTTTATTCTCATATAGAAAGGGCAAAACCCTAGGGTCTCATTTTTCACATTACAAAAAATCATTTTTTCGAGATGACAATTATCAACAACAAACTCTTATGGGGGACAAATTGGTTGGATCATATCCTTGTGGACATTGTTCCTTTTGTAAATATATATTCAAAACTAAAACTTTTACCAGCAGAAATACTGGACAACTTTATAATATACACTGTTTTGGTAATTGTAGTACGGACTGGGTTGTTTATCTTGCCACATGTACTTGCCAAGCCTTCTATGTGGGTCAGACATCCAGACAACTTAGGGTTAGAATGTCTGAACACATGGGTGATATCAGAAATGCCTGGGTTACCAATGCCTTATATAGACATACGTTGAATCATCCTACTGCCAAGTTTTCATTTGCTATTATTGATAATATCACAGTCAACCAGTCCTTTAAAACTGGTTGGCATGACATACTCAATAGTAAAGAAAGAAAATGGATAGTAAAATTAGGTGCTCTTTTTTCCCCTGGACTTAATGATAAATTATAATGATTCTTCTGTTAAGTTTTTGTGCCCTGTATATTTATGTGTTTTTTTATTTAATCACAATTTGTTTTTTATTTAATCACAATTTGTTTTTTGTAATAATTACTTTTGTGTAATATATTTATAATGTGTTTTTCATTTCCTAACAGGATATGATGTCAGAATTTTGGATTGGAACAGGTACTTAAGGTGGGGGGGTTTTCCCATTGCCTCCGTTTATACTACTGATGAAAGCTATGTGCTGAAACCGGTCTAGTTCCAATAAAGATTTCTTCATACATCTAGGTGCTGGCTTTTCATTTGGTTACGAACAAGAGAAGTCCCAGGACCGAGCCCTGTGGGACGCCACTTGAGACTGGTTTAGAGTCTGACATGGCTCCAGCAATTCTGACCTTGTGGGTTCTGTCCTTGAGCCAGTTTGCAACCCATCTTATGACATAGGGGTTTACATTTAAGCTGGTGAGCTTGGCTATGATGCCCGAGTGGGGTATTGTGTCGAAGGCTTTTGCAAGGTCAAGGTAGGCTGTGTGAACTGCCTTACCCTCATCAATGGCCTTAGTGACTGTTTCAAAGAAGTCGACCATGTTCAAGAGGCAGGATCTACCCTTGACAAAGCCGAATTGGTTATGATCCAATGTCTGTAGGTCCCCAATGTCTTTGTTTATGAGTTCCATAATGATCCTCTCCATAGCTTTGCAGACCTGGCTCGTCAAGCTTATGGGGCGGTAATTTCCAGGGTCCGTAGAGGCACCTCCTTTGTGGAGTGGGACCACTGTTGCTGTACGCCATTCTTTGGGTACATATCCTGTAGTAAGGCTAAGATTAAACAGCAGCCTTATGTGCGGGTTTAGTTCTTCTTGGAGTTCATGTATCACGCAACCCGGGACACCGTCTGGTCCCATTGATGCTGTGTTTTTAGCTTTGGAGAGGGCGGCTCTCACCTGGGCATCCGAGATGTCAGGGAGGCAACACTCTGCTGGGATAGATATTTGTCCTTTTGGGGGGGGGGAGAAATTTGCACTGAACCTGTCTGCCAGTATGTTGGCAATGTCTGTGGGTTCAGTGTATTTTTTGTCATTTTGGACTAATTCTGAGCATATCTGGGAGTTTCCACCCAGGTTTCTAACATAACTAAAGAAGGCCTTGTGATTGTCTTTAGTGTCTTGTGCAATTCTTCTCTCAAAGTTGGCCTTGGATGATTTTATGAGTGATCGTAGTTTTTTGCTAGTACTGATCAGAGATGCCTTCCCTTTTAGGGATTTTGCTCTATCATGTAGTAGCTTCCTCCTTCTGTTGTATATCTTATTAATGGCTGGGGTCCACCAGACAGGACGCCTGCCTTTGGGGGAATGGGTCTTGGTTTTATTTGGGATTGCCTGATCCATGCATTCTTGAAGGTGTCCATAGAATGCGTTTATATAAGATTCAGCGGAGTGGGCTGTGGTTTCCACTGGCCCTGGGACCTTGAAGGATACCACTTCAGTCTTAAGAAGTGTGAAGTCAGCTTTTGAGAAATTCTTCACTGTGGTCTTCTGTGCTGGGGGTGGGGGCAGGATGTGGATTTCCATTGAGATTAATTTATGGTCTGATCTCACCAATGAGGGGTATACTTCCAGTGTGGAGCATTGTGTCCCCATGTTTGTGATGATCAGGTCTAATATGTTATCCCCTCTTGTGGGAGTGGTGACTAGTTGTTCCATAGCATTTGAGTTTATGAATTCTAGGAACCTTTGGGCTAGGGTGTTGGGGCTTCAGTAATGCTCCCAGTCTATGTTTGGGTAGTTGAAGTCTCCCAATATGATAGTGTCTGGAGAGACATTCATATTCTCCAGTGTCTTTAGGAAGGCTGAGTGGGGTTCCTGAGTTTGACAAGGTGGTCTGTAGCATGCTAGAAACTGTAGAGCAGTTTTGCCTATGGTTAGTTGCACATGGATGGTCTCCGATGCTTCGTGCATTGCCACTAACCTGGAGGTGTGGGTATCTTTGATGAATATGGATACTCCCCTCTCCTTTTGTGGTTCGGTCCAAGTTTTGGGGCCAAAAAGCATGATATGATGTATAACCTGGTAGTGCTGGGGTGCTCTCGGGAGCCTTGAACCAGGTTTATGTCACTGCACTCTTGTGTGGGGTCATTTACTGCACTGTTATAACTTGCTGATACTTGTTAACCTCTGCTATCTCTGAAAAAACAAAAAAACAAAAAAAAATCTTGCTTTTTTCCCACTTTTCTGAGATTTAAAAAAGTTAATTTACAGGCTTGCTGTTCTTAAACTGTTTGTAAGTTTCTGTGAGGCCATTTTTTGCTTGGGCTAAAGGAAAGTCTCTCTGTTGATCAGTGGCAGTGAAAAACATTGAGCAGCCTGCCTGCCCCTGTGGGAGTGGTTACTGACTTGAAACTGTAGTTTTATTGGCCATTCTGGGTCAATTCCAAAACTCCTTCATCTTCCTCTCTTAAAACCTGGTTGCCTCGTGGTTTTGGCATCTTTTCAGGCTTGTTGGCTGTTGGTGAAGCACCCACCAAGAGGAGAAAACGCAGAGAGAAGAAAGGAGCCACTTTTGAGACTCTAAGTATTTTTCCTCTGTTTATTTGCTAAGTTTTTCTGCATATCCGCCTATTTTGAGAATTTTCTGGCTTGTTAAATTTGATTTCTGCATTAGTAACTGTATTTAGAGCACAACCTAGAGCTGTTTATTGAATTTCCTGTTTGCACTTATTTTTAAAATCGTTTTTTTCTCAAAACTTGCATTTTATCTGTCTTTGGCCTAGCACTCTTGTGTGGGGTCATTTACTGCACTGTTATAACTTGCTGATACTTGTTAACCTCTGCTATATCTGAAAAAAACAAAAAAAAATCTTGCTTTTTTCCCCACTTTTCTGAGATTTAAAAAAGTTCATTTACAGGCTTGCTGTTCTTGAACTGTTTGTAAGTTTCTGTGAGGCCATTTTTTTGCTTGTGCTAAAGGAAAGTCTCTCTGTTGATCAGTGGCTGTGAAAAACATTGAGCAGCCTGCCTGCCCCTGTGGGAGTGGTTACTGACTTGAAACTGTAGTTTTATTGGCCATTTTGGGTCAATTCCAAAACTCCTTCATCTTCCTCTCTTAAAACCCTCTTTTGCACGGTTTTGCGTGTTTTTGAGCATAGCGCAACAATGGGCAGCGCCACCTAATTGGGTTTAAACTATTCCTGGCTCCACAAAGTCTGCTCTTCACTTTTTCCCTTAGAACTGCTCTATCTCTCAATTTAAACACCATATTCTCATACTAAGGCCCTTCACTGGTCCAATTAAGTAATCCTACAAGTTAGCACTATTAAACCATAAGCACTACTTACTCTTATACTCTCTACGATTACCCTGTCCTCTATTGGTCCGTCTTAAATTCAGTTTCCCTATTACTCTAGCATGTCCAAAGGTCAGTCAATGGTTTCCTCTCCAGTCCAGCTGGTAAATCTGGGAATTTTGAGGCAATGTTACAACTGTCTCATGTACACGGACAACCCTCTCCTCCTCCAAACAGGTTCAAATATATGTGAGAGATGCAACTATTTCGCCAAACTGGAGGCTGAGCTCTCTCATCTCAAAACTGGTGTAACCAGTCAGGAGGAGAAGGTAACCTCACACAACACAATTCCAGTATCACATAGTCCCACCACATCAGCAAACCAAACACATAAATACACAAAAACATACTCGGAGGCTCTAAATAAAAATCTACCTAAGCAACAGAGACCTCCAAAGCAGACATCCAAGCAAACGCTACCTCAAAACAAAACACACACAACACATAACACACAAAGTCAGTGTTCCAAGCAGCCACAGCCCTTAAGGCTGAATAACACACCTGATACTCTTGTTATAGATGACTCTATTGTCAGACACAGTGACGTCCCGCTCACCAGGCTGAATAAAGAGAAGGACACAGTGAGCTGCCTGTCGGGCGCTAGGATCCGCCACATAACGCAAGCACTCAGGTCACTCCAAAGCAAATACAAATATGACTCAGTCATTGTACATGCTGGTGTGAATGACCTGAGATGTACCTCCCTGGACTACATGAAAAGAGACATAGAGGAGCTCCCTGATCATGTAGCCCAGGCTGGTATGACCCTGACCTTGAGCAGCATCTTACCCTCACCTAGAATGATGCCACAGTACAAAGACAAAATGATCGATTTTAACAATTGGCTAAAATGTTGGTGTCATTCAAAGGGGATCCAGTGTCTGTCAGCCTGGGATGACATGCTCGACAAGCCACGTTGCTTCACTAGGGATGGCTTGCACCTGTCACCACTGGGCTTTCGGATATTGGCAAAGGCTCTTGCCACCCCTATAGTGCCTTTTTTAGGCAAGGCTCAAAAGTCAAACCCACCCATAGACAGCACAAGGAACAAGAAACTAAGGGTAATGCTGCTAAACGCCAGATGCACGCACTCGAAGTGCTCCTCAGTATGGAGAACATCGATATCTGTGCAGTGACAGAAACCTGGTTCAAGGCTCCAGAGAGCACCCCAGCACTACCAGGCTATACCTCATATCATGCTTTTCGGACCCAAAACCCGGACCGAACCACAAAAGGAGGGGGAGTTTCCATATTTATCAAGGATATCCACACCTCCAGGTTAGTGGCATTGCACGAAGTATCGGAGACCATCCATGTGCAACTAACAGTGAGCAAGACTGCTTTTCAGTTTATAGCATCCTACAGACCACCCTCTCAAAGTCAGGAATCCCATTCGGCTTTCCTGAAAACATTGGAGAACATGAAGATCTCTTCGATCACCATTATATTGGGCGACTTCAACTACCCAAACATTGACTGGAAGCACTACTCAAGCCCCAGCACCTTAGCCCAAAGATTCCTGGAAATTATAAACTCAAATGCTATGAAACAACTAGTCACCACTCCCACAAGAGGGGACAACATACTAGACCTGATCATTACCAACATGGGGACTCTATGCTCCACACCAGAAGTATATCCCTCATTGGTAAGATCAGACCATAAATTAATTTCACTGGATGTCCACATCCCGACCCCACCCCAGCCCAGAAAGCCACAGTGAAAACGTCTCAAGCGAACTTCTCACTTCTCAAAACCGAAGTGGAATCCTTCAAGGCCCCAGGGCCAGTGGAAACTACAGCCCAAACTGCAGAATCCTATATAAATGCATTCTACGGACATCTCCAGGAATGCATGGATCATGCTATCCCAAACAAAACCAAGACCCAATCATCCAAAGGCAGGCGTCCAGTCTGGTGGACCCCTGCCATAAATAAACTGTACAACAGAAGGAGGAAGCTACTACATGATAGAGCAAAATCCCTAATAGGGAAGGCATCTCTGATCAGTACTAGCAAAAAATTACGATCCCTCATAAAATCGTCGAAGGCCAGCTTCGAGAGAAAAATTGCACAGGATACCAAAGACAATCATAAGGCTTTTTTCAGTTATGTTAGAAACCTGGGATGCAACTCCCAGACTTGTTCTGAGTTGATTCTAAACAACAAAAAATACACTGAACCCACAGACATCGCCAATATCCTGGCAGACAGGTTCAGTGCAAACTTCTCCACCCCCTCCCCCCTAAAAGAGCAAATATCTATCCCGGCAGAGGGCTGCCTCCCAAACATCTCAGATGCTCAGGTGAAGGCTGCCCTCTCCAAAGCAAAAAACACTGCTTCCATGGGACCAGATGGCGTCCCAGGTTGCGTCCTACATGAACTACAAGAGGAACTAATCCCTCAAATAAAACAGCTATACAATCTTAGTCTCACTACAGGATATGTGCCCACAGAATGGCGTACAGCAACAGTGGTCCCACTCCACAAAGGTGGAGCATCTACGGACCCTGGAAACTATCGCCCCATAAGCCTGACTAGCTTAGTCTGCAAGGCTATGGAGAGGATCATCATGGAGCTCATAAACAAAGACATTGGGGACCTACAGACACTAGATCCTACCCAGTTCGGCTTTGTCAAGGGCAGATCCTGCCTTTTGAACCTGGTTGACTTCTTTGAAACAGTCACCAAAGCCATAGATGAAGGGAAGGTAGTCCACACAGCCTATCTGGTCCTTGCAAAGGCATTTGACACAATACCCCACTCGGGCATCATAGATAAGTTATCCAGCTTAAATATAAACCCCTATGTCACATGATGGGTCACAAACTGGCTCAAAGACAGAACCCACAGAGTGAGAGTTGCTGGAGCCATGTCAGACTCGAAACCGGTCACAAGTGGCATCCCACAGGGTTCTGTCCTGGGACCACTCTTGTTCGGTATATACTTTTCCGAGGTACAGGCAAACGTGGGAGGACTATGGCTCACCAAGTTCGCAGACGACTGCAAACTGGGCGCCATAATCAACTCTCCAGCTGACACAAACATCCTTCAAAAAGGTCTCACAGTGACAGATAACTGGTGCCAGTGCCATGGTTTAAAGCTAAATGCCAAAAAATGTATAGTCATACCCTTTGGCAAAAACAATGTGCCCACAAATTACCACATAGGCGGAAACCCATTAAGTACAGAGAAAGTTATTAGGGACCTGGGGACCCAAGTTGATAGCAATCTCTCCTTTGAAAACCAGATTGCCAAATTGGTTAGAAAGACCTTCTACATAGCCCACCTCATCACGAAGGGTTTCACATCTAGATCAAGAGAGGAAATCGTGCCCCTTTATTCATCCCTCATCAGGCCCATCATAGAATACAATGCCCCTTTTGGGATGTACCTTACCCGACACCTGCAGCAATTAGAAAGACCCCAAAAGTATCTCACCAAGAGGATCAAGGGTCTCAAACAGATGCCATATACTGCTCGGTTAAAAAAACTCCAGCTCTACTCAGTTGCATACCGCCTACTTCGAGGCGATCTATGCTTGACATACAAAGCTATGTCAAATCCAGAATTAATGGACATGCTCCACCTCGGTAAATCTAAATCCCTTAGAGCCCACGCTTGAGGGACTTGAACCTCAGCACAGAAATAAATAGAACTTGCTGGAGGGACAGGTTCATAACCCAGAGGCTCCCTTCGCTCTGGAATAGAATTCCAGTTCATGTGAGGCAGAGCACCTCACTGAATCTCTTCAAGAAGAATCTCGATAAGTGGATGGGGGATCGTAGGTTTGTCCCAGGGATTACTCCCGTGTCACTATTAGACAGAGGCACAGTAAACTAAACCTTAAAAAAGGGCACAATATACTCAAATCAAGGGGTGGTGTAAGCCATACAGAATCGGGCTAGGCTTATAATTGCCCCAGGGCAGATAGCCTAGTATGAACCAATGAACCTATGCACAGACATCGATGTTCTCCATACTGAGGAGGGCTTCGAGAGCATGCATCTTGAGGTTTAGACTTTTGGCATTGAGCAGCATTACCCTTAGTTTTTTTCCACTTGTGTTATCTAGGGAGGTGGGTTTGTCTTTTGAGCCTTGCCTAAAAAAGGCACTATGGGGGTGGCAAGAGCCTTAGCCAATATCCGGAAGCCCAGGGTGACAGGTGCAAACCGTCCCTTGCAAAGCAGTGCGGCTTGTTGAGCATGTCATCCCAAGCAGACAGACATTGGATCCCCTTAGAATGACACCAGTAATTAAGCCAACTGTTAAAACTGATCATTTTGTCTTTGTACTGTGGCATCATTCTTGGTTAGGGTAAGATGCTGCTCAAGGTCAGGGTCATACCGGCCTGGGCTACATAATCGGAGAGCTCCTCTATGTCTCTTTTCATGTAATCCAGGGAGGTACGTCTCAGGTCATTCACACCAGCGTGGACAATGACTGAGTCATATTTGTACTTGCTTTGTACTTGCTTTGGGGTGACCCGAGTGCTTGTGTTATGTGGCGGATTCTAGCGTCCGACAGGCAGCTTACTGTAACCCTCTCCTTGTTTAGCCTGGTGAGCGGGATGTCAGTGTGTCTGACTATAGAGTCACCTATTACAAGTGTATCAGGCATGTTGTTTGGCCTTAAGGGCTGTGACTGTTTGGCACACTGACATGTGTATATAGCTAGGATGCCTTGCATTATGCTGATACTAGATATCAGATTAGATAATAGATGGCAGAGACCAGAAGAGAGGCTGAATAAGAATTTCAGGTAGGGAGGGGTTGGGCTCTAGCTCCCCAAGAGGAGGAGGAAATAGGTGGAGTTGAACAAGAATGGCAACGCCTAAAAACAGCATGTTAGGACTACAGAAAAGATATGTGGCGGAGGCAGGTATGGAAATAAGGTACATAAGGAAAGCTGGTGGTGGAATGCAGAAGTGCAGGAAGTCATCAAAAGAAAGGAGGAGTGCAGGAAGAAGTAGTAGATAGAAAAGACTGACCAGGCTAGGAAGGACTGCTGATTGGCCAAGAAAGAAGTTGCAATAGCAAAGAATAGGGCATCGGAGGCACTCTACCAATTTCTAGAAAGTGACTCAGTAAGGGGCTCAAGGAAACTATATCAGGTTGGAAGGCAAAGTCAGAGACACAAAGATAATCAGACACCCTTCATAAGGGATGACAGCAACAACCTGCTCACCAGTCCAGAGGGCATCAAAGGCAGATGGAAGCAGTATTTCCAGCAACTTCTGAATGAAGAAAACCCCACAGAAGCTGTACTGCCCCAGAAGCAGCCTATGATGAAAGAAGAGGAAAACTCACCCTAGAAAAAAGTAAGCACAGCACTAAGGAAAATGAAGTCAGGGAAAGCAGCAGGCTCAGAAGAGGTCACAGCAGATATGATAAAGATGCTGGGTGAGACAGGGGAGAAATGGCTCCTGAGGGTACTAAGAGCAGTGTGGAGATAAAAGCATATTCCAGATGACTGGAGAATAAGCATACTCATGCCAGTGTATGAGAACAAAGGGGACGTCCACAACTGTGGGCAGTAAAGAGGCATCAAACTCTTATCATACTACATGAAAGTTCTGGAGAGGGCAATTGATAAACGGATGCGCAGAGTAGTAGAAAGTAAGATAGGAGATGAACAGTTCAGATTCAGATCAGGATGCAGCATAAATGACCCGATGTTTGCAGTGAGACAGATGCTTGAGAAGAAGCTAGAGATGAGGAAAAAGTCCAACTGGACATTCCTAGACTTGGAGAAAGCATATGACAAGATCCTAAGAAAGCTGATCTGGGCAGTACTGCAGTGATCTGAAGTCCCAGAAACATTGGGAGAATTAGTGCAGGCTATGTACAAGGACCCAATGACTCGAGAACGAACAGCGTCTGGCCTCATAGAGGGGTTCCTAGTGGGAGTGGATGTACACCAGGGTTCAGCTTTGAGCCCACTGCTGTTCATACTGGTGAATGACTACATTAGCAAACAGCTAGGAGGGGGCAGATCAACAAACTTGCTGTATGCAGACGATGTGGCATTATAGGCAAACTCAAAGCTAGAACTTTAAGCAAAGGTGAGGAGAATGGAATGCAAAACTGAAGGCACATGGGATGAAACTAAGCACAGATAAAGCATTGGTAATGGCAGCAAATTGGGGAAATCAGAATAAGCTGAGGATACAGATAGAAGGGAAGACAGTGGAACAGGTAAACAAGTATCTGGGAGGGGTGGTTGATGAGAAGGGAAGTCTGAATGAAGAGGTCAAAGCTAGAATCAGAGGGGCTGCAGCTAATTGGCATAGAGTCTCAGGTGTAGTCTTTGACAGAAGAATGCCAAAGAAGCTGAAAAGTAAGGTGTACAAGACAGTGGTGTCACCAGTACTACTGTACGGTACAGAAACCTGGGCAGTAAAGGCAGAATAGCTGAAGAAGCTACAGGTGATGCAAATGAAGTTCCTGAGAAGAGTTGTAAGATGCACGCTATGGGACAGATGAAGAAATGAGGGCATAAAAGCAGAAGCTAGTACCTCCAATTGCAGAAAAGATCAAAGAGAACAGATTACGGTGGTTTGGGCACATGTGCAGAAAAGTAGAAGACAATCTGGTGAGGAAAATTTGGGACAGACAGGAAGAAGGTAAGAGGAAGCAAGGACATCCAGCAAAGAGGTGGATGGATTGTGTGAAAGAAGATCTGCGACAGTCAGGCATGAGTGTTGAAGAAGGCAGGAGTGTGGCACTGAAATCGAGAGACTTGGTAACAGTTAACATGATACCCTGACCTCATGTAGAAAAAAATGGGAAAAAGGTTGGCTGATGATGATGATTATGATGTAAGCAGCCCTCTCAGGTGCCTTAACCTCAAATGACGTAAACCTAGTTGAAACTTGTGGCACTTCTCTAACTGTAGGGTAACAGCTGACCCCCACCTACATCGATAACTTTCCTTAAAATTTTAGCATTTATTAAGTCTTTCAACTAACCAACCATTCTGTGGAAGGCAGACAGAGCTCATCAACTGATTGAGTTTAATGCACTGATATAACTGTTGCAGTATGCTTGACAAAAAGGCATTGCCTTGGTTATTAAGTATATCCTTAGGGATACCAAGTTGAGAATAACAGTACTAGTTCCCTGGCAATGGGCTTTGCACAGTGGCACTACTTCTAGAAATTTGGCTGCACAGACATTTATGACAACTGCGTATCGATACCCACTGCTAGATTTACTAGTGGCACGTAACGTTCTTAGCTCTAGGTTCAAAGGGTTCTTTTTAAGCTCTAGGATCAAGGGAACTTCTACATCCAGTAGGGGCTGTAGATTTCTGACACTGCGGACAAGAAACAGAAGTTTTCAATCTCTTTCACTATGCCAGACAAATAAAATCTGGTTAATACCCTAGCTTTAGTTTTGTCCATTCCCAGATGACTTACTAATGAGTGACTATGGGCTAGCTTTATCTTGCAAATGTCTTATAAGTTTCCTGCACACAATACAAAGTTTCTTCCCGTTCCTTACTTGTATAAGTGGTCATTTTTTAACTCAAAACATAAGTAAGAAGTTCATAGGTTAGTATT